>NC_064890.1:33625294-33930294 GCF_929443795.1 Astur gentilis | reverse complement strand
TGCCTCAGGCTGTTTTTATTTTTCTGTTTGGTTCTATGTTTCTGTTTTAGGGTTTTGACATTTTCAACTAGCACCATTCAAACGCTTCTGAGAGCAAGACCAAAGAGAAAATAAGATGCTTTGCTTTGTAGAAATGCTTCATGCTTTGAAGTAGAGCTGTGCAGCTTAGCAAGGGAGTAACTCTGTGCCGGAGATGTGCCTTTTTCTTCCCTGTGAATATCTGCCCCAAACTGGAAGAGTTTAAGGTACCTTTGAAAAGTCAATAATTTTCACACTTGCAAGAATTTAGCTAAAGGTTCAGAAACAAGTATCTTCACAAACTGTGCATCGCTCAGCATGCCAAAGCGTCTCTCAGCTCCTAGAGCTCATCAGACTATGAAACCGCGGCTCTCCAGAAGAGACACAGAGCATCCTCCGTTCCCCCTCTGCTGCTGGCAGGACTCCGAGCTGCTCTCAAACTGGGACTGAGCTGGCCCCGCACAGCAGCTGAGGGACAGAGAGCCAGCTCTCCTCTAATTACCGATCCCAAGTACTCTGCGTGCAGACGGAGCCAGACACCTGGAGCTGAGGGAAGATGGGGACAGGAGGGCTCCAGGCTCTGGGTCTGAGTCTCCGATGCAGTGGCCCAAGCCTTGTCCTCGTCCCTCCCCACCAGCCCTCTGAGGAAGGTTCGCTAGCAAAATGGGAATAGGCTACACAAAAGGAGCGGGAGGATGGGAGAGACCTGAATCTGGGCAAGAGGGTGAAGCGTTAGAAAGGCTGGTGGGGATGGGAGCAGGAGGTTGGGACTGGCTGCCTAAGGAAAAGGGGAGAGAGGGAAGTGAGAAAAGGAGGGATTTTGATTTGAGCAGCAGGCTCGGGGTAGGTGATTAGTATTCACTGGACGTGGAGACAAGAAACGAGAGAATCAAACACTGAAAACCGGGATTAGATAAAAGTAATGGGATTTATCACAGAACCAGGGATAAGGAGGACCCTGGATGGGGACAGAGGGGGACTGGAAGTGACAGGAAGGAACAAGCCAAGTTTGGGGAAACGATCAGAAAGTGTCAGTGCCTCTTTGGCTCTGGAGATTAGACTGGTCACCATGACTCCAATTATCACCACCCTCTGCTGTTAACAAGCACACGTGAAGCTCAGAGGCAAAGTAAGCGTCTCCTCTTTCTTCTGAGGTGGCTTATTGGAAGAAAAACCACACGCTGCTATTAGCAGCTAGCTCACACAGCAAACGTCTGTGCAGGGGAGCTAACGGTTCCGGATAAGACACATCGGATTCAGATGGCAGACTTTTGATTTTGAGGTTGCTATCTTTCTGTAAAAACTAAAGGATATAGGCACACAGAAAGTCCCGCATTATGGGAACTGTCTGGAGGTTTCAGTGGTGAAGACTCATAAACTAGGAGATGTCAGGCTAAGGTTATCTGTACCGTGTGCGTACGCACAGTACAGTCCTTACTTAACTACATGATCATGTTCCAGAGTACACGACCCTTTTTCATTAAAGAGGATCTAACTTGTGATTGTGAGACGGGAATATATAGCGACAGAGACCCCTGTAGTTCTCCTGCCCTCTGCATCTGCTGCACAAGCTGGAAGGTGTGTGGGACAAAGGGTGGAAATGCAAGAGACAGCAGAAGACATGAAAATATTTACCTCTTGTTACGGGGGTCGCTGCTGTTAGGAGGAACCGAATTTGGCCAGCTCTGGCACGACACGTCTACGAGATACTAAGTGAATTTCTATAACCAAACTATGCCCAAGCAGTTATACATTGTTTGCCCCCCCCCCCGAGTGATTGCCTCCGCATCCCACCTAAGCTTAGATTTGTTCAACTGACAAGTGCCCATGGCTGGTATTGAAATCAATGAGAGCTGGACCTGAATATATTACCACTTGGGAGAACAGGAAGGGCTGACAAAATATCCGTACGGATAGCAAGAGTTCTGTAGTGCATAGCACTACCTAGCTAGGACTGTCCTGTACTCCTTTAAGATCAGCGTAAAAAGTAACCAGTCTTTTTTATGGAGCTAAATATATGACACAGTTACAGCCATCACTCAAAAGAAGCAACAAAACTGCTTTTCCAACCGTTTGAATTCTACAAGGGCTGTCGGTGTAATAATGTGTAAGATTACATCAAGTAAATATGTGGCTCTGTCTGCTCCTAATGAAATAATATGCTAGACCCTCCTCCCCCAATTAGGTAACTGCTCAGCTAAAAGACGGGTAATAATATAAATTATCATAAAAATGTCCTCAGACATCTCAAATTAGGGACCCTTTGACTTAAATTTCTTTGTGCCCCAGTGTAAAATGTGGACAATAATGGCCAATAATACTCCTATTGTGAAGGCTATTGTGAAGATAAATACATTAATGCTTGAAAAACCCTTAGGAAGTACAGCGATGAGTGTCACAAAGAAAGCTCACAAGGAAAGGAATTATTTCATCTTCATATCAAGGTTTCAATAGTGTGCAATAAGTAAGGCCTGGGGCCACACGCTGCACAGAAAAGGTAAACCAAAATATTGAATAGCTTCTTATTAAGTGAACACCATTCATCCAGCACAGCAAGCGAGACAGAGGTCCTGTGGAAAAATAGGATGTGAATAGATAATTAAAGATTGTATTATAATGCATACACACAATAGGGGTGAAAAGTTTACACCAGTGACCTTAATTCTGGCTTCTCCTAACTTCTGAATGCATGACTCTGCAGCCTCAGTAGCGTTGTCTCATTTTTAACACCATTTTTTATGTGTAAGCGCGTTTGTGTTGCTTAAATCATCATCTGCTCATTTCTGGTATTACGCTTGTTTGTGTGTTGCTTTTCTTTCTCTCATCTCCCTGTATTTGGAACACTTTGTCCAGATATGCAAATCTTTGCAGCCCGACCTTGAGGAATAGTAGGAGTTTGTATAATTTAGATTAGTGCAGTAATTGTTTGGCCCAGATGCCAGAAACATCCCCCAGGGTATTTAACATTCATTCAGAAGATGTAGCTGTTGCTTCGCAACTTAAGGTCAGGACAAAAGTACCAACTTGCAGCCAAGAGAATACGCTGCAGCTCTCGCCTGGGAGGCAGCAGCCGCAGGTGGCTGGTGCAGCACCAAGCAGGCTGCCTGCAGAAATGCTATGGGGCACAGTCCGAGCAGCCTTTTCCCCCCCACAATCTGCAGAAAACGGGCAGAATCGGGGCCATCAAAAAGTACACTTGGGGACTTGAGGTGGGACAGCAGTCCCTTGGGCTTCCTCTAACTCTGGCTGCCCCAGAACACACATCACTTAGTCACTTCTTTTCTGCCACTTGCTCCTAAATAGATTGTGTGCTGTACGTGGGATCACTGCTGCTCTCGAGGATTGTTTGTTTCTCCACTTTGGGCACACAGTTCTGAAGTGGAATGAAATTTCATTATAAACCTAATGCATGCTGCACATTGTATATAGTCAAGCCCAAAGACCACCTGAGAAAAACTAAAAGCAAAGAGCCATCCAAGAAGGATTACAGGATTATATCCTTAAATGCATAGCGAGATACATTAGAAAGAGACGTACACTCTTTTCTCATTTTCATCCACAGGCGATAAAATGGATTACCCAGCCACAAATTTCCATCATTTAATTCCTCGTGTAGTACCTGATGTGGGAAACAACATCATAGCAGAGCTCACTGAGAACTGATGGAGAATGAAATCGAAGCCGGTTTTGTACGAAAGGAAGAGCTACAATTTGGCTGGCCACAGCAGAAAAGCAGCTCTGCCAGGTTTGGGTCACTGAAACCACGAGTACTTCATCCCAGGAGCAGAGCTTTATGCCTACCTCCACGCCGCTGGTGTCCTGTACGGCATTGCTGGATGCAGGGAGAGGATTTCAGGGGATCGAGCCAGTTTTAAGTCCTTCTCCCCACTGCTGTGCTACCTTGCACAGCAGGACGAGCCGGCTACCACCGCGGTCTTTCTTCAGAGACGGGGAATTGCTTGCAAATGGGTCCTTCTCTCCCTTACGAGAGCTTCAAACTGCTCCCAGCAACTTCGGACACGGACTGCCTTGCTCAGAGCCGGTCCTGAAAGCGGCTCTCTAATTCACCCATCTTCATCCAAGGAGAAATGGATTCAACACCTGGTGTTACTGAGTTCCAAGGCCCTGACAGCTCCACCTTGCCTTGGTTGATAACGGATAGTCCCCCACACACCTGCGGCTGCCCTCCCTGCTAACGAAGTGGGAGCTGAAGGCATACGGAGCCAGCTGTACTCATCACATACTACCTGAGGCTGTGTCCTTCTGGCATCAGAGGTATCAAGACAAGTTCAGCATTACTGGCTACCGCAGCAATTGAACAAGTGTTGGCGGAGGGAGGTGAAAAATAATGCTCTTTTCCAGTTTGATTAACATCGGGTTTTGTCTCTTTTCATACCATTTCGACAATAGCGACAATGTGTTAATGCAGCTACAGCACCCGTTGGCTCATGCAGGGCTCTAAGGAATCTTAATGAAAAATTATATTGCAAGTACTATCTAGGTATGAGGAAGAGATAGAGGAGAGGTTAATTATTTGGGGACCAGCTGAGACATAGAACAGTCCAAAGTCAGCTGCAGCATACTACTGGGACTATTTGAGAGACTCTATAGGCATGTTGATTTAGTTGCTTTGTTGCTCCAGTGGGAAACACAGATTCACACTGTGTCATGCAATGCCGGTCCCCAATCTATCTGTCAGATCTGGTAAGTGTTATGCTGGGGAATCTCCTCTCCCTAATGAGCATTACTGGACTGGCAGGTAAACATGGTCAGATTCCAGAAAAGAGAAACTTTTTAGCTTCTGACCTGTAGGAGACTAGAAGCCTGGCTGACTAAAGGCCACGCTTACACGACACCTATGACCCACAGGGACAGGACACCAAATGCAATACAGCTGAGTAATTAAATGTTAGTTCAAAGTCAGAAATCATTGTAACTATAATTTCGAATCATTAAAAGCACTAGGGAATACTTCCCCTCCTCTATACATATGAGAATGAATTACTTATTGATGGGTTCAATGAAGTCTGATTCTAACAGATGCAAAAATATCTAATGTACTCACTATCTCAAGACACTCAGTGATTAACTACATATGTCCCTTTTGTTACACAAAGAAAAGCAGCACGTTAGAAGAACTCAAAGACGATAATAGTAAGTATGTCTTTTTGTTAATGTCTCATATAACAGGCTTCAAACTTCCCAAGGAAGTATAAACACCTGCCATTCAATCAGCTTCGCAGAAATAATGCGGTTAGATCAACAATATCAGGCATATTCTTGTTTCTGTTCCCCTCTAAGGTGGGAACTAAGAGTCTAAGGTGTGACTAAGACCAACCAAGCTGGTTTTGCTCCTTCTCCTTACTTGAACTCAGTATTGTTGCTAGCTGGATCTGTATGCCCAGGTATGACCTGCCACTAAGTCCTGTAAATTCAGTATGCCACGTAGCTAAATGTAAGATACGGATAGGCATAAAACTTCTCTTAAGGCAATACTCTACCTAGTGATGGCAAACTGAGGTTTATCTTTCTTTTTGTAACTCACATGGCTGCATTTACAAATTGTATGCAATTCTATCACTTAGAAAACAGCTGAAGCAGTTCAGCTCAATCTCATCTCAGATTTTTCATTTTTAGATAAAAACCTATGTAACAGTGCTCACTCCAAAGCAGATTTCTACAATCAAATAACATATTCCAGAGCATTGCTGTGGAGAGTTGAAATTATCTGAATGTCACCATTACTGTTATATCAACATATATCACTGCAATATAATCTTAAGCAATGCAAGACTCATCAGACACATCCCACAACAACAAAGCCTATCACACACTGATTATAGCAGAATCTGTGAAAAGACTCTCCCTGCAACTAAAGATTAAAAAGTGAGACCTGCAAACAATTTGCAGCTTTTCTCGTTCCTAGAATTCCATGGGTTTTGTGGATTTGGGCTGGATGTGGCGGTTTCAGGGAGCAGTGTGTGAAAACGCGAGGTCTGCTTTTGGAGAACTGCTTCATTCTGTCAAATAGTGCAGGCACATACCTGCACTGAGAAAGAAGGGCCTCAGTGTCACATGTACGGCACGTACCCATTGTCAGGGTAAGAGGGAACAACTGTGACAAATGAGAAGCTTTTTCAGCTAATTCATTTTGTGTGTAGGCATCTCAGAGCCAAGAGGCTCCAGCTGGGACTGGTGCCTGATTATGCTCGAAGCTGTACCAAGTCAGACAGCATCCTTCTCGGAGCACCTTAGGGGCTAAGCAGACAATCAGACAACTAGTGAAAGAAAAGAACTACAGTTGTTCCTTTTCAGCAAATGAGGAACTGAGTCACAGAGCTAAAAAAAGGGCCCAGTCCTCCGCCAGTATAAATTGGCACACTAGGATTCAGGTCAGCACAAATACACCAAGTTACAGCAGCTGAAGCAAACCCTGGAGTTGAATCTATAAAGCCCGAGACAATTACAATGCATCCAAGTAAAATTTAACCAGCCGCAAAGAGCGTAAAGGATGAAATGAACTTTAAAGTACTGTACTTCACATGTCTTGTTGGACAAAATCCACAGAATAAAATGATGGTGCCGGTTATCAAACTAGACAAGCACAGAATGAGAACACTGCAATATAAACCAGACAGCTCATTAAAAAGGTAGGGTATATAACCTGCAAGGGACAAGATACACCCACCTTTTCTCAGGGGAAAATTATTTTGCTTATCATTTTCTTAGTCGCAAAGTAACTGGAAGAGTTGAAGAAATAAACTCTACTTTAGAGTGGGTTCTGGCAAGGGGCTGAAGGAATGTTCCAGGGATTTTCAAAAACAATTTACAAATCCAGCTGGATCCTGAAAACGTTCCAACAGAAACTTCTGGGTTTTAATTACATGTAACAATGCTGTACTTTCCCCCCCTCATCACCCTTTTACGTAAACACTGCATACACTTGCATCAAACTCAAAAGGTGTTTCCCTTCAAAATAAACCCAGAGGATTTCAAATGCATTATTTTATTCTCTGATCTACAAGTATAGTACATTTCCACTGTCTTTGCCTTGTCCATAGAAAACAACACCGTGAAGGAGGTGTGGAGGGTCCGTGCCCTGGTTCCTTAGAGCCTCACTTGCCTGCCAGGAGAAGGACAGGGAATTTTCACTCTGTGGGATGCTGACTCCATTTCTAGCTGCTTGGTCCTGAGCTGTCAAATGGGCCTTTTCTGGGACCACGCTAACTTGTCCCTCTCTGTACACGATGGCCAGGAAAAAATCCACTCCCTTGACACCAGTCACGCACGGAAGATACAGGAAAGCTAACAGAAAATAGATGTCTGATGGGACGGATGAAAGTGGAGCTCAGGAAAGCTACTGTTCTGTGTTCAAAATAGAAAGGAGAAAGACTTGATACCCCTCAAACCGGTGATTCTCAGGGAAATAAAATAAAGCACTTTGGGACTCAGAAATTCAATGCAGATATAAATCCATGAGTAGCAGCTGTGGAGGCAGATTCAAGAAATGGAACAATTCTAGGATAGTCAAGGAAGACCTGTGTCTGACCCACTAGAAAGAAATGCCATGGTGCCAACAACGGCATGAGAAACACTATCATTCTGTTGGTTAAACAGTGTTTAGGAATGTACCCAGGTCTGCCACTTAAAGTCATTGTAAGTAGAAATACAGCGAAGCTGTAGATCAAGAGTTGTTCCTTTCTAGTCCTTCTTTTTCTAAGCCTTTTATTTTTCAGGATTATTTCTGAATGTTTTACATCAGTGCTAATAAGGAACACTTCCATGATCCATAGAAGGAAGAGGATGTAGAAAGGACAAACGAAGAGGGGAAAGTCTTTCCGATGCAAGAGACTTTGCAGGAAGGAAAATCTCTTACTTCTTACAGAAAGGTTTCTCCCAAAGTTACCTCACTTGAACTTGTCCCCTCCTCCTTCAGAGATCTGCAGGCCATGGGAGGTACACCACTGCAGAGCCAACCCTCACGGTTGGGTTTTTTGGCAGACATTGCACAATTAGCTGAGTACAAGCGTGTGTTCAAAATGCTTACCCATTTTCGTAATGCTGTTTGACAGGCATGTCTAAAATCCACTACTGAAGAGCAATGTACTCTGAGCGGAATGAAACGCTGCACATAATATCTGAAAAAAGTAGTCCAGGGTATATGGCTCCTCCCTGTAAAACCTTGCCGAATGGTAACGGCTGGGGACGCCAGTAATGGAGCTGAATAAGCCGTCAGTTTTATTAAAGGTGAATTCTCATCTGTCCTGACTCCTCCGAGAAACCTGTGACTGGTCACCTGCCCTTATGGCTAGGCTCCCATCTTGAAAGGGCAAGGAGGACATGAATAAAAAATCACAGTAACCCCTCACATACAGAAACCCTGAATGTCAGAGATGATGCAAAAGTTGTTTGCTAACTTCACTAACACAGAAGTTTCTCATGGGTTCTGACTTGTAGTTTATCATTGTGTTTTCAAATGTTACAAAACCCAGCAAAGGTTATAATGGCAAGTACCCTGACATGCAAGTGCTCGCTTCTCCAGAAGCTGTTGTGCTGAATGGGAGGTTTGTAGAAGGACATTTTCATTCAAAGTTTGGTAACTTCCTTGGGAACAAACTATGTATCGGTACTTTTTGCTGTTACTTGTTAGGAAACAAAAAAATTTATATACCACTCTTGAACCAAATGTACAGCTGAGAGGATCTACTCTGACAGGAATGAAAATTTTTTTTATATCCCGCTTTGTCTATGAACACAAAATCATTTCTTGCTTATCTGTTTCAAAGAAAAACTAGTATACCTGTATATTCTGCACCAAGTGTAAATCAGGATTCTCCTCTTGTTTGTATACGTGTAAACTAATTTTATCAAAGTACCCAGTGTAAATCCAGTTAAGAGTCACAATCAAATTATGTTTGCAAAGTTAAATAGATTTTCTAAAAAAAAAAAAAAAACCTCTAAAAACCCAAGTCTTTACTCACTTTGTGTGGACAAGACCATATTTCCACTCTAACTATCCAAGCAAATTATATCTTCTTCTACGCACTTGATGTTGTGGGTGGTGGTTTTTAATGTGCTCACACATCGTACTAGATTTTAATCAAAACAGCCTCTCCATCAGTGTAAAACTGATAACAAACGGAACTGTCTTCGCTTTATGTATTTGTTAACAAGACCAGAGTCTGTTCTGTTTTGCTGATAACATTTCTGTGTTACTGTTTAACAATGACAAATACAAAACATAATTAACATTACAAAGTAGCTAAATTAACTACTTTTTTTTCAGGGAAATACGAAGATCTAGAAGAAAAATCACAGGAGAGCCTAAATACAGATTTTCTTCAATCTGTTAACCTTCTAATTCTCTTATTAAAACTCTACCAGACATTCTGCAGAAAACAATACAAAATAAGAAGTGACAGGCCACCCATTAAATATCTTGATTTTCAACTGCAGTAGCAAGGAGTGATCTACAGTTACACGTTAAAGCAATTTACATACAAAAATATCACGAAAAATAGACTTGAAAAAAGGTTATTACTAAAAAAAAATCTGTCTGCTGATATCCTAATACCTAGATAAGCAGAGATCTAGCACTAGTCATAAGGAACGTTGTTAATTATCTAACTCTGTTTGACCTTCATTTCTTTCCAGATACCCAGAAGGACAAAATTCTATTCTCCTTATTTACAAGAGTATCCCATTTGATATTAATGGGATTATTTTGCTGGTTTGGTTAAAGATTCACATACAAGAGCTTTCTCAAAGAATCTTAGAGATAAGCGCTGCCTGGCTTCTGTTTATTCCACTCAGCCGCTGCAGAATTTCTTCAGTTTATTGAAGAATAAATTCTCCTTTTGGAATCAAATAGTATTTTCAGGTAGCTTTTAAATCACTCAGACATTGTATCCGAGTGTACTGTCAGATAAAAAGTTGCAATAAGTCATAGGAGTTGCAAGAATTTATACCATGGGACTTGCAAAGCGCTCAGCAAGGTAGCCACAGCGTGTAAATCCACAGCGATGCTGAAAGACTTCACGGTCTTTCAGAAGTCTGGAGGAACCTGTAAACACTCACGAAAGACACTACAGAGGTGAAACAATTCATCTCCCCTGGACACATGAGGTTTAATAATCCAGCCACCACAGGCTCCTTCCCATTAGCAAAGTCACTAAGAACATGGCACAAAAAAAAAAAAAAGAAAAAAGAAAAAAGAAAAAAAAAGCAGTCTATAGGCTAACGCATGAGTTACTGTCTACTTGCTCAAATAGAGGTGTTTGGAATGTGGGATTATAGTTTCATTTTTCATATTTACTCCTTTAATTAATAGCTTTTCCATTACATCGAGAAAGAGAACTAAATATGTGAGTTTTTCATTAAAATAGTAAAAAGTTCTATTACATGATAATGGCATTTCTACATATCCAGCTTTAATATGTGTGGTCTTGCACTCAGTCTGAAACTAAGACTAAAAATATAATGATGACCACGTGCAGCAGCGAATGCTATGGGTGCCAGACACATACATATGTTGACATCTTGCCATCTCAATTATCAGGGCAGGCATAATTAAAGACACTGTGAAAATGATTAACTTCATCACTTCCATACTGTGGAAAAAATAACAAACTTGTGGGCTTTTTACTTTATTATAAGCAAGGACATGTCCTTTAAAATGAACTAATGCACCTGCATTGGACTGAATTTGATCTTTTTTTTCAGAGAGAAAATATGCAATCTCTACATTTAAAAAAAAATCAGTGTTTGTATTTACATCGGATAAAACATCCTGGCAACCAGGACTGGAATAGAGGCCTCTGTGCTGCCTCCCAAACAGCCTAAAATGGGTGTTATCTCTGATATGCTGTCCTAGACCCACTAAAACTTAAATTCCTTTCAAACTGAGGCCAGGCAGCAGAGGGAGAAGTGGAGATGACCCTGCCCGCGAGAGTCTCTGAAGAACTCTCTGTGATAAAACACCAGCAGAGAAATGCTACTTTGGCTGTTTTACGAGCTGTGGAAATAGCTGAGGAGGATCCTTGCAGAGCTGCAGCTCTGGACTCAAGCCACGCCACCCTCGTAACCCTTTTTCTGGGTCTGGCTTAAGGGATGGTTCCTCGCAGCTTACCACGTTGGGTCTGTTTGTTCTCGGTGGAGAGAAACGGGCACCTCTAGGGGCTGCTGCACCTCATCCCACTGTAGATGTTGGAAAGCACCCCAGCTATACCTCCATCTCTCCACTGACTATAAAGATTGTCCTGCAACCTTCTCCACGATCTGTTTTCTTGGATTGCCTTAATATTTTTGCGGTCGTAACTTTCACATTTACGCTTCAGCCACACGTCTCTGTCTTCTACTCTGTCTCTCGTCTGTGCTTGTCTCCCTGACCCGTCCCCTGAATTCCCAGTGGATCGCTCGGACTGGAGGAGCTCTGGCACGCTAGAAGGACAGTGGGGCTGGGAGGCAGCCAGAGTTTGTTGCAGGATGGAAACCAAAGGTAAAAAGTACACCTACCCTTAAGTATCGCTCACGTATAACTGTCTACATAAGGTTCAGCTGTCTGCGTTCTCCTCTTCATGTGTCTGCCTGGGTTACATCTAATTGAAAAAAGGTAGTTCTTCAGGGTGGGGACCTATTTCTTTCTTATGCTCTACCTAGGGCTTAGATAAATATTAAATTATAATAATACTAAGAAGGCAAAGCCAATATTTACAATTATGTGATTGTTTTTCACAGCATTGAGAATGGATTTCCAAACTCAATTGGTTTTCTCTTGTTAACACAGTCACATTTGAAGTATTTACGCTACAATTCAGAGGGACAGAAAATGTCTGTACTCAAAAATTAGATGAGACTTAACCTGTGCTCTTAGTTAATGTCAGCCTCAAACAGAAATTGCTTAATACTAAACTTTTTTTTTTTTCCTCATTTTACCGGTTTCTTGCTAAAGCTTGTTAAGTCAGAAAAAAACCCGTGAAACAGACAACACTCTTAGAAAGAATTTCTAGAGGCATGTAATTCTAAAGCATACTTCAGTCAAAGGATCATGATCCTGATGGTCTTCACTTGTGATTTAATACTTTGCTGTCTCAACTTGACTTTATTGCAGTAGCAATGCAGTGATGCTAGAACTACACTGTAAATAAAACATGCCAACTTAGTTGCACAGTCCAAATAAATAACTTTAAATAAATAAATAACTCCATCACGGAAACATCAGTCAAAAATGCAATTAAAAAGAGCCTCTTGCTTTGTGTTGTAAAAATATGACATAGTACTTGGGACAGGCTGTTTCACATAAAATTCTTCCCTATATTCAGCAACTCCAAGGTCAAAGTACTGGAACTTCATTTTTCAAAGTTGAAAGGATGATTTAATAATTATTTGGTATGAAGACAACTCTGTTTCTCTACCCTGCATACAATATCAAATTCAGTATTGCTTGATACATCGTGTATTTTCATTCACGCTTTCATTACAGCGCTGTGAAGTACAATCATTTATTATAGATTCTCTTGAATTTTTTCGAAACAGCAAACAAAATGTAAAATGCAAAGGGAGAGAAAAGAAAGTACCAGAAATCTTACTAGAAAAACAGTATTCCCTTTCTTATCCTCCTTGTTCTAACCATGAACCGCAGCGAGCACTGAACAGTGCTGGACATTGGAAAATAAAACTGAACTATAGGACTTTATGCAGCTTTAATGTCCTAGTACAGCAGTGATAAATTCTGAGTGCCACCACAGTGTCACCTCTACGATAATTACTCAAGCAATAGATATCTCATTATAGAGAACTAAGTGTCTCAGAAATGGTCTTTGCTAGCAGAGTTAGTTAGTAATACACTGGAGAGAAAGGACCCATCAGTTCTCAAATTCTTTGCTAAACTTCAGTTCAACCGTCTAACATGTCTAGGACTAATAGCAAAAGTCACTCAGGCCTTCGACGCTCCTTTTCCTTCCCTCCGCCCAAATGACCTAATTTTTCACAGAGCATTGGGGCGAGTTATTCACACAAGGCTCAAGCCACAGACAAATGCAAAGCGTAGAGAGCAGCATCACATGAAGGAGGTTTTTGGCCACAAACTCGTGACCCAGATTCCTTTCTTAACAGCTGGATTCAAAGGAGCAGACATCAGGTAGACTACAGAGAATCATCTCCCCGGTTAACCTGGCTGGCAGAAGACCTTACAGCACAAGGAGGTGTCATCAAAGTAAAGCAATCTTCATGTGCAAGTGGAGAGTGGACTTTTAGTAGCAAATACTAATTTTCATCTATTAAAATGCTGTAATATCGTAAATGCTTGAAACATGGAGGTATTTCTTTCTTGTTTGGCCGAATTTCTTTCATCTTCCTAACAGAAGCTTTGAATTTACAAAACAACTAGCTTCCGTTTCTTTTTCTGATGTCGTTTTTGCAGAAAACACCTTCTAATTTGGAAAGTCGTGCAGTTCTTACCTGTTAGTCTAAGAAGAGAAATCAGCAATGTTTTCACAACAAAAGGCCAGCTGGCTTTTTGCAAAGTCACTGGGAATGGTGTAATAAAATGTCCCTACTAAGAGTGGTTGCAGACTAAACATTTCTTTACCTTTATGTAGTCTTAGCTAAACACCATTTGGTCTAGAGGAAACCGAGTGACTAGGCAGCCTCAGCAGCTTGAATGAAACATTAGGAGAGGGTACCTGCATGACAATAAGAAGGTCAAACACCAGGATGAAAGAAGCCAAGAAGGCTCTTGAGACCTCATCACTTGGCAGAAATCCACGATTCAGCTTGTCCCAGCTGATCCAGTCAGTAGTGATGACAAGCACAACTACAGAGGTCAGAGTAAAGAGAACCGTCCTGCAAGGGAAAAAAAAGAATAGTTCAGAGAGAATACAATAGTAATGAAGATGCATCATTCTATTTTATCTGTCTTCGAATGGTCAGCTAGTGCTTTATCAGTACTTTTCTGCTGATGAAAAGAGATTGAAGAAAATTAAGTGTACAAACAAATCATTTAATTCAAAATAGGAAAGCACTCGGCTGTATCCTTAGTAAAAAGAAATTTAGTAGCTAGTACTAACCATGTCGCAAAATTAGGCTGGAGTGTATCACTCTTGCTCCTCATTCCATATTTTTCACTGCAGATGCAAACCAATTAAGTAAAATCAGAAAGAAGTAAACTGTAACAATGTACTAAGGACTGTATGATCTAAGCCAAATCCAAATGATCAATTTGAGAGAACATTTTCTAAGGCACCACAGCCATTACAACCTTTGAAAAGTCTTTTCTCAGCTGTAGGAGCTATAGGACACTAACTGTGAACTCTAATTTTTATATAGAAACCCATCTGTATGAAAGCAATTTTCATTGCACTATATTAATCTTTACTAGATTCTGGGAGTTGTAGAAAGATTTTGCTTTGTGTCTCCTAAGATGTCCTTTGTACAAGTTTTCAACGCATCTTATGGCATTTCTGAGAAGTCAGTGAAGAGTGAATTACAAAAGTAATAAAGCCTCCATATGAATGCTGTGAGAATTCCAGAAGACACATTTGGCTAATTCATACAATTTTGCAATATGGTGTTTAAGAAAATATCTTTCTAAGATATCCCCCCAAAATATTCTGCATCATTTCCAGCAGCACTTTGGTGATATCCTTCAGAGTTGTCAGCGATGACGGATTGAATTCCTGGTTCTGTGGAAGCAGGCAAATTTAGCTGGTAATTTGAGGGGGAGCAAGGCTTCTCCCAGTAGCCATAGCTGTCAGTAAATCTGTGCTGTAATAGGGGCATATCAACATCTGAATGCACGCACGCAGCTAAATAATTGTGGCAGGGTGGAGGTTTTTTCTACAGCAATTAAGTCTCATTTTCTTCAGCTACCGAGGGCTGTAAAACAATGTGAAGAATATTTCCCATGACACTTCCAAACAGGACAAATACTCAGCAGAGCAAAAGAAAAATCTGTACACCAGTAGGCACAGGCTACCAGCCTGTACGCATTTCTTCTTATACATCAGCCTTGGCTGTGTCTGTGTAGGAAGGCAAAACAAATACGCACATAAGCAACAGGGTACACATTTGGACTCCTAATCATCATTCTTCTGTGGCACGATGGGCTGCGCTTCTTCACTATATAATGAGGCACAAAATTACTTGATTGCTACCATCTTTACCTTTGACCATTTATTTTTATTCTTAATAAATACATCCAGTTGTATTCAACACTGTGGTTGGCACTATACCAGTATCCCTTGAGTGTACTACCAGCATGTGGGCAAGAAAAAAAAGGCATCTCAGACTTAATTAGACCTAAGCAATATTCAAGCCTGCTTACCCCCGAAACATTTGCTTAGCTACCATCTCACCTGCCAGTACCTGAACCTGACTGACTTTTCTACAAGCTCCACTTTGGCCCATACCCAGAGTGGTTTACTTCGGAAAGGGGATTCATTATGGTGCTTCTCTCTTGCGTATAGTCTCTTGAGACCACAAAGGTGGGTTTTCCCACCTATTTCACCTTCCTATCTGACATTTACACAGAGGTAAATGTTCTCCCTTTAGCTGAGAATTCCTCCAGAAAGAACACAGTCCGCAGTGCTTGTCTGCGGCCGGTGCAGACCGCCCTGGCCGCTGAGCACACTGATTTTCCTCATCTTTTTTCTGAGGAACCCATATCTCCTGGTGCACGGGCAGTTTAGAACCGTAATTCACGTCTGCGTTGTTTGCTATGGGAAGGAACCACGTACCCAGACGTTATGCTCAACACTATTCTGCTTCAGTCCTCTTGAATTATGCATTTGCGTTTTGGAGCAAGAGTTCAAAGCATGGAAGGTCAGACTTTGGCATGTATGCAAGCAAAGGCAGACATATTTTTATGCACGCTTCATTGGCATGCATGCAAAGACCAATGTGTGCTCAAGTCCTGATTTCCTTGAGGAAATGCATATGCACTTAAAAAACTGCTTCGTTATTCATTCTGAAATGTCAAATAGGGAGGGAAGGGAGCAGAAAATGGGCTGCTAATAGAATATGAAAATGTGAAACCAATAAAGAAGGTTAGAAATAGACTGTTGAAATGGTTGCATTAAACAGCATAATTAGCACTCAGTTGTATTTTTGACCTATGATACTGGAACACAGCAAGATATTCAACACTTGCTTTTGGAGTTATTATAAACTGAGCTTGTCTGGGTTAGAGTTCAGTTCACTTCCCATGAAAGTATAGCACTGCTCCCGTGTCCTGGCGATTTAGAGAAGCAGCTGAGGTTTTCATTTAACTTGACAGAACTTGTATCAGATGAACCAATGTGAGCTACCCTGCAATATTTAGGCCAGTGCAGGTTGTCCTTTGTTCTGCAAGGCACATTACTGAGAAAGAGCTACGCCATCAGAAAACTCACAGCGTTGCTGGCAGGACCTCTCCGTCTTCTGCTTACAGAAGGGCTATAAGGGGAAAGGCAAGGGAGGATTGTACCAGACACTGTCTTCTCTGTACCAGACATCAAGAAATGCAACTTCTTTCTCTGTTTCACAGAGGAAATACACTTTTGTATTTCACTTCTAATTCTAGCTTGCTGTATTGAGCGATTATGTGCCCTGGGCACCTATTCAGCTACAACAACACACGTTTTATAACCTAGCCCATACTCTTCAAGATATAAGGTTACTATGAAGAATAAAAATAAAAAAAACCTATCTGCAGAAAAACACTGTCCAGGCCAATTGTATACTGAGAAGTTGAAATTATTAGTTAGGTCCAGAAAAGTCAGTACTGTGCTCATCACTGCCAATGATAATCTAAAATCCTCAGTCCTACACTGAACTGAGGGAAAGCTTGACGAGAGGAACTTTATACTGCCAGGAACCTCTCAAGAAGCAGGTAATTTTTTAGACTGTATCTCTATACTCTTTGATAGTCAGGACTGAGTTTGGTCTTGAAATTTGTCAAACCAAGTCACTCATGCCAAACTGAATCCACACTGCTGGCCCTCATTCGCCAACAGAACATTAATTTTGTCCTCACACACTTAGCAAGGGCCAAACCAGATGTCTTTGGCTTCTGCATCTCCCACAACAGCACTTTCTGCGACCACAAGCTTTGACTAAGCTGACTGACCACTTAGCACCTATCACCCAGCGTATTATACGCTACCAGAGGTTATGCAGAACATGGGCCAGAAGCTTGAGCAGATTTTGTCATTGGCGGTGGCTGCAGACAATTCCTTATGGCAGACAGGGTCATAGCCTCTACCTTGCAGTCTCTTTCATGCAGAAATGCCATTTCTGGAGGAGAAAGGCTGTGACACCTCATTGTCCTCTACACTACTACAATCAGTACTAAGTACAAAACATCCACAAGAAATGGGCCATCTTCAACTATGCCGAGTACCTGGCATTAATTTACCTACAATGTCTCCACACTGCCATCCTAATGTTCAAGAATGTAGCCATCATTCTCTGAAGTCTGGGCAACCCAACCCTAGACAAGTTGTTTGGAAAGCACTTACAGGTGGGAAAATTCAGAGCTGGTGTGTTATGTCACCAGTCACACGCTCCCATCACAGGTGTCATCCACAGCTTCGCTCTGTGTCATCTCTTGAACTTTGCAAAAGACTGAGATGCTGGTCACATATTAATCTTCTGTTTGCTCAGTGGAGGTCATCGTTATGTGAACAGAAAGAGGCTGTCACAGCAGCATAACGCAGACACTGGGAGATAGCAGGTTTACATGAAATGTTTAGAAAACAGGGCATTTTTGATTCAGGGCAGTCCAGTATACAGGTACAGACCTGCACTGTAGGCAGTGCTGCATATTCCCTGCTGTCTCTGGGGAGTATCAGTCCTTAAATATTTTTTATATGCCCATAAATTTCACAGCACAATCATGCAGTGTGTGAGAGTCCACACATACCTACATTACCCGCATATGCAATGGCCACCATGCATATTATCTCAGCCCTATTTCTGCCTGATGGGCTGAAAATCTCACACCCTTCTCTTAAACACCTCTTGCTCCTTCAAAATCACAAAAAATTTCTCCCTAGACTTTCTGTCTCTGCCCCTTGTATAAAATGCCTGAGCTGTCCCTTGGCACATGATGACCAGAGATCAGACTGGACTTTCCTACTGATTCTTCAAATAAAAATTGTGTTGTAAAGGAAAGTAGCTCTTCATCATCTCTCCCTTGCTAGTGCTTTTCCCTCACCCTTGGAGAAAAGCTCTCCTCATGGGGCTTTCCGAGAAATTTCTCTGCTGGTGTCCCAGTGCCCAGATGCCCTGCATGCCACACTCTGGCACAGCTGTGGCCAAAGGGTGAACGAGAACCGAGAAAACTTAAATCAGAAACACAGGTACATTAATTAAACAAGACATACTTACAAAGTGTAATGAAAAAAATAATCTGGACACAAACACCAAAGACACAAACCCAACGCAACGTCACAGCAAGGAAAAGTAACAGAAGCAAAAAAACAGGGCCAGTTGAGGCCAACACATTCCCTAGAAAATAAAATAAGAAGAGTGTGCATTTGGGTGAGCAGAGCTGTGCCCTTCTTCAGCAGACAATACTCTAAAGTGCCAGGGCTACCTGCCTTAATCTACTCCAAAATATTGAGGATAGGGTGTGATTTCCTAAAAAGCTCTTCCAGAAGTCGAAGATAAATCCTAAATGTTCAGTGAAAGAAAGCAAAAACCACAAAACCCGGTGGAGTGAGCAACCTATCCAGTGCTGTGAGGACCTAATTTTTTGCTAGGATTCTTTGCCAGAATCTTTCCCCAGTAGATGTTTCCATTCCTACACTCTAGGCTACTTCATGGGAGACATCACTCAACAGTGGAAAAAGTAAAGATGACTTTTCCCTTGCCTTCAAGCAAGGCTTGTTTCCATTTCCAAGTGGTAGGGACAGCCTGAGATACTCAACTTCCTTGGGCTATGAGGACCAGGAGCTGCCACACTGCATGCTGGACAGAACTGTGTTAACGTCTTAATTCCCAAAAAAGTTTTGTAAGCTCAGTCTGGCACTGAAGACTCTCAAGACTCTGCAGACTCCCTTAGAGTGCTGTTTTGGCAGTGCCCTCATCTTACTGCAGACATTGTCCTTGACCTGGCCGACTGGTCCGTAACTTTTCTTCCTTTGCCTTGCACCTGTACATTCCTGAGCTTATGAACTGCAAGTTCTTTCTGAATGGGATGAGCCAAAGTTTGTGGAGAAATGAAAAAGTCACTTATTCCTGGGATCTGTAATGCAGTTGGTTCTCTGAATGCGTAACTGCCTTTAGATTCATCAATCATTTTCTAGATCCATAACTAGCAAGAAATAAAGACCTTCTCCCATCAGAAGCCAGCAATTTGGAAACTCCTTTTCAAAGAGTGTGGCAGAGAACGTCACAGTTGAGCCTGTGCAGCTCAGTGCGCAAACTGCCCGCTGTACCGGGGTTTGCAGTCTGTCTGCCCAAAGGGAAATCCCACCACTGCCATCTGAAATGCCATCCCATGCTTGTGCAGTCCTGGTCTTGAGAGAGTGCTGTGTGCCAGAGCAGCAGCTGGACTGCTCTGAAACACAAAGTTGGGCTCTGGAGACAGAGCTGTGAGAGACCGAGCCAGGAAGGGAGAGGAAGGGAATACCCAAGCTTTGCAATCTACTACAACCGATGTCAAGTGTTGATGCAAACCTAAGACTTTCTGGCTTTATTTCAGGGGGAGGGAGGGCCACATCATTTACTTTTCTTTTAATTCCAAAATAACATCACTGCGACCAGCCCTCCTGGTAAAAGATTTTCCTGGCTATATCTGTAAACCGCCCATGCAAGTGCACATATTCTAATTGCTCTGTAACATTATGGGCCATGACAAAGGCAGTTCGAACTAGAAGGCTGGCTTGCCCGTGCCACTTCATTAAATCAGTATGCCAAGCATGAGGTTACTGACGTTCTCAGACGTCTTGGCTGAGAGATGTACTGCCGTGACCTTAGGTCCTGACTGCTTGGAGACAACCTCTTCTGCTGTTTTGCGTGTCCTAGCCCCCACATCAGGAATTCCCTAGGCAGAGTCCATGAGACCCTGCCTCATCCTCTCGCAGGCCCAGTGCAGCACCACAAAACCATTCCTAGCACATCTCCTCCAGCCCTGTGCCAGAAGTACCTTTGACATCTTCAGGAAACAGTCTGTTATTTGTACTGAGCTGAAAGTGAACAAAACAGAATCTGTCCCTGACAAGATAAAGACAAGGTAAGAAATGTATACAAGTGCACAAAACATTTAATGTTGGAAACAAGAACTGCTTCCAGTCTGAGTCGCCTTATTCTTCATGTCTAAATCAGCAGGGAAAAGTGTACCAAAACCAAATTCTGGTCCGTGATGGGACCTCATTTCTAAATCATCACATAATGAAAGTGAAGTTTTTCACTGCTCAAATATCAAACACAAATCTTTGCACAACCATACTTAAAGGGAAGATACTACCTTCAATTTACCAGCAACTTTGAGATGATCATTGTTAGAACTATTTAGAATTTTGTGTTACAAGACCCTGTCAAATCTTTTCTGAAGCTAGAACTTTGATGATCAGATAGCAAGAGTTCTCCTAAGATCGACTGAAGAGATAAAAGACAAATTTTGGGTATTTTCCTCATCTTCATTTTGTCTTTTCAAAGTGGCAAAAAGCTCTACACCTTTTCCAGAAAAAAACCCTACCTGTGCTTAGTCAAAAGTAGCTCTGCTGGTTTTGGCTGGGATAGAGTTAATTCTCTTCATAGTAGCAACTACGGGGTTGTGCTTTGGATTTGTGCTGGAAACAGTGTCGATAACCCCGGGATGTTTCCGTCACCGCTGAGCAGCGCTCACCCAGAGCCAAGGGCTGTTCTGCTTCTCCCCCCACCCCACCAGCGAGGAGCCTGGGGGGGCACAAGGGCTTGGGGGGACACACAGCCGGGACAGCCGTCCCCGACCGACCCAAGGGAGATCCCAGACCGTAGGACGTCACGCTCCCCATCTCGAGCTGGGGGAAGGAGAAGGACGGGGGGACGTTGGGAGCGATGGCGTTTGTCTTCCCCAGTCCCCGTTGGGCGTGATGGAGCCCTGCTGTCCTGGGGGTGGCTGAACTCCTGCCTGCCCAGGGGGAGCCGGAATGGATTCCTTGCTCTGCTTGCTTGCATGTGTGGCTTTTGCTTTCCCTTTAAAACCGTCTTTGTCTCAGCCCACGAGTTTTCTCAGTTTTACCCTTCTGATTCTCTCCCTCATCCCACCAGGGCGGAGTTAGCGAGCAGCTGTGGGGGCCTTAGCTGCTGACTGGGGTTAAACCACAACAGTAGCTCTTAGATTTGTACGACATAGCATTTTGAGAACTATTCATCACAGTTTCACATATAATTGCCACTAAGCCGAGTTATTTAAAAACTATCAAACATCGCTAATAATCATTCCAGGTATTGCTTAGTACTATGTACATTTGGGACAGAAGGACACATTAAAAAAGAAACAAGATCATAAAGTCTGTATTCCTATTATTGTTCATTAAGGAAATTATCATATATACTTACTAAAACATATAATATATATGTGAACTTACTAAATAAAGAAAATTAACTACCATATAGCCTAGTTATATTTAAACTCTAAATAAAACCACTAGCAGTTAATCAGCATTCATCAAAACCTTCAGCTTCAGATAGTGCTGTAGAAAACAGAAATGCAATTTTAATCAATGTTTTGTAAATTATGTTTTCATAGACTCATTGAATCATACAATGGTTTGGGTTGGAAGGGACCTTAAAGATCATCTAGTTCCACCCCCCACCCTGCCGTGGGCAGGGACACCTTCCACTAGACCAGGTTGCTCCAAGCCCCATCCACCCTGGCCTTGAACACTGCCAGGGATGGGGCAGCCACGGCCTCTCTGGGCAACCTCTTCCAGTGCCTCACCACCCTCACAGTAAAGAACTTTTTCCTCATATCTAATCTAAATCTACCCTCTTTCAGTTTAAAGCCATTACCCCTTGTCCTATCACTACATGCCCTTGTAAAAAGCCCCTCTCCATCTTTCTTTGTAGCCCCCCTTTAGGTACTGGAAGGCTGCTGTAAGGTTTCCCTGGAGCCTTCTCCACGCTGAACAACCCCAACTCTCAGTCTGTCTTCATAGGAGAGGTGCTCCAGCCCTCTGATCACCCTGATGGCCCCCCCCCCAGACTTGCTGGAACAGGTCCATGTCCTTCTTATGTTTGGAGGACCCAGCACTGAATGAAGTACTACAGACAGGGTCTCACCAGAGCGGAGTAGAGGGGGGGAATCACCTCCCTCAACCTGCTGGTCACACTTTTGATGCAGCCAAGAATGCGATTGGCTTTCTGGGCTGCAAATGCATGTTGCTGGGTCATGTTGAGCTTCTCGTCAGCCAACACCCCCAAGTCCTTCTCCAAGTCCTGTGGGCTGCTCTCAATCCATTCTCTGCCCGGCCTGTATATGTGCTTGGGATTGCCCTGACCCATGTGCAGGACCTCGCACTTGGCCTTGTTGAACTTCATGAGGTTTGCACGGGCCCAGCTCTCAAGCCTGTCAAGGTCCCTCTGGATGGCATCCCTTCCCTCCAGCGTGTCGACTGTGCCACACAGCCTGGTGTCATCTGCAAACCTGCTGAGGGTGCACTCAAGCCCACTGTCTATGTTGCCGACAAAGATTTTAAACAGCAACGGTCCCAATACTGACCCCTGAGGAATGCAGCTCATCACTTCTCCACTTGGACATGGAGCCATTGACTGCAACCCTTTGAGTGCAACCATCCACCCAATTCCTTATCCACCAAGTGGTCCATCTGTAAAATCCATGTGTCTCCAATTTAGAGACCAGATGTCATGTGGGACAATGTCAAATGCTTTGCACATGTCCAGGTAGATGATGTCAGTTTGCTCTTCCCTTATCCACTTTACCGGACTGTCACGTTTCTCAAATATGATGGATAGTGGCTTAGCAACTTCATCCGCCAGTTCCCTCAGGACCCGTGGATGCGTCTCATCAGGTCCCCTGGACTTGTGCACCTTCAGGTTCCTTAGATGCTCTCAAACCTGATCTTCTCCTACAGTGGGTGGTTCTTCATTCTCCCAGTCCCTGCCTTTGCCTTCTGCCACTTGGGCGGTGTGGCTGGAGCACTTGCCAGTGAAGACTGAGGCAAAAATGTTGCTGAGTACCTCAGCCTTCTCCATATCCCGGCTAACCAGCTCTCCTGTTTCCTTCCAGAGAGGGCCCACATTTTCCCTGGTCTTCCTTTTATCACCAATGTACCTATAGAAGCTTTTCCTGTTGCCCTTGATGTCTGGCCAGATTTAATTCTATCAGGGCTTTGGTCTTCCTAACCTGATCCCTGGCTGCTTGGACAATTTCTCTGTATTCTTCCCAGGCTACCTGTCCTAGCTTCCACCCTTTGTAGGCTTCCTTTTTGTGTTTGTCCAGGAGCTCCTTGTTCATCCATGCAGGCCTCCTGGCATTTTTGCCTGACTTTCTCCTTGTTGGAGAGTTGCACCACTCCTGAGCTTGGAGGAGGTGACCCTTGAATATGAACCAACTTTCTTGGGCCCCTCTTCCCTCCAGGGCTGTATCCCATGGTACTCTACCAAGCAGATCCCTGAAGAGGCCAAACTCTGCTCTCCTGAAGTCCAGGGTAGCGAGCTTGCTGTGCGCCCTCCTCGCTGTCCTAAGGGTCTCGAACTCCACCATTTCATGGGTCGACCACCACTATCACCCGTTGACTTTTCTTAGTCGCACTGGTTGTTATTTGGGGAGCAGATGGGGCTGCCTTACTCGGCTCCAACGTCTCTCCTGATGTGACGGGTCTTTCCTCTTCAGTCTGCAGAGCGGTGAACCGGTTCTGCAAGGGCACCTCAGGCCTCGGGGCAATTCTCTTCCTCCTGCTGGTCCTGGCCATTGCAAGCTTCCATTCTTCTGCATTATCGGCCCCGCAGCCTTCCATGTGTGCCAGTTGGGGAGTTTTTGGCTGTTTGGCTGTGAGTGCACTTGCGGACCGTGCTTGGAACCAGCTACCGAACTCCTTCTCGGTCTCCCTGATGCTCCGCAGCCTTCTCACCGCCTCCTGCAGCTCAGTCCAGCTCCTCCACCTGGGCACACGTTTCGTCATCCGCTCTCTCTCGTGAGAGCTGCTGGCTCCCAGCGGGTCTCCACGCTCCCCTGGGGTTCCCCTGGCTCAGGAACCCACCCTGAACGCCTCGATCCCCCGGCCCGCTCCCCCTGCACTGGAGCTGGTCACCTCAGTCATCAGTTACAGTGGTTTACAATGTCACTTTTCATGAATGTGCCAAAATAGTTAAAAAACACCCTGTGAAAACAGATACAGAAAGGGAAGAACAAATTTTACTGCTCTTGATATTTAAAAATGCTTTCCAGTCCTCAGGAAAGAAAGATCATCCATCAAGTTAAATACTCTCCATAATTTTTAATCCCAGAATCAGCACTGGCCAAACATACCATTCCACAGTGTACAATAACTATAAAGAACAATGCTACTGCAGATGTTCATATGCAAATGCCAACACTTTTTATTTCACTTGTTTTAATTAAGAAGGGTTCTGTTATTAAATCTGTCAAAAATAGCAACTCTAAACGCATTTAAAATAAAATATTTAGTCTGCCTGTTGCTTGGTGTCAGCACCACTTCTGCACTAAGCAAGTGTAAGGGACAGATGCTCTGCTGGTGAAAAGCATCTGGGTTCTCTGGAACAGCGTGGATTCAAGCCTCCAGCTCGCCACTGCTCTTCTGCCCTGGCAGGACAGTGCTCTGAAAGGAGGGAGAGCAGGCACTCGAGAGCTCTGCCTTTATCAGCAGCTACTGCAATGCAACGAGGTACTGCGGGGTCATAGTTGGTGCTGAGGACCCCGTATTCGCCGTGTTTGCATCTTGTGGGCTGAACTGGGCACCCATCCGTAACTGCAGCTCGCTAGGTGAGATCCCAGAGAGCAGCTCCCTCTTCGGTTGCACCCACCAGAAATGTCATTTGTGCACCTCAAGGTCAATCCGTGCCGTGAACCAAAGGGCAAGGTGGAGAGATGACTGGGGGATCCACTTCAGAAGAGTGCTACTGAAGTGATCTGCTAGTACAGACACAGCCTAAATATCTAGGAATGTCCGGAAAATGAATTACACTGGATCTTTTTTGTTAAAATATGGTGCTTGTTCCCCTGATGGGGACAAATATGACACGCTCCTGCCAGATTTCAGAGCACCACACCCCCCATGGCACGCTCCACGGCATCAATAAGTGGGAGAAAGTATATTAATGTAGATTACCATCAAAAAGACTTCATTATCTGAAGTTAAATACCAATTAGATAAAAATGGTTTTTTAATGTAAACTTTGAATTGCATTATCTTTTCAAAAAACTTGCCATCACAATAGTGTATTTCTGACTTCTATCCTACACTAGGAAGTAATGGGTAAGTAATTCAGTATTTGCCAGTAACTGCCATTGCTGAAGTATCTGTTCTGAAATTGCAAGTTCTGAAATACTCTCTGTTTCAAATAGGGCATAGGCAAGGGAACTCTGTGTTGGGACTGGCTCAAAAATGCTTATCAATAGCAAATACTGCACATTTTGAGAACCTTGCATTCCCAGCTAAGTCTTCTAGTTTCTGCTTGTCGTTGTTCTGCCTGGTGAGCTCAGGAAACCAGACACCACAGAGTATAAAGGATGCTCTGAGTTTGGCAAAACTGGAATTGTTTATTCTGCATTTTTATACATTCATTTTACTTAGAAAAATGAAAAACATTTTTGTGAATGTACACAGTACCAGTTTATTTTTTCCAGTTATATCAGTTTGTCAAAGAAAGGATATTACCTCTCCCACAAACCTTGCTTTGCTTCTATCCTTTGACTGTGACAGTTGCAATTTTATTAGAGTGTATCAATATGATTCCAGAGCTATTTGGGATTTTTGCACAAAGATTTGTATAAAGTCTGAGATTACATTTATGTTAATGCACAGAGGAAACATTTTACTGTGTTTCATGTAATAAAATGAATAAGATTAGGCAACATAATCACATGGTGAAATATTAGAATTCTAGAGAGCATCTTTTTTTTATTATAGGTAGAAGCATCTTTGAGTTTCCTTTTGCCACACCATTAATTTACTAAAATGAAAGTGTTATCTATTTCAAACAGCACCTCATTTAAATTAAACTCATCAGCCATAAGCTTTAACTTTCAAATGCCATTTCCTATCTGTGACACAGAAAAGGAAAAACAGTTTAAGAAGGTTCGTGGTCTTGCTTGTAAAAAACATTTTCAATCAACACCTATCATACGGAAGGTAGTACAGGACTCACATGAGTTATATCTGAGGAACTCTACTCCATGTTCAACTTCCAAAGTTAGAAGTAAATTGCCTAACTCCAGTAGAAAGCATTTTGAAAACTGCCACAATTCTACTTGAGGTAAAGGGAGGCCATTTTTCTGGTTTACTTTCAAACGGATACATCACTTATTCTATCAACAGAATTTGGGGTGGAAGACAGCTGGCTCAAGAAACAACAAGAAAAAGATTTTCAAAAATGTTTTCAGAGCATCGAATGTGCCTTGGGATAGACCTGCCTGGCAATTTTTCAGTGAAAACGGTTTATATTCACACAAGGGCAGTTCATCAAATATGGAATTTACCCACGAAAGGGCCGACTTCTGTAACGCGAGGGAAGCTGTGTCAGAACCGGGGATGATTCCTGCACCCTCACTGCGGTGGAGGAGCCAGGAGTTAGGGCAGCATCTCAGCTGGGCGAGATGGGGCAAACAGACCAGGGGCCAATAACCTGTTCTGTGTGATATCTGAATATCAGTCTTAAAGAGACCAGCTGAATGCCAGAATAACCAGGCTTTTGGATGCCGCACGGTACTATTTGTTCAGACGCTCTAGCTGGAGCTGCTCTAGTTTGTATAAACAAGTCAACATTAGCACAACTCTCTGGATGCAGATTTCCCACACCCAGCTGAGTGTCTTAGTGGCTAGTTATTAAGTCTTTTCGCTACTTTCAGTCCCTGGTAAGAGTGAGGTAAAGGCTTGCTGTTCACCATAGTGGGAAGAGAAGGGATCATATGCCAAAACTTACGTAACAGGATTTTGGCTTTCCATGTTTCCAGCATCCCCAGTAGCTGTCACAGAAACTGGTTGTGAGAAGAAAACGTTCTTGGCCTCCTTTTCTCAGTTATCATGAAGTACTCAGTAAAGTCTTAAATTCATTGCAATGTAGAACAGGAAAAAGCTTTTGAAATGGAAAAAACGTATGTCTCTACATTTAGAAGGCAACTCCCATTTCAAAGGCATTTAGATGGTAATTGAAACGCTACTCTAAAAGCCCCAAATTAGGCTCTTCAGATCTATAGCAGGAGCTAGAGGTTCGTCCCAACAACTCCTTGGTTTTCCTGAGCTGAAACATATTATTAAATTCTAGTTTTAGAAATAAACAAGAGCGTAAGTGTGGATTTAACACCACGTTTTCAAGCCATTCTATGATCTGGGTTATTTGGATTTCTAGGTAGTTGATTTAAGACAAAGTGATTTTCAGAAGAACCAATTAACAACATGTAAGTCAGAAAGGTGGTAAAAATCAATGAATTAATAAACCAATTCCTTCATTAATAAATAAATTTATTCATTATTTCCCAATTATGGAATTTACTAGTACTGTTTGTATTCACAATTTATTTCATAATTAATGAAACTTTAGCCCCGATCAAAGTTTTACTACATAGGCAACACTCTGAATATTTTCATCAGGATATAATAGACTCATAGTTATATTCTGCATTTAAATTATTCAAATTTTTCCCAAATCGCGTGTGAAGTCTGCTACATTTTGGCTAGAGCCAAGTGAACAACTGATGGTTAATTTTTTTAACACAGATTATTTTTACATATGGTTTAGCTCAGCACAATTAAAACATTTTATAAGGAACTCAGATTCAGCCAGGAACTTAACCATAGAAGTGTTTTTGTATAAATCTACATCTGAGCTAACATATCTAATCTCTCATTCCAGTCGACAGAGATGTAGTGTGAGATTTGGTTGCCTGAGTGTATGTGTTTAGTGTGATTTGGGGCACTGTGGAGCACCTTGGTTGGCCTCCAGACCCTGCAACAGAAGGTCTCCTCCGAGTCCTGTGTCACGTCTACCAGGTCTGTGCACTTTTTCAATACCCTAACGTATTTCAAACTGTAGTCAATGCCTGTGTTTAGGCACCTGAATCCCACCTTTATTCAGTCGGTGGATGCTGGAAAATTATTCAGGTGACTAAATGCAAGTTTCTACTTGAGGTGAACTGAATGACCATCATCTGCATTGGTCAGAGCTCCACTGGCTGTGGTAGGAGCTGGCATGTCGATAGCCATAATCAAGACGTAAATACCAGGCACCTGAATCCAGAGCTGAATCTCCAAACTGAAGTCAGTTTTCAACCTTTTAATTTCTTTCAAGAAATTAACTAAAAGCCTGCTTGAATTGGAAAACAAATACATTTTATTTAGGAACTGTCAAGACTCACCTTTGAATAAAATAATGGATAAGTTCTATTTAGAAACTGTCAAATGAAAAATGCCACTGAAAAGTTGGGGTTTATTTGCTTTTTAAAACACATTTTAGAAAACTGAAATGACTTTGCAAAGCATTTTGATGTTGCAGAGTCTTAAAATTATCCTTGCAAGTTTTTTGAAAATAACAAGAACAAACCCCATAAAATTTCCCGCTGTCTTGTGATCATGAGTTACAAAGCATTAAGGATAAAAACAGAATCTGATTTTATCTATGTAGAACATATGGAACACATTGTCCTTGCCCAGATGCTGTCATGTTGCTGCTCTTAAACAAAGCTTTTGCTAAGAGTAGGTAGGAGGGCTGTACAGTATACATTTATATTCTCACGGCTTATTCAGGCAACATGTTATACCCACAACCAAAATTTAACAATACAGTTCAAACTTAGACTAAGCTAATCATAACAGTTTTATAGCTTTCTATGTTCTGGACTAGATCAGCTGTATATTTTAGCTATAAAGTAGTTTGATGGAATAAGAAATTTCTCATTATTTTAGGTTTCATACACCATGGTATCTATGGGATATAACTCCTCATTCATCAAGGTGTTGTGCCTTTTACAATTACATTTGTGCAAACCCTACCAAAGTAAAATATAATTACAATTGTTTTGAACTGCTCTTCAATGTTGTTTGTTGTTTTGGGTTTTTTTTTCCCAATGCATATTGAATAAATGCAGGCTCTTTCATCTAACAAGTTGATTATGTTTTGATTAAATGTATTTCCAAAACAACTCCAACACACACACACACAAAAAAAATCCAAAAAGCTTTAATCTTGCTTCCTGAGCAATGCATTTTTATGTCAAAAATCTTCCAGAGAATATCAATCTTACCTTAGTAAGAAATGGGCATTAGTAGACAGCGAGCTGAGCATGAGCCGGGCATGTGTGCTGGCAGCAAAGAGGTCCCAACAGTGTCCGGGGCTGTACTAACAGGAGCATGGCCAGTAGATCAAGGAAATTATTATTTCCCTCTACTCCGCACTCATTAATTAGACCATATCCAGAACATCGCATTCAGTTTTTGGCCCCCCAGTACCTAAAAAGCACCAATAAATGGAAGTGGAGGTCCCTAAGCTGGTTGAGGGCTGAAGTACTTGTCCTGTGAGGAGAGGCTGAGGGTTGTTACACATCATCAATATTTATGAAGGAAACATGATTTTATCATCCAACAAGCAATCCTATTTGCCTATAGAAAAAATGTGAATGGCAATGGCACTAGCCTCAAACCAAAACCAGCATTATCAGGACTTCTGAATTTCAGCTGACATCGTTGCTGCGACTAAGACTTTACAAACGCAAGCACTCAAAACTTCACTTGACATTGCGACATGTAATACTTTTTGCAGATGATTCAAGAAGAACTGATACCAACTCAAAAGTCACTCAGGAAATAAAAGTTAATATGCGTGGTTTTCCACAAGTTGAGCCAGTTCCAGTATAAGGCTGACACATCTTCTTGGATGACAAAGAAAAATCAAATCTAAATTACTGTGATTTTGATCTCCTGGAAAGTTAACCTTTCTATGAACAGAACTGGGTTAGAAGGAAGTATCACCAGAAAGGAGCTAATAAAGACTCACCAGAAAACATGCTGAAGACTAGTGCTACTCTGATAATTGTATGCCCACTTCTGTGACAATATGAATATTCCCCATTTTCAGTGATAGACGGAGATGAGGAACTTCCGAGAAGCAAGAAGGACAAAACAATTTGGGAATTGTTATGGCTGAATTCACTAAGAAGCCCAGATACATATTTGGATAAACTTTGAGCTTATCAGGAAATGGTTATCCCCCCTCAAACAGGAACTTTTCAGTATTTCAGAAAAAGTCCTGTTCTATCCCGAGACTCATCTGCACTCTTTTTCAGCTTGCTATGGTAAACAGAAATCAGAAAACAGATAAATCCTGGAAGAAGCAGCAATATTCAGGGAACTCGGCAAAGGTGCAGTAAACCCAGACTGAGGCTTCTCCCCCCCGCCTCCTCCCCAGTGAGAAGTGCAGGGGCTCAGATTAACATTCTTCCATACGGGTTAGATCTCCATGCTACTGCCTACTCTGAGCAGACTGAGTCTCTCACTAGTTTTGGTCAGAAATTCCTTCCCACAGAAGAGAAACATTTCTCAATGAAAGTTTAATCAAAAGTGATGCATTTCTGAATGTTTCCGTTTTCTCAAATAAATAATAATAAAAAGGGGTTTTTTTCAGGATTCCCAACGAGGCGGAAGCAAAGGTCCCTCTCCTCCTGAAACAATTCGTAGTCCTTTACTTTCCAGCCTCAGTCAGTCTCTTCAACATCTAATGTCCTAACAAGTAAGACTCAGGTGTGAAGGTGCTCATAATTTGCCAGCTCAGTTCCATGTAATTTTGATTAAAATCCCCCAATTCCTACCATTTGCTTTTAGCTGATGTACTTACCTGGCAATTAGTACTTTTGTGGTTTGCTGACACCTTCTGTCTCTTCCCTGATCAGTCTTGGATCTGCTTCTTCCTCCCGACCCGTCCGCTTGACCAGACTTCAGTGCCGCATGAATTTCAATATAGTCCGCAACCTGTAATATCGCCTCCCTGGCCCTAAGATTTGACAGTGTTTTGGTGATCCAAGATTCATGCAAGTGGCTAAGGATGCCTCAGCAGGATCAAAGGCACCGGGGATTGACAGAAAGTGGAAAAAGGCATCAGTTTTCATTTCTTCTGTGTTATAATCAGTGGCACTTGTTGCTTCTCCTGTGGTCTTCTCTTCCTGTGGATCTCCTTTAGGGTTATAACTATCTTCCAGAAAGCATTAAGGAGTAGATAATCAACATCCTATATCTTACGCCTAACCAGCAAGGTAGTTCTTTCACCAGAGCCAGGCTACAAGCTAGAGACAGCCCTTTTCTCTTGCCCAAGGAATAGGCAGGCTGTCAGAACAAGGGGCCACATTCAGGTTGGGTTAGGTATCCATCCCGCTTGCCTTCCAGAGACCCACATACCACATCAACTTTTGCTTTGCCTCCATGATTATACCAAGCTCAAAATAGTTTAGGCAGTGCTAAAGTGCCTAAGTTTAATAAATAGTGTGCTGACCTGAGTTTTGTTAAATATATATTCTGTGTTTGATATTCTGTTAAATGCTTTACCCAATGCTGATTGAGTCCCCTCCAGTTTTACAGCTATACGATCTTTTTCTTCCTGTGAAGTACTTCAACGTATGTGTTTGACAAGCGTAAGAGCCTACAGGCTGCCTCCCCATCACTTACATGATTGCTCAATCAGTCTCCAGCAAGCACCTACAGAGAGCAGCTACAGAAATACTTTTGGAAGGGCTGTTTTCGCAGTGCCTCATTTTCTCTCAAAACAGGGAACCTTCGTATTGTTGATGAGACTTTGAAACAAATCAGCATTTGGAATAGATGGACACACTTGGCTTCTTTGATCAACGACCACTGGAGAGACTAGAATCGGTCAAAATTTTAGACATCCGCAGAGCAAATAACTACATCCATTTCACAAAGGCTGCAAAATGGAGTACAGCTTTGGGGACTGGATATAGTCTCTCAGAAAGCTTTGTTTAGTTGTTTTGATTAACTTTGTTAGTATTGTCTTCAGTTTTCTCCTAGGTCATTCAGTCATCATACAGAGAGAACATTAAATTAATTTGGCCAGTTCTTCACTGAGTTTTTTGGCTTTATGTTCCTCCTGGGAGCCTTGAAAATAACTGTCACGTCTAGCGAGGAGGCCTTGAAAGATGAGTTTGACTTACACTCATTCCTGGGCCTTTCCAACCATTACTGGCAATCTATCACAGAGAATTCTGGGTTGATAACCCCATCAATGTCTACTAAAAAAAGGAAATATATTTCATCTGAGGCAGTGGCTACCTTCACTAAGTTGAAGCAGGTCTTCACATTGCAGGGGAGGTATTTTAATGCTGTATTTAGGGAGGAACGGACTTTACACTTAAAACTCCCCAAATATTGTGAAATACTATATTAGACCAGCTGGTTTTTGAGTTTGAAAAGTGTTCACAAACCCTAAACCAGATGACTGCTTATATATGCATATGTCATTTGACATTTAAAGGTGGCTTCAGAGATGGATTCTACAGGACTGGAGTAACCACCAGTTGTGCTACGAGCAGTAATTGCAGAATGCCACAGCATCTCCTCTGCAGGCAGCTGCCCTCAAACCAAGATGTCCATAGCTGCGTTCAGCATGGGACCTTTTATAGCCCACAAGAAAATGCTGCATCATAGAATAAATATAAACAATCCTTCCACTGACGAATGCTGTTACCAATTTATCTGTCAATCAAATGATAGTTTCCCTGACTTTGCATAAATCTAAATGCCAGGAAAAATTTTTTTTAATTCTATTTAGATGTCTGGAATTACATTTGCATCAAATTGGTTTAAAAGACAGGACATGTGGCTCTGTAATGAATGATGCAAAGGCTCTGTTGCTTTACTCAGATGGGAAGAACTGACCGTATGAAGGTTTTTGGTTACGAAGCAGAATTCAAAGACAGTGTATATATAGATTACGTGTTGCTTAAGGACAAAAAAAAAAAAAAAAGGTTTTCATCATTCAGTTTGAAGTATCAAGACTATTTTCTAGATGGACTTACCATGTGGACAAATGTCCTCAAATCTCTTTTAGAAAGATGATAACAGAACAGCTCACAATGTCAAGAAGTTTGGAATGAACCGTTTATTCCAGGTGAAAACTGCTTAAAATCTCAGCTCCTGCTTAATGTACTATGCTGGCAACGTGTGTCTGCCATGTTGGCAGATTGTACCACCTTGGACCTTGCCATCAATTTCATTCAAAATAGCTCTGCCCTAGGAGCTCTTTAAAAATGAAATGTTTAAAAACGTCTCCAAGAGCTTTCTACTTCTGTTACCACACTTTGTATTACAGAGCAACGATTTGTAAAGCCTGCTCTTTTTGTAACCCCAGGCCTGGCTAATGATTGTTTAATTTTAGTTCATTTATTACTGAAAAATTTAATAAAACGTAGCAAACTGAAACGCACATTTAATTTAGGGGTTATCTTATAATATAGTCACACCTGCTATTGAAGCAGAGTCTTATTAATACTCATCCAGTTTGCTCATGTTGCAGAGAACGATAAAACTGAGCCCTAATAGGCAGTGGATGTCCTAATGAACACAGGTGTGCCATAAAGCCAAAGGGCTCGTGAAGCAATCCAAAACCCAGACCTTAGATGGCATCGTCTATACCACGTCCATATAATCAAACTTTGCAAATGGGATGATAATATCTTCTTTCTCTTTCTGTTTATTCAGGGAGAGATGCTGAAGTTGAATCCCACCTCTCTTGAGTTCAAGGAGCTCTGGTTTTGTTCTTGTGGTGGCAATTACCTCAATCACAGCAAGTCACCTCACTGCAGATACCCAAATAGAATGAATGAACTTAAAAACTAAAATGATCAAACCGAGGAGGTAAACTGAATAATGGCATTACAAAGTAGTGGTTCACATCTTCTAAAGTTGCTTAACCTGTCTCTATTTCCAAACTAATCAGAAAACGCAAAAATGAACATACTAAGATGGCTTGACAAGATGGACAGATAGTTAAAATATGTGAAATTTTCACCCGGTCCAGGAAAAGACCTTATGACACAACTTTAGCTTCTGTCCTAAGCTAGGATCCTAAATCCTAGGGATTCCAGGGAATTATATTTAAATGGTCTGATTTTCTGGAGTACCGCAAGCCCCACAAATCTGACATAGGTCAAATCCAGGGGAAATTTTTATATCTTTAGATGCTTAAAATAATAATATAGGATAGTAAATTCAGATGGTTAAGGTATGAGTATTTTGGCTATGACTTATTTTCCGGGAAGGGTAAAGCATTTTTCCTATGCATCACTTTCTGAGTACACATACCTAGATCTTAGGGTCAGCTTCCTTTATTCATCTGATCTTGCTATTGTGAGGCATAACCTGCTATCACAAGACACGTTACAGTTTAGAATGCCGCACTGCACAAGGTAAGCATGCAACTTCTGACACTCATGAAGCCAGATTATTTGCCCACATATCATAAGAAATAACCCAATCGGGTTTCTGATACAAGGATCATAAGGATAATACATCTTAAGAATATTACTATTACTCAAAATCAGAACATAAGCCTTTAAGAAAAACAACAAGCCAAACAACAAAACTCAATAAATGAATGGAAAAAGGAGCCTGATGAAGTGAAACAAAAAACCACTGAGAGAAACATATACCAAGCACCAGAATTTTGGTTATGGAACAATGAGAAGATTTGAACCAACACTGTGAAGAAAGAAATATAGAAGTTGAAGAGGGAAATATTATCAAAGGTGAGGAAAGAAAGTGTTTAAGACTAAACTAATCAAACAGCATACCTATCATTGTATGCTTCAGAAATTTATTTTATTGGAGCTTATTAACTACTGCAGGGAAAAATGTCCCTTACAACTAACTGAAAAAAAAGTACCTAAAAGAGTATTACAGTTTCATTGAAGACTACTGGGCTTTTACCATTGATTTCAAAAAGATGAAGGTCAAGTGCTTATTTCAATATACTTATACAGATGTTCTTTTTCACTAGGAAAAGTCAATCGTCTTGATGGTTAAAGTGGATATCAAACGCCATCGACCACAACTGTTCACAAGGACAGAGTTTTCCTTAATTTTGCAACACCACCAAGACTGCTTACCCTATGCCTGAACTGAATGTCCTAAATTAATTCTTATTGTCTAGAAAATGATACAATTTGGGGGTACTACCATGACGTATCGCTGGAATGTCCGGTAATAGGGGTCATATTAACACCACATTTTTTTCATAAACATTATTGATATTATTAGCAGTTACAGGTATAACTATGGATATAAATAGAGATAAATAGAGATTTTCGTCCAGACCAGAAGAAAATCTGTTAGGAGCTCACACCTCCATCGCATTTAATAAAATAATTACAGTCTCACTAGAAAGTAAGCTTTGTAACAGCCTTGTAACTAGTTAAAGAAACAAAAGCACGTTTCTGGCTTTAGCTCAGTGTTTACTTTACACAAATGCCTTTGCTTCACTGTGCCATTATCCACCAGTAGTGTAAGCCATTACTGGAACAAAAGCTCTCATTCCACTAATGTTATTGCTTAAAGAACATATTAAGATGCTGGTGTTTTCATATGGGACATATCCATACATCTTCCACAAGTAATTACATTACCAGTAATCCTTTTAAAAGGGGGTCTTTGCTCAGTTGCTTTGCCAATAGCTCTAAGCTTGGTTATATGACAATCCCACTTACTCATAGTGTATGAATTGATAACAGATGAACCAGCTAATATGCTGCTGCTCTCCGATCAGTGACAAATTGTAGAACTGAGACCCATCAAAAGAAAAAACCTCTCTTTACAAAGCCCCAAATAGTTTGAAAATACTGAAAATAGTAGAGAGCGCAAAGAATTACTGACCCTGAAAATAGCACGCGTTCCTTTACACATTTTGCAAAGAATGATAATTACCTGGAAATATAACCACTAACTTTTTAAAGAGCTCCAGCATTCATGATGATATAAAAAAGCAGCCTCTAGCTATAGTACAAGCATCTCTTTCATGAAGGCTAAAAGCAGTGATATGAAGATATGGAGTACAGGCCATATCATGCAATACTCTAATTTGAAGATCTAATAATGCCAGCGCATTCAGGCTAAGAAGTTTTGCTAGATACTCAAACACTGTCTGAACTAATTCTGAAGACTGCTTCCCATATCATGAATGATGTCAAATCTATTAATGAATAAAAACTGTTAACCTGAGTACTAACACTGCACTTTTCTACGACAGAGTCTACCCCTTGCTCCTGAGATGGTGATTAAAAGTAGCAACTGTCACTGTCTCCGTCAGTCAGTGGATACACAGACGAAGCAGGAGGCAGTGTGGAGAAGTGTTTTTGGACCATCAAGCAGCAGTACACAGAAAGGCTGTGAATAAATTAAACCAAAAATATAAGCCTCAGGCTGATGTGTTTGAACTTCACTGCAAACATTCTTCATACATATTTAATTGCTCCATTGAGACTGTGACTGTTCTGGAGATGTTCCAGGCATTATTTCCATTCCATTAGTACGCTTGCAGTATGTGTACTCCTTAACCCAAAATGATTGATTCCATAAATGTCTTACCACTTACTGACCTGAACACTAATTGAGGTTGCGTATAGATTAAAAGAGAGTGTATGCTTCTTGAAACCACCCAAAATACAATGTAGTCACTGAAATATCTTGTGGCACAAGAAGAAAGTGGTACTTCCAACTAAAGACACCGAACTACTGCTTCACAGAAACGTTTCAGGTAGGAAGGAAGAGATGGAAATTATACAACAGGTTGAGAAACTCTGCTAAATGCTTTAAACAGAAGTTTAATTCTAAGTACAAAGCCCTACCTTTCTGAAACATAACACAATCTTTCTTTGAAATATTATTATCACACACCAGATGCTTTTGTCTGTGCTTGCATCTTGCAAATTAATTTGCTTTGAGAGAAAGTATAGATTTTTTTACATTCCATAAAAATAAAACTAAAGAAGTTCAGATAATTTTATCAATTCAACTGCACACAAGGGGAAAAGCTAAATGTTTTTAAGGTATTTATTCAAACCAAGATAATGTTGTAAAGTGTAAATTATTCTACTACGAACCAAAACTTTTCCTATTCAAGTTATTAAAGACAAGTGTGATTTGCGGCAGCTCAAACCTTAAGTAAGCCACCCTGAGGAAACAATCCTAAAGATGTCCATAAGCACCGCTGGCTTCTGGGTTAACCTGAAAACTATGGACAGTCCTAAACCCTTAATACTTAAGGGATTAAGATGAAAATCATCTGTATCACAGTTTGAATGAAAAAGGGCTATATTCATAATACGCTTCCTCATAACAGAGGTATGTTCATGCAGCTTGGTCAAGCTTATATCAGACATTGGAAGAACCCCTGGGAAACACTTAAATTCATGTTATCTGTTATTTATAAAGTTTAGAATCATGAGTATGTTAGACTTCATGTGACAGAATACTACAGAGAAGCTTAGACAGGAAATCTGAGCCTGCCTTTGAGCGAAGTTTCATCCTGAGAACTAACACACTCAAAGTGACATTGCCATTGCACGTGCTGTCTTCCTCTAGATTCTCCGTATGAAATTTATTGAACTGAAAGATGATTGTTTCCCACCTAAATTCCAACTCTTTTAACTCAATATATCATTTAAAAGTCAAATAAGATATTTCCAGCTTGTTTACTGTCATTGAAAACACGCCTCACTCTATTTCTTTGCCCATGAATTATGCTTCCTGCGCTATGCCAATGGGCCTTGAATATTCAATAAATGAGGTCAGGTCAAAGCATGTAAATAACTGGAAGCTGAGCATGTGTCAAGGGCTTTTTTTTTACTGACACGCTACTTTTGTGAGCAGCAAATATGCATTTGTAGATGAGAGATTTAGCACATCTCTGTGCCATGTTGTTTTTTTTTTTAAAGTAGTTATTTCAGACAGTAACCTCCCCGGAGCAGAGTTTTCACTTGCATTTGGGCTGCACATTACCAGCACAATGGAGGGCCCAAATGAGTGCATTTTTAATAGCTGTTTGTTTTGAAATAATGGCCATGGGTGGCTGTTTAAAGGAAATTAATTTACTAAAAGTTTTAAAATTATTATCTGTTTCAGTTTACAGTAGAGACACCTTAGGGCACGTCATTATTCAAAGTTCCAACAATTATGTGTAAATTCACATAAAAATTAAAACCATCCCATCTAAATGAAACATAACTAACCAACCAGAACAAGAAAGAAAAGAAAAACAGAAAAATATCCTGTGCGTTTTACACGTCATGCAGTTCCCCAACGTATGAAAAAGCAGAAAGGCCCAGGAGCTTGCACTGGAGGTAACACAGTCGCACAATCTCAAAGAGAACATTTGTTCAGCCCTGGGAGAAAACTGTATGTAGTATCATTAAACAAGAAATACCTCCTCCTTTTTATTTTCAGCATATCTTTGAATAAACTACAACTGCCATAGCAAGTCATGAAACTGAAATGAAAACCTCCTCCATTTTAATGTAATATTTTGACAATTTCTTGGCCTTTGTCCTCCCTTACCTTCCCAACTGTAAGAAATTTACTTAATGAACTTAAATTCAAATTACTCTACAGCAGAACTAGTGGATTCTGGTAGGGTGTGTAAAAAAGAAACGGGGAGCAGCGAACTAGAGTATGAGGAACAAAGCTTCCAAAAATATGGGCCTTTCTCAAGGCTGAATAGATTTTTTTTCCAACTCTTGTCACTGGCTTTGCCTTACCTCTTCAGCTGTCACAGACAAGAAGGGCTGATGCCCCTTCCTTTGAAATCCAGAAAGATTTACTCTTTGTCTGCATGAGGAGCAGCACTGTGCTCACCAATGTACCACCACAATCAGTAATACAAAGCAAACAACAGTAAACTGCAGTCAAGGTGTTTTTTCTTCAAGGAAAAGATCATTCATTTCAGTAGGCAAAGAATCTGAAATGACGGAAAACGTTTGGTTCTGTATTAATAGCATCTCTGGTTACACACTGTTTACTGAAGCTTTTGCCTTTGATTAGTCAGTATGACAAATTCATTATGTTCATCATGATAACTTCCTGCTAGACAAAGTACCTCAAATACGCATGGTCTGAAATTTAACTGGTATCTGTTATTGTAGGGACTTAAATGCTAACATGATTTTTTTGTTTTTTAAAAAAAAAATCCAGAAAATATGCTAATGTATCGAAACATACATTATGAAACCAAGAGCCCTGCAGGGCATCTTTTGTTAAAAACGTTTCCTGTGATTTTATTGACAATTTAATCTACCCTTTGTTTTAGATGGTGTTTTTTCTACTGTCACGGATAGACAACATGCAATTATTTGAAATAAAAATATAGCCACAATATTCTCATTATGTTATCCAGCCTAAAAAAGATATTTTAAAGTTGAATGTCTGGATTAAGATAGCTGTCAGCAAATTCTTTTCATTTTACAACCCTACTGATTTTTTTAAAGTAGAAAAGCAATTAAGAAAAAAAAGAAATGCTCCTTACATCAAAATGGAAGTTTTATATAAGGACTAATTAGTCATACGTACATTCATATTTATAGTTCTGTTAAGCACATCCTGAGACATTAGTTTTAATTAAGTTCTTTTCATTTTTATTGAAATGGCTCTATTCTGATAGTGGCCGTGGGGTGTAAGAATCTGAAGGGGACACAATGTGATAGGGAGTGAAGTCTGGCAGCATTTAAATAATAATTTCCTGCTCCACCTTTAAGTCCAGTCTTCGCAAAAGACAGAGTCTCATCTGTTTCTGTTAGCCCTAAATAACTGAATTTGGATGTAATAAGCTATTTTTTTTTCCTTCTTTTAAAGCATCACCGGTTAGAAAGTAACTCAGCACCAGTACAGCCACATTCTGGTCCCAGGCAGTACTCTGGATCTCAAGCTGTGATTTCACTGGAACCATCATTGCTCTGTTGCTGTTTGTTTGCCTGTTTGCACCAGCAGAATGGGTTGACATGGTGGAGAGTTTTGCTAAATTCTATTTGCGAAATTCTGTTGCTGCCCAAGACACAGCAGAAGTCATGCCATCAAGGACTATCAGGAAATCAAGAGGAATAAAACTTTAATCAAACGCTCGATGGATGACAGCTGCTGTATCCTCCTGAAACCAGCGGAAGACTAATAATCTCATCCAAAGTGTTCCCAGGGAGAGCGTTCTCAGTCCCCACTGTTAAACAATCCCGTTAACATCACCAGAACAGTTTCACTGTGTTAGTGCTTCCAGTTACACAGGAAATCCACAGGCCCTAAAACCAGAGAGTTTCCAAACTGTTTTTCACTGGGCACAAATCAGTTTCAGAAGAGCTTCTTCACGTGGATCTGAAAACCAAAGAACACTTGATATGATCAGCGTTTCTTGCAGTCTTTGCCATGATAAAAAAAGTTTGCAGTTTTGTGTCTTCCTATGAGCTTTCCAGTCCAGAATGTGTAAATACTCAATATTTACGGGAAGTATGGGAATATGAGAAGGATGATGAGTCAGGTGTTCAGCTAAGTACATTCAGCAAATTCTAAGGGGAAAATTTAAACATGCCATTACGGAGAAATACAATTTTTAAAAAGTACTCCAGCATTCCAGGAAAGGAAATAATTTAATTGCTTTAATCATCACATTTCTTTTACAAAACTGAATTGATTTTTGGAATCCAGCCATGACAAAGTCTATGAACTCTGGCTGTGAGCACGAGCAGCTGAAGCACTCATTTTCTGCTCTCCATTGAACTCTCTGGGCTTTCAGAGTGCACATCTTGCACAAAACCACTGGCTGAGGCTGCATCTCCTCCATGCAGCACATCTTTGTGCAATGGATTCTTTAAAGCTTCCCCAAAGTGACTCGAGTTCGAGTCGAACTGACCATGCTTTGGGCTATGATTTTGCCAGGCCTCTGCACACTGAAGAAGGATGCAAGACAGTGAATTTTTACCTTGATAATCTGAAATGTATCCTTCTGCTGTATGAATAAAAGTCCACAGTCTGCATGCTGATCTAATTGCAATACTTGCTGTCACAATTAGTCTATTATATATTGTTATAATTTAACTAACTTCCAGCATTTTTTTCTGCCTACGTGATCCCATAACGCATATTACCTGACGGCTATACTCATCCTACTTCTAGAGTGGACCTAGAATGAGGCCTAGGCTAGCTGTAAATGCTAAAGATAGAAGAAGATGGTTTTGCTAATAACAAATGGATTTATACTGTGGAAGAGGAAGGAAGGGAAAGCACTTAAGCAGAAAGAGGGCACTGACAGAACAAGCAACGGCATCAGTGATTCTGCTCTTCTCCTGGAGAAGCTTCCACGGGGCCTGAGTGGCAGCAGAGGCGTCTCCTGCTCAGCAAGAACTTCGTGGAAAGCAGAGAGAAGGTGCTAAAAGAGAACTTGCTGCAACATCCCTTCTACACTGGCCCTGTGCCTGAACCGAGGACTGCAGCTGCCTATTTCAAAGAAAAGAACTTTTGAAACCTGCTAAGGAACATTTTAGTCTAAGAATTAGAGCTTTTCAGTTTTTGGCACAGAATGTGATTTTGTGAAAGTATTTTCATTTGGAAGTACCGTTATTACTGAAACATTGCAGACACTGCACTTTAAGAAGTTTTATGAAAGCTCCACATTGGATAAAATATTTTTAGTAATTGTTCGTGATATACCTCTCTCTCACTAACAGGGATAGAATAAAACCTACTTTTTAAAAGAGGTGAAGATGGGTTGCCATATCCATCCAATTACGAGGGCTATACTTAGGGATCTAGCAATTATATAGGAATAAAAACAGCCTTTTATTCTAACAGGCTATCAGCTACTGAATTGCAAGTAGCTACGGAATATAACTCAAAAAGCTTAAACAGGCTGAGGAACTGGAAAGATATGCTATAAAATACGTATGTACTACAGCAGTTCAAAGAATTTAAAGCCAAATCAAAGGTGAAACTCAAGTCTATGGGCCCAATCCAAAACCCCACTGTAGCTAACGGATGATCCTTTTCTCTCTTCAGTGTAACTACCTTTCAGCCAGATTGCTCTACGAATCTTTTTTTACACCCCAGGACATGAAACACTTCCACACCAGAACTTACCAGGGGAACGGTGTTTGTGCAGGGGTGTTAGGAGCTCCCTCCCTCCCCTCTGTCGCTGTCCCGACTGCGTGGTTGTGTGCGTGGACGTGGATGCGCGTGCCTGTGTCCTACTTCGTCGGAGAGGAAAGCTGCCACGCTACACTCCCTCTCCCTCTCTGCCAACCCTTCTCTTATTCATGCAAATACAAGTAAGAAACAACATATGTCTTTGTTTGATCTGTAGGAGTCTCCATCAGAAAAAAAGAAATAGGATGAGACCACTTGATGTAACTCAAACGAGACAAATAACAAACCTTCATGCTAAAGTGATCTCACAATTATAGTAATTTTTTTAAAAAATCTGAGATTCAGAGTTCCCTCACCTTGATTTTGTCTCCCTCGAATGCTTTTCCTTCTGAGAAGAAAAGTGAGATGAGGAATGATTTGTCTCACTATTCTTCCTATCGCAAATAGAGTCGGGGAGAATGCACGATACAGCCTTTCCGAATACAGGCTGGCATAGGCAAGATACAAATTTCTTCCTTGATAGGTGAGACAGATGGGAGACTTTCACACGCGCTCCCTCACATATGGATACGTTCTCTCTCCTCATGTATAAGTAATATCATGCAAAGCATCTACCTCTAATGCAGTGCATTACTAGTCCACGAGTAACACGCTCCATGTGGCCACACACCGGCGGACTGACTGCATTTCCCAAGATGCTTCTATCTCCTTGGCTTTTCCTAGAAAAACCAGGGAAAGGTTGAGACAGGCTGTGACGTTAGAGCCACGAATGCTGTCTTGAAAGCCAACCACTCCACAGCTGGCTTAGAGCCCCAGGTTTGCCTTGTCCTTTCCCTCTTCCTTCTTCACACACCGGCAGCGTTTTGGGTTATTGGTGTGTTGGAGGAGGGAGGAAGGGAAGAAGGAAAAGGATGGACGTGTTCTGCCAGGGACTGGAGGGATTGCTTGTACTGGAAGTCAGTGGGGAGGCAGGAGCACCTTAGAGGAGGGCTGAGAAACACTTCCAGCTGAAAACAGTGCTTACTGGGGAGGGCAGATTGATGGGAGAACCCTGAATTACTGACACTGTGGTCTTCATGCACCGAGGAGAGGGGGGAAGGCATCAGAGAATGAGTGCCAAAAAGGGGTCTGACTCGTGTGGTTGTTAAGCTTCAACCATTCTGGTGAGTCTTGACCACTGTTATTTTTCCGTACTAGATACTGTAAAAGCGCTCAGCTGTCAAAATGGAAGAGTATTCCTTAGGACATGGACCAGAGGGTTTGTACAGGATCAAACATAGGATTGAACAAAAACCTTTTGTGTGAATATTTTAGATAATACAATATTTTCATATATATATATATACAGTATTTTCAAATATAGTATAGGAAGGTTAAATGAAAACTAAAAATAGGCAGAAACCTTAAACAACTACCATTTGTATGAAAGAAAGTCCAGTGGTGTGGATTACGATGAGTTATTTTCAACATTTTTTCATGTTAACCAATTGTAATCTTACAGCGTAGTTTGCCATTAATACCCAGCACAGAAATTAAATAAATGCTATCAAAAACATTTTAGTCATCTCTTGACAAATGGTAATCATACTTCTCGACTGCCAGCCTAAATGTGACAATTACTATTCATGGGCAGTTTTATCCTCTCAGAATATATTTAACAATGTCTGCCCAGATTAGTAGCCAGATTACTCAATATAAATCCTCTATGGAGGACCTTAGCGAATATTTTGTATTGAGACAAAAAGGAAATATTAAAGGAATTTATTTATTGTCTTGCTTATCCAAATCAAAGTTATTCACTTTGGTTATAGCATAAGAATAAAAGATTTACTGGGAGCAATAATCTTGTCAAATATTTTTATGTTCTTTTATACTATTTACCAGGAAATCTGCCTCACCTTCTACATGATTCCAGGTTTCCTTTCAGTAGTCAGTATCTTACCACAAGATAAATTACTTAAATATGAAAGAATGAACAGATGATCTTAAACCCCTCCAAAATAGGGAGAGAATAATGTATGTGTATCTATATGCATGTATATTAGTAGATATAATTATTTTGTTGTTTCATGCAGTTGTATTTGTGGGACTGCATCACAAAAACCTTTACTCAAACTTAATGAAAGGTTTGTTTTGTTTGGGTTAGTACATAATTTAGCTTGACAAAGCTATAATGTCTAATTAGTTTTTCTCAGTGCAGCCTATAATGAAAAGAATGGATGTTTTAAGAAGCTGTCTTTTGAAACAAATGTATGAACTACATTCATATATGTGAAAAGAACATTGTCCAGTGTGCATTCATCATCTTGACTATGGAAGCACAGAATATGGAGATATAACTTATCAAAACAAACACTCAAACAGGTCCATACTAGAAAATCTCTTAAAGAAACTATGCTTTATTCCTGTGTGGGAGACGTGGCTATCTATCTTATAAGGAAGCTTCCTCTACTTCCAGGGTACAATGTATTGTCCAATTAAGAATCCTACACGAACCCACGTTTAACACAATCCTCTGTAAACATAACATATGTACATGAATTAGTACACTGTAGCAATTCTGAACAATTAATTTGAATAAAAGCTTTTAAACCTATATTACTAACTTGCTGAATCAAAGTACTCTGATTACTAACATGCATTTCTAAGCATGTGTAATATTATTTTTTTATTAAAGAAAGCTAGAGAGATCTTATGGAAATACATACTAAAAGAAGATTATTTAGTTTGCAAAGTCAAACACAGCAAACATAGGGAATCACAAATTTACAATTCTCCATATTACTTTATTTCTTCTCCATGTTGGGCTGTGCTTTGTGTTATTTCAGACAAGACTCCTATGCCAAAGACACATTATTGCACCAATCAAGACAGATCATTGTGTACACGTAAAATGAATGTCTAGCCAGGGACACCACGGAAATGGATTCCAGTCTGCTACTTGCATATTCAAACGTTCAGCTCGTATATATTATTCTGTCACCCTGCCTGCAATCAATATTCAGCTGCACAATCCACTGTTGTTTCTACACTCCCCTATTTTGATAAGCCACCTTTGAATATCAATTTTCTCTTCCCTGGTTACACAGATCTCAGTAGCTCTTTTCCTCACTTCCAGTAAACTCGTTTCTTTTTGTTGGTGTTCTCTTTTTCCCTATAGCTAAAAGTTCACATGAAGAACTCTTTCCGTCTTGCTCATTATATCCCCCCATCATCCTCTGTTAGGGAAGTTTTGAGGACAATTAATATTGGAACGGTTTGTCAAGAGACAGTATTTGGGTCTTGCCTCCATTAACCAAACTGCACACAGCCCAGAGACGTTCTGGTGATTTTATTCTAATTACTATGCTTGATTCTTCACAGGATATTGTGGGCCACTGCGGAAGACGACGGAGCACGTACCGTGGCATTATCACGTTAAAGTGCGCTGCCTTTAATGCCACCACCGGTACGCACCGCTCGTGAGAGCTGGCTCCTGTGCAGATCTGTAAGCACAGAATGCTCTCAGCAAACCTTGGTGTACCATCTGGAAAGCTCAGTATTGCACAGGTTTGTTCCCTTGGAAAAATACCGTAAATACTATAAAACCAGACACTCCATAACTATTTACTAAATTAGCTTTAAGTAATTTTTCATGAACTCTCTTAACATCATTCCCTTCCATTTGTAGTTCATTTTTAATGTATTTATTTGTCTGTCCTCTGTCTTAACAAGTCGTTTCCTTATAAAAAGAGACCTTTAGTGTAGGTTGGACTTATTTCGTGTTCCAGGGGAATAAAAAATTATTTGCAAAATAATCAGCCTCCTCACATTGTACTTCTCTCTCTGCTTCCTCTAATATCCAACATTAAAAATAACTACCATTCTGCATTGTCCTATTTATTTAACTTATCACTAGGTACTGCTACTGCCTTGTCATCAGTCTTGTCCAAGATCTTTATTTGGCTTAATTTAACAACCTTTTTTTCTTGTCGCTTCTTTCAAACACCAGTCCTCTCCTGTCCTATGTAATTTGTTTCTCCTACACCAGCCAAATCATCAACATATCTAAAAAATATCAATCAGCCTATTTCAGTTCATGCTAGTAACTTCGCAATAGTGATGGAAACCACAGAGCACCTGCAGACAGTTGTTTCTCTACCGCGACCTCACCGGTCTGCCAGGTGGTGCAGATGTTTAACCCCCTGTGGGTATCCGTCTTTCGTAACCCACAAACACGTCTGCACCATCCCGGTAATTTCACCAGGGTTCCAGATACTTCATTGCTTTCTAGAAGCCATCTTGACAATACACTTTCTTAAATCTGGAAGAAAATGTGCTTGCATTTGCATTGTATCACTATGCAATGTAACACAGACCGTAACAGCGTTACACAAAGGTGCCTCTGGATGGTGGAATTAGCCATGAGCAGAGCTGGAAATGACCAAAATGGAGACTTTTGTTTTTTTTTAAAGAAAACAACCCTTCACTGTAAAAAAAGTAGAAGGCACTTCAATGAACTCTTTAATGATGGGCTAGACAAAGGCAAATAGCAAATGGACATTTTTGAGCTAGCCGAGTTGTTTGTGGAAGAATTATATCGTGAAGACATTCAAAAGGCAGCCAGAATCCTCAGGAGCAACCAACAACCAGTTGCTGACAACGTTTCCAGGGAATGATTTAAAGCAGGAGATGATAAGCTAAATCAAAACCTTTGCTAATTAGTTGCATTGGAGAGCTGAAAACATTTCCAAATGAGAAACACAAAGCAGTCACATGATCAGCTGTTACGAACAAGGGATGGTGCCTTCATCCCCATGACAATCCATCCGTCTTTGGTACGTTCATAGCCACTTTCTAATTTTACCAAGTAAACTTGAAAATAAAAATGACGTTAACAGAAAACCAAGTCCAGTGTGTATCTAAAATTTTCATTTCATCAACCACTTTAACCTGTGCATCACATATCTATATTTGGAATAATTAAAATACAGTGCACTGTATTACACTATCTCTGCTAAACAGGTGTGCCGCTCGGAAGTGTCCTGAATAAACAGACTTTGGCATACCAGTATCTGTGTAGGACATACTACTGAGGATGCTTCATTTAGGACATTTCAGAAATGAGGCTGCTCACATCACACTGCTTAAGCAAGAATAAATGAAATACAAATACACCACATTATCATGCATAACATTATCAATACTTTAACTCTCCCCGCTATTTTTCCTAGTTAATAGGGGAAAAAAGTCTACTTTTACTGGCATCTAACATGCACTATCCAAATAATGTCTCTACAGAATGTAGACTGCTGCCCAGGGCTCTTTTATTTCACTGCTTAAAGCTAAAAGTAAAAGCATTTATGTCACCCTTTAGGTTTTTGAAATCCCCGTTAAGCATACTCTTTAGTATGAGAATCATGCATGAAAAGAACCATCATTTTTAACTTTATCTCCATTTTAAACTTTTGGTAGGATTTGTTAATGTGAGTATTATTGGAAAGAAAATACAGATTTATAACATTTCAGGCTGCAAGAAGTCAAAACATCTCTCACAACAATATTTAACAATATTTGATAGTGTTTTATTGTTCTCCCTGTCTGGCATGTAAATTTGAAATCTCCCTGTTATGTCACCTTGCTTTTAACCCTTTTTTTTCCATTTTTCCAGTCTTTTTGTGTAATTAAGTTTTTTCTTGACTCTTAACTAATCTCCTTTCCAGTCTTTCAGACAAGGCTATTCTTCAGACAAGGGTAAAAAAATCAATGCTGTTCTAGACTGAGCTTTTCGCTGACTTAGCCAAATGACACTAATCACTGCTAGCCCACTTGCTACCTATCTGAGCATTTTTTTATTCATCTGCTTTACCTTTTTGCCCACCCTGGCACGCTGAGGCAGAATCTTCCTCTGCACGTCCCGCAATGATGACAAGGAGCTCTTTGAGCCCCCCCCCTCATCTCCTCTATAACTCAACCTTTTCCATTGCGTTATTTTTTTTTGACCTAGCTTTCTAAGATCCCTCTTCCATGCTAGCATTTGTCAAATTATTAACTTCATCTTTAAATTCTGTCACGTCATTAATATATATGATGTATACAAATAATGAATACTACTTCTAACATTAACTAATAGGATTCCCCTGTGTTAACAATGTAGCAGAAAATTATTATTTTATTTATACCTTTCATTGCACGTTTCTGAGATGATTTCTAAATGTTCAGCACACTCCATGGAGCGTACTAGTTTTCTTAATTGCCTTCAGTAAAGAACTTTGTCAAAAGCCTTTTGAAAGTCCAAATAAATTAGATCAAGCATTTCTTCCTCATCCATTATTTTGATGACATGTTCAAAGAGTTCTAACAGATCAGAGGTTTTCTTTCAGCAAAGCTGCCCTGGCTTCTTTCAGCAAAATTTAATCTAGAGTTTTGCTTGTAATTCTATTACTGATGATGTATTCAATCCATTTAGCTAATACTCACACTTTACAGGCCGGTAGGATTATTCTAGTTTGTTGAAAAAAAGCCACAAAGCCAAAACAATAGCCAAATTTTAACACTCAGTTTTTCAACAGGCAATTAAGTGCTAGTAAAATTTGCATCAGCTCAGCCCCTTCAGTTCTTTATAAACCTTGTTTGTAGCCAGTCAGCCATCTGATTCTGCTTTCTGTTTAGTCTTTAAATGTCTCTTATTATTTGCTTTAATTGCCTCAATGTAATATAATATCTCATTTTTACTACTTTATAAGTATAGATATTTCATTGCATTTTCTGTAGCAGAATCCATGTAAATAAATCTTTCAACTTCTCTGTAACAATTCCTTCTAAATCTATGCTTTAAAAACCAGCAGGTCTGCTGATATTTTCATGAGGTTTTCTGCTTCTGATGCAGCTGAAAAAAATCTTTGCAGTTTCTTTAATCTTCAGCTATAAGGTCTTCACACCGTCTCTTAGACTATACATTTTCCATCTTCCATTTTTCCTTCCACAATTTGTTTTCTGTTTTAACAGCTACAATTTACCTGCAAGAGGCTACATTTGGAGTCAGTTAAATGCTTACCTCTCACAATTCTTCCCGTGGATTTTAAAATATTTTTCTTAATAATCAGAGGCTGAGTCACCATTTGAAATCCCATTCATGTCTCAATTCAAAGCATTGCTATAATTAATTTCAAGGTCACAAAAGGACACTCACATATCTGCTTACCTTAATTTCAAGGACTGACAATGGGACATCTAAATATTATCACATGCAGCAAAAATTTTGCAACTCAGATATAAACAGTGTCAAAAATATAATAAAAGAAACAGTATAAATCAATTCTTAAATCATATTTTTACACCAACTATTTTGCTTAGGAATTGTTCCCTCATGTACAGCTTTCGTAATGTTTCATTTTTTGCTAGACCAAGTTTCATTTTTTTCCAACCACACATTCCATTTATATTTCTTACTGCCACAGACAATTGGAAGAGATATTTTTGGATATTCTATAAAAGGTTCATTTACAATAATTTGTTTTTACTAATTTCCTACCAGAATAAAATGATCCTAATGTTTCCTTTCTTCCAGAAAGCTCTGGCAGACTTTCCCCAGTCTGGGTAGGGTTTGTCCTGAAGCATCATATCAGTGACCTGGAGGGAAAGGAGAAAAAATACGTGGTTAAACTGGTGTCACAAAAGAAAGTACTAACACAGACTTACTTTATGTGTGACACACCTGCTTCCATTCTGAGAATTTTAATTGTTCGACAGTAGAAAAATAGTATCTCTAGTGCTACTTGCAGTCAAGATAAAGCATATTGACCTGCATATGTGCCCCTAGAAGTGCACACAACTCCTTGAGAAACAAGGAAACCTGTGGAGATCCAAAGAGAAGGAGAGAAGAGGAACTAGCCTAAAAGTTACAGCAACCTACTGTACATAACTACGTTCCCCTATGGCTACAAAGCTTTCCGGTCCAGCCGGGGAGAGGGGACCCACTTTCCTGAGAGCGGCATTAGGAGAATTTCCACTCTTGAAATCAGAACTGCAGCCACAGAGTGCAAGCCTGTGAATTAAGCACTATATGCCATTTATAATCTCCTCTCGCTTTCTGGTATCAGTAAGAAAAGCACACTTGGGACTAGAGACACGAAAATCCCTTAAAAGTTGCACGAAATTTAAAAAGTATGAAATATTTATTCTCATTTTCATAATTCCTATCTAAAGAGACCATCTGTTTCTCTGTCCAGAGACTCATATGCATGCACCGCTACTGGGTGGAACACAAAAGTAAAAATGACTTTCAGCTAAATGAGGGAGGTGAATACCCCTCAGGCACTTGCACCTTCGGGAAGCTGTGTTTTCATATCCATTTACTTCAAGTTAACTGTACTAAAAAGCACCGAAAGTTACATTACAGTAAACTCATCAATTCCATTGTGCAAGAGATTCAGAAGAGTGAAAAACCTGCCCATAGGTAAAGATTAAGAAATAATTGAACAGATAAAGGAAATAGGGGTGAGCACCTGCTTCAAAACACAGATAAGTAAAACAAATTCTTACTATCTGTCATTGGTAGCAGTACACAGTGGAAAATTACAAACCGCTTTGATTAGTCTGAAAATAATCCTTAATAAGATTTCAGAAGGAAATAACTTCAAATTGAAGACAAGTTTTCCACTACATTTATTTTGATATATAGAGTTTTTAAAATCCAGTTTACCATCCAGAGTGTGAGCTACCACTTTCAATCAATAACATTAACAGTGTTTATCAAAAAGAACACATGGCCCATGATTAAATCAAAGCTACATATAAACTACATTCGACTTCTAAAGTCCAAGTCCATTTGGGGTTAAAAGTGCTCAGCGTATTAGTCTGAAGGGCTGGGTCCAAAGGATAATGAATATGTTAAATAAATAGAAAAACACATTCTAGGATTTTATGATTCCATTATGCCTAGCCTGAAGAAAGGACAGATTATATCCTGAAATACCATCTTTACTATTTGTTTTATGTAGGTAATCTTTTCTCAGACCAGCATGCTGGGGTATTTTTTTGTAAAGTCTCTATTATCTAAATAAATATTTTGATAAATATTTAATGCTGAACAAGACATCTGTAAAGATTTAATCAACTACTTTAGTAACACCTTCCTCTCTTAGGTAGAGTCTAAGTAGTAATGAATTTTTGCAAAGAAGCTATTTCGAGAGGTTTTATTCAATTTTCAAAATATTTTCTCCAGACACTTTCTAGGAAATACTTATTGTATTTGGTAGAAGGATGCAATCTGCTGCTCTATGACCAATTATTAGAGTAGCATGTTTCGTAAGAATGACATTCCAGAAGGAGACATTTTCTGAGGAAAATGGCAAGACGAAGCAGGAAATGTTCTTTCTGATATCAGACAGTTGGTCTTTCATCTCCTAGCTTTGGCATTTATTTAAAGTCATATCACCAGATCAATGTCAGGTCGGTTGCAGCTAAATTGGCTGAAGCAGAGACAGTCATTAAAGGGATGCATTCCATAAAGAGAAATCCAATTACCTTTTGCATTAGAGAAATCAAATTCATTTTCTGGTTTGGTCAAGGACAGTCACTGTGGAAAACGGCTCACAGGAGAAAAGCACTCAACACTGTCATAGTGCAAATAAGTTTTAGATACGAACATCAAAAACTCATTGCTGCTGTTAGAATGACGTTTTTAGAAAAAGAAAAAATTACAAATTTTAATTTAATTTGCACAACTTAGTATAAGGAGATGTGCCAGTGTGTATTTTTTGCTCTCTCTTTGTATTTCACAATGCGATCGCTGGCCAGCAAAATTTCCCTCTGTTTCACAGGACTGTATTTGAAAACACTGCTGATACTCCGGAATAAAAAATAATTGATCACCTCAGCAATTCTCTGTATGCATGCATCTTACATAATCAAGATAAAATAGGGAAAGCCACTTACAATGTAATTAAGTAATGTATTTTTGTCTTGAACTAAGAGATGCAATATACTTTAATCAATTAATTATGCTCCTTCAATACAGAAAGGAATGGCCCCTACATACAGTGACTGTATACTCTTTCATTTTATTTAGTGTCTCATGAGAGAAATGGTTACAGTGTATTAAAGTGCAGAACCAAAACTGCATAATACACATTGTCTGACTTCTTAAGTTACACGAATGCCACAGCAAAATATTTTTATTAAAAATCAGCATGCCTTGTATATGTTATGGAATCTTAGATTTCACTCTGCCCTGTAAAAATTTGACTTTATTAACTACTCCTATTATTCACTGCACATTAACTATGAAGATAACGTATAATAAATTAATAGCAAAATGTTATCATTCCCATTTTTGTTACAGAAAATTAAATTATTGCTTTTGATATGATACACTACAATAATTTGAAAAACGATATCATATGACATAGAAGAAAGAACCCAGTATTCAAAGTCATATTCAGAGCAAGTAACTCGCAGAGACAACAAGTGCAGAAAGCAAAATCATAAAAAATTCCCCCAAACCCCAACAAAACAGTAAGATACCTAAAATCCTGAGATATACTAAGTCTAGCAGTAAGACACCTTAAGGATCGTTTATTTATTCCTTCCGAGTAGCTGCTCTTTGAGCATATTGCTCAGGATGCTCCGCACATATTTTAGATCTCTCCTCCCTAGACAGTCATGTCAAACGATGCTACGTTGTACATCACAGGATCCTTCCCAGCAGAGGCAACGTCTGCAGCGGGAGTTTCAGGTAAGGCTAAGTATCTTTTCTATTAATAAGCTAACTGCAAGTGGAACTTTCTTAAAAAAAAAGAAGAAAATGACCTAATACTTTGGTCATGCTTTCAAAGTATCTTCCAAATTCTTCACTAGCAGGAACTATGCTGTCATCTTCAGAGTGCAAACAGATCATTCCTGGAAAACTAATGCGGCATGGGCTGCTGGCCAAGCTGTTCTCATCTGCCAAATGGCATTTTAGAAACCTAGAAGTATAAAAGTACATCGAATAGTTTCATAGCAGCACTTCTCCACATAAGCTCCTGCAGAAACTGCATCTTGAAAGAGAAATGGACTCTGGACAAGCTCTCTAGGACGCGATGTATTCCATGCTGTAGCATTCATTAAGTGGAGACCAGCGCTAAGTGGAGATTTTCATTGCTTTTTTCACATCAAAACAGTGTAAGAGCAGCCCTCCAGAGTTTAACAGAATGGAGAAGAAGCCAAGATCCACAAGAAAAGCCTGGAAATACAAACCAAATGGTGAACTCTGAAATCTTTTTTATTGTTTTGATACACTAATGAGCAGTGAAAGGTCTAACGGACAGTAGGACTCCAAGAGCTTATATCAGTAAGGACGTTGTTCATACGCAACTACTCAGCCAGGAGGACAAGACATCATGGTGCTATTGCTGGAAAATGGAGTAGTCTGAGTAACTCTGCATTTGGCAAAATACATGTATCTACCACTGTCAAGTACATGACTCAAATACTATAAGTGTTAATTTTTTCTATTTTTATCATTTTGCAATTTAAAAATATCTTATTTTAAATCATAAACACCTTCATGAGTAGCACTAAATTAAATTAATTTGAAACTCAGCCTTTAAGTAGTTCATAAGCAGCACTTTTCCACTCTCCCCAAACTCTTTACACAAGAGACGTTATTTTCAGCCCCGCAACTGAGGAATTTAATTGATAAGAATGAGTATCATAAAGTCTAAAAGTTTTCAGAAATTGTAAGGATGCCATAGTGTCAGGGCAGGTCCGAGGGCAGTTTCCCAGGCCAGGCGCACGCACGTTCCTTAGTTTTGTGCCGCACAACGTTCCTCATAAAAAGAACCCATTGACATCTTTTGCAAAGACTCAACGCCGTTTATGTGTTTCTGAAAAGTACGCATTTTTTTTCCAGAGTGGGACTACATAAGGTTAAAGTAATTATGTTTCCTGAAGTCGGAGTGTGAAGTCAATGAGAGCAAATGTATACCACTGAGTGCATACACTCTCTTTGCTTTGCTGTTATGTGCTTTTAGGTAAGAGCTATATATAGGTGTCCCACTAACTACACATCAATTCTTTATCATAGCTTGGTCTTCAAGCACTATACTACATCATGGTAATCATATACCAAACCAGGGAAATATTTAGTATTCAGTCATTAAAAGCTTCTATCCATCATTTTTGTCTTCATCTTCTTCGAGAACTTTAAAAACTGCAGAGCTGTTCACTTGAGGTACAAAAATAACCTATATGGATAATGCTTTTATGCTGCTTTCATCTGGACGTTAAGGAGAAAACTGTCTTCTATGGATCATACCTCAACACTTCCATGGCTTACACAATGATAATATGAAAGGCCTCCTTTAATTATGAAATCGTTTCGGCAGTTGAGCAGAAGTGTCGAAAACTTTGTTACACATCCTTCAGAAATAACTGTTAATTTATTTTAATCCACTCTGCTGCATTTTGGAATATACAAAATGTGCAAATGTTTGAAAACAAATGTAACAAATATTTGCACTTAGGTTTACTGATCTATAAGGGGGATGATATTTTTCAAGCTAAATATTAATAGTCAGCTGTAAAATACGCTGCTAGATTCTAAAGTAGCTTTGTCTGCTTTCTACATTTTTGAACATTCCTAATATAGTTTTATTCCCACACTGAAAACAATCAAACTCATGTTAGGTTATTTCTCCTTCAATTTAATTGTAAAAAATTCTTTTAATAGTTGCATTTTAAAAGTGACAGCAATCGCAGAGACAACACATGGCCCCTTCCATCTACTCTTAATTTTTTTCTAATTTTAACCAGAGCCAGCATTGTTCTTGTCTTACCAACACATATTGTTTTAACAATAGGTAAATCCTGAAAAACAACATTAATTTGCTGTCACAACTCAGTGATCAGTATTAGTGATAAATAATATTATGGTTCACTTTTGTTCCTTCCGCAACAGCCCCCAGTATTATTGTGTGCATTTGCACATTTCCCACCAATAAAATGTTTCCAGAGTGTTGCTCTTATGATCTGTTATTCTCCTGATCCACAGCATTTGCACACACGCACTGTCTTACACCGAATTGCCACCAAAACCAGGTAAAGAACTTCTTTTGTACAAATGCTGAGGGGGCTTACGTTAACTATTGCCATCTTTACTGATCCATGCAAATTTATTTCTTCACCCATTGAGGAAGCAAAAAGCCTCTTCTTTTTTAGCCAGGAGATCTTGATTTGGTTTTTGAATATTATCATAGCAGTTTCTGCCATAGTCACAAGCCGTGCAGGGATAAGAACTCAACAAGAGAAGAACAACTAAAAATATACACACTTTAGGCTCAACTTTAGAAAAGCCGCCCCTGCCAGCACTTCCTTTCAATTTCCAAATTGAGTTAGGACAGAATGCTCCATAAAACCAGTGTCTAGCCCACAATCAATTTGTGGTGAAAAACTTTAGATATCAAAAGGTGATTTAGGGAGAAACCTGGTCTGCAACTATTTTAGGTCTATTCAAGTTATTCTGGAAATTACACTTCATATTTCAACACCAGCACAAATAATTCCTGAATAAGTTCTGTTTAAAAAAACAAACAACATCTAAAACAAACAGAAAAGAATAATAATTTTCTTTTAACTGGAAATTCCTTGACACTTAATAAATACAAATAACTGTTTAGGAACAACTGGACAACTGAAGTAGGGCCTCTGCAAAAAAATTCTAAGCTGTGCCATCTCATTTCCTACCATGTTTCAAGTCCCTACTGTGCACACAAATCACTGTATATGTGCAACAAAATACACTGGCTGCCATGTGGTAAGCACTTGCTGTTTATACAACCAGTGAGACCACGTTTCAGAAGACTTTTTTTTCTTGCTTTACTGCTTCCTTATTAGTGTTACGAATGCAGAAGCAGAGGTCTGGGGAATATCGCGTATTACAGACAAAGTGTGAGACGTAAAGCCACACCCTGATTTTTATTTAAGGCATTCAACTCAGCTCCATCTTAGGCTGACATGGCAGGAGAGTTTGCTTCGCTCATTTGGGGAGCGTGGTGGTTTTGGTAAAAGGCCAGAGACAGAAGCGATGCCATGTTTGGTGCACGTATACCACAGGCATCTAGAGCAATGTAGAGTCTTTTTATAGTCAGCAAAAAGAAAAAGGCGTTTCGGGAGCACAATTCATTTTAAAACAGGTTCTGTTGTAAAGACGTCCCTATCGCTCCTCGCTCTAAACCAGGGCCTGCTCAGATGTTCACACCGCTGACGCTGGAAGTCTGGTAACGTGAATCCAACCGAGCTGCCATACATTTCTTAGTGTTTCTCATCAAAGTGTCATTAACTCACTTGATGAAATACATACATGATGGGTGATAAGAGATGAGAGTTTGGCATAGGCAAAGGGCCATATTCACAGCCACGGTGGGCTGATTTGGACAAACAAACTTAGAGAATCCAGGTTCCTTGGGCAGGTCCTGGAAGGGAGCAAGCCAAGGACTGTAGGGAATGGACAAGTCGTATCACGAAAGGGTGATCCAATCTGGGGAGCGGAGTCTGCCAATACAAATACCAGACAGAGAGGTACTTACCTAGGTGCTTGACTCAGCTTTCCGCAGGATGTGTTTCTGTATTTTTGAGATTAAAAATGCAGAGCTCTCTAGGGAGCGATGCCAAAGATCACTGTTTTGCTTTTGTACAGTAGACTACTGCTTAAAGCAATCAAATGGGAAGGCCTATTTTTAGTCTCGGACCTACCAATGCTCTAAGTTTAACCGGTGTTATAGGCTTTAATCCACTGACTTTAATGCAAAAGACACACCAATTGCCTAGGCTAAGAATCAGCCTTCAGGACTCCCCACCTCCTGTAGCTACAGAATCAGATTCTTTCGCAATTTATCCTTTCTTTCAGCCTATCAATCTTGTATACCTAACTACAAAGCAAAGCGCTGAAGAAAGAATTGAGACAGCATGCGATTAGCATATAGGTAGCTTCTGCTACCTTGATGGAAAGGACAGAAGGTTCAAAATGCCTTCAAGCTGAAAGGGAATTTTTATGCAAAATGCAAGTAGTAGTTTTTAAGTTAGGGTGGGATCCATAATGTATTAGAATAATGCAGGAATGCAAGCATTCCCCCATTTACCTCCAAACTACAGCAACGTACAGGTTCCAGGCTCCCAGCTCTCACAGAAACATAGGAACCTTTGTTTTATCACATATGAAACTGTACACCAAATGGTGGCACACAGTAATTAAGGTGTGATTCATTCTTTGAGATTATCGTAACCTAAGCAAAATTCTGATGTCTGAATGTGCCTGCAGGTCACAGACAACAAGTTCAGCTGACTCATCTTATAAAGGACACAGAGCTCAGGAAGGTCACTGTCAGCAGCAATGGAAAACTGAGAAAAAATCTGGTTTGATTTGGCTTAATATAACATAGATGCCGAGCTGCTCTGGCTAGATCACCAACAGTTCTGGATGTACTGACAAGGAGAACTTATGTCTCTAAAGTCAGCTCTTCTGGACTTCGCAAACAGGCAGCTTACCAGCGTACCTGCTGTGGGGCATGCTACCAGCTAGACCTTGTATTTAAAGAAAGTCAAATGTCAATTCCCAAGACACAAAGGAGTCCCATGCAAGATGTGTTCACAAGACAAAGGTTTCTATTCACCGAATTTCATTTCAGGCCTGTCTTCTCTCAACACCTCCATCTCGGTAGCCTTGCATGTATTCACGTGCCGTGACAGATGCAGACAGCTTTCAGCATGGGCCATTAACTATTACTCTTGGGCAGCGGCATCATTTTTATTTGTATCATGATGCCCTCAGAGACTCACAGTTAGACTTGTAAACTGTCAATGCAACTTTTTCTGTGTAGTCTATGTTTTGATGTGCCAGAAGGTCAGCATTTGCTGTTCCAACAATTGTAGTTTTGAAGTTCTTGCCCTTCAGAAAAAAGTTGGTGTCCATAAATGACAAGACATATGCCACTTGGTGCCTCTTCATCTGCCTTTCGCCTTCCCGCTAGTACTTTTAAATTATATTGGGTGAGCTAATGGATGACAGAAGCCCAACAAATGCATAGGCAACACCTGCAGTGAGGACATAGTATTAGGGTGATTCTATGGCAGGTGAGGGAGTGAAAGAAGAAGAAGACACATTTCTGGCAATAATTTGTGACAACAGCATATTACTAATGAATAATCTGGGAGGTTGCTGCTTTCTTCTCCATTTAACTTCCACTTAGTGACTACTGAGGAAGTATCATCTTGTGGAGAAGACTGAACGAATGTGAGATATAATGGGTGTGTTTTGCCACTTGACTGTTGGGAATTGTTTTCACTTTACACAATGTGTTTCTAGATCAACAGCAGACGTGAACTGCAGTAAATATAAGTAGCATAAGCACGTCTTTCAAAAATCTCTGTTGGTGTCTACATCACACAGAACCTGGTAAAAATGAATTAATCGATTCAAATAAAAATGAAGGATACGATTTCAAGCTCTGATGTTTACCCTCTGTCTTCCACCACTCTCTCACACCCAGGCACGTAAACCACAGGAGAACCAGCTGAACACTGGGAGGTCCCCAGCGACGTGCGGGAGGCACACAGGCCACTCTGCTGAGACACCCGCCTGCTTCCTCTTGCCAGAACAAAGAGCCTAATTAAATGAAAATCCATCTCCACGCTGCTGACACTGTGCTGCTTTTCCAGTTGATTCAGAGCTGTAATGTACTGACAGGTCAGAGGGGTTTCAATCTATTTCACTTCTTTACGATAACTGGCACAGAGAAGCCGTAGCTTCAGAGTAAGTAAATGGGAACTTGAAACTTCCTTTATGTGGCCTTTGCTGTTCTGCACTCATAGCAAACACAGCTACCATAAGACTGTATTTCCACTCGAAGTCGAGAATGAGAACAATTCTGTGCAAAACAAGTTACTCATCGTTTCTAGAAATACTGACTTGGAAGTGAAAACTGTTAACAGAAAACAAACTGCAAAAATTAATGAAGCACTTCTGAAAAACCTTCCCATGGTACTTTACAGTATTTTCTTTATCATACTACAGGGGATTATACAACCAAAAGAGTTTTCTGCTCAGCTCCTGGTCCTTTGCCAGACTTATGGGCAACATCATTAATTGTTTTTAATTACCCTTTTATACTGAAGCTACAACCACATTGAGAACATAATCCATCAATAATTTAGAAATCCTTCTATTTGATCACATTTCCTGTGCAATTCTGCACTTGAGGTGCAAGCATGGTCAGTTTTGTCCAATCCCCTTTAAAAAAAAATTACTTTGGTCTTACTTTCAGAATAATAAGGAGTGTACACAGAACGTACTCAGTGGAAGGTGGTTTGTACCCGTTCCACTTCAACAGAAGAAAATCTCCAAGCTCTGTTGCAAAGTCACCTGCTATTCTGAATAACAAATATTTTGCTTTGAAAAAGTCAGCCAACTATTTTTTGTGTCTGATTGTGTTCTTCAAGAACATTCAGATAGTCAATTTTTTAACACCTCAGATTATAATTAAAATGTAAAAATACCCATAAAAATGCACAAAAGGAATGTAGTATCTTTTTGGAAAGTAGAGAAACAATGATTACTCTTAAACTGTATTGGGATTGTTCAAGGTATTCTCGGTGCTGAAAGAGAAACGCAAAATTAAGTATGTCCCTATTCCCTGAATAAGGAACTTTTGGGATTAATTATTCAGAAAATTGAGATCACCACTTAAGTTGTCTCTATTAAAGAATCATAATATTGGAGGCCTTTAGGGTTTCAAGCACAGTGGTATTGCTATTCCCTTAAAATGGTGTGATTGGCTCAGCTCAGATATACCAAATCAAGAAAGATAATATCATTAAGTTTCTTTTTATTTGCATGGAGGTTTTAAGGTTTGTGTTTTCAAAGACTACCCACCAAATATGATGCCTTGAAATGAGGCGGAAGATAAGACACTCTTATAGTCACACAAAACACCAAACTTTGGCTTTTAGATAAAATTCCTGCTACTGCAGAGTCAAGACATAATATTACAATTGTTAACAACTGAGAATATTGATATCTTTTTGTATAATAAACAACGAAGTGGAAAGCTGGTTATTAAACATTAATGGATCCAACTGAAGATGTCTCATGCTGATCCTTGTTTGGGAAGAATATTGAAGATACACAGGGGATAATGGTTTGTGAAGAATTCTTAAGTACTAGCTGGGTTGCTAGAGAGTGTTTTCGAAATGGATGTACAGCAAGATGAGAGCTGAGAGAAATTGCTGTTACTCACACTTCCTTCTGGACTTGTGCTGAAAGATGTTCCACAGCCAATTTGACAGTAAGTAGATCCCAGGTTTTGCAGGATGGGAAGTCAAGGATGGCTAGAAATGACTGGTAGTAACATTGCTTTCTTGCATCCCCTTGGCTATAGAAAATAGCAGTCTAACCAAAATGCTTAGTTACCTGAGTGTAGGCAGAACTTCGTCTTTTTGTTGCTTTGGTTCAATAAGGAGTGAAAGAATGCCAGGACATCTGGGCAAACAGAACATTCAAAGAGTATGGAAGGAAATTCATTCCACTTTTAAGCACACTTGAGAACACAGTCCTTAATAGACAGTTGGGTTTCAGCCTTCTATATTATAAAGTCTGTGCCTATGCTACATTTTCATTTGAAATTGAGTCTCTCTTAAAAAAAAGAAAGAATCAAGGTTTTTTTCAGGTTTTCTTTCCTGGCTTCATATGCATCACTATTCGTCTGCAAACATTCATCCCATGGGGAAGCAGGATTGTTATAATTTAGAAGAAAGCAAATAACATTAGATCATAGTTGCACAGTTATTTGCCATTTGTTTGACATGTTTATTCTTTATCTACTGTCTACACACAAAGCCATATGAAGTCAGCTAATGGTCACTCATTAAAATGTACTTTTACCTTATACATATTCATAAGACACACTGTTGAGAAAACCAATATATTCTTTAAAAAAGAACAAAGGAGAAAAATCTCAAGGAGACCAACTTTAGATGAAAGGGAAAGTGCTTTTCTTAAAAGTTCAGATGTTACAAATTAAAAAATGCTGCTTTATCAACATGGTATGAAGCAGATTTTTTTATCAGATTCTCTTTTGAACAACAATTTTTGGTCAATTATTACTTCTCATGTGGACATTTCTCAAGGCTGAGCCATACTGTGTGCACAGCTGATATGGTACAATCTTTGGTCTACAGCTGGTCTTGTTTGTCATCTCGGCTTACTTGATTAAGCATTTTAATCAGTGTTTTGCATAAGATTGTGCACCTTCTCTTGAAAATTGGCTGGTATTTAGTTGAAAACCAGTTGACTTCTCAACATCTTACTTAGGCTTTGGCCGTTTCTCATTCCATAACTTTTGAAGGGTTTAGAGTCGGTATCTTAAATTCTTTCTTTACAAAGCCATAATGAATATTGTCCAAGAACTGCAAAATTCTGCACTAATAATGTTGGTAAGCAGCTTCCAATGAAGCTGGTAAGCTGTTTTCTGTTTTACATTTAGCATAATGCCATGGAGAATATATAACAGGACTGTCTTAATTTGCCTTAAGCTTTGAGCTTTTTGCCTCTAAAAAATAAAACACTAGTTTTAGTATTGTATTTATCCCTTCTCTTCTGACTGTTTTGTCAAGTTGTCCCTTTTCTTCAGCCAGATCAGGTGTTTGGGGGGGGGGGGGGGTTGGACAAAGTAATTCTCTTTTCCCCCCAGAGTTCTCAGGAAATTGAATGCAGATTATATTTACGTGCTTGAATTAGCTATAAAGTACAATTTAAAATCACCTTTATTTCATTCATCCTGTCTATGTTTAAATATGTTTCCCTTATGTTATTAACATAACCCAGGAGCATTACCATTTGGGCTTTTCTGAGTAGACCATTTGGCTGAGCTCCAGCTCCTTGCCTTGCTCTCTCAGCACAAGGAGGGAAACACCATATTTTGGGAAAATGTAAGTCTCCCCTCCAGAGCCCATATCACCTTGTCTTAATACCTTCTAGAAATTTTTATTGATAAATGAGAAACAAAAAGCTCTCCAATGACTAAGCATAAACAGAAGGACTCAAAAAAACCCCAACCTTTGCTTTACAGCCGCAAAGAGAAGGCAAAAATTCAGTTAGATTATTAGTGTTCTCAAACAATAACTACATATTCTCAAGGGGTATGAGACAACAAAATTCACTTTATGTTGGAAAAGATAAAGATATGATATTGACTGGATATCCACTATTGCAATAGGTAAAGTAAATACATATTTACCGTTAATTTACTTTAAGTTATATCACCTCTATATCAAATATATACTTTCTGCTTTACTAAAGTCTCATCCTCCCTGCCTTGGCTACAATAGGTCATCTTTGAACCTGTCCCTAGACTCCACTTTCAATGCCTCTCAATTCTCATTGTTAATCCTAAATCCTTGTTCAGAAAAATGTATTTTAAAACTGCTCAGCCCACGACTGAGTAGCCTGATTATATGAGAGCACTGTGACATTGTACCTGATGACTCCATTCCACCTCCAGTTTGAAAGACAGTCTGTGGAAAACTAAGCTAGTTCTGATGCACTTGCATTTTACCCTAGGAACATACTAACCTAGAAGGCATGCTGCTGGCTTAACTACTATCTAGCAGAGTTAATGTGGTAAAACTTCAAGCATAAATGACAAATACAAGTGGTGATGCTCGGCATACGTGTAATGCATAAAGCTGGAACATAGATTCCCTGATTTACCTTGTCACATAAATAGGAATCTCAAGAAAATGTCCATATCAGTTGGCTGAAAAATTGGAACAGAATTTTTTAGGTTTATTTATATAAGCCTACAAACATAAATCTATATATGCTTGAAACCCAGTAATATCTGTAAACACTTTTATTAAAATTGCAGCTCCTCTGTGTATATTGGCTAAACTGCTTTATAACAGATGAAATATGATTACAGCTCTAGATTAGCTAAAATTGGTATGACCTTGGGTCTAGTATGAAGTATTTCTCATGTAAAAATACAGTATGTACAGGCATTTTTAGTTTGTAATAGGACCTCCTGGATCCTACGCACAGAAAACCAAAGTTGAATAAAGACTCTTATCAGCTTTGAAAAATCTGATCATGTTTGATGGGAAAATGAAACAAGAATATAGACAGTCAGAGATGACTGAAACAAGTTCTAGAAAGAGACAGACCTTGATGGAAGACAGAAGTGTGGAAATGATAAAATACTAAAAATGAGAGCATGAGGTTGAAATACGCTCAGTGTACGGACCTACTAATGTATAGTTGCAAAAGAATGGAGATCCAGTTCAGAGCTTAAAAGTACTTGTTTACAGTTCCTTCAAAACAAATGAAGGTTGACAATGACAGGTAGATTATCCCTCAATTAGAGAAAGCTACCTCTTTAAGCTAGATATTAGAATACATCCTAGGACAGCTCACATTGACCATTTGTTCCTGAAGTGTTCGAAAGAGAATCCAAACAGCTGTTCAAGTAATACAGGAGATCAACCCACAGGACAAGAACCAAGCCAAGACAGACTAAAGACACAACTTCTGGGGGCAGAAAGTTCAGGTCTAAGAAGACCCCAGTGTTACGCGCTTGAGAGACAGGCAGAAGATAGATACTAACTAAAGTTCTTAATTCTGAAAGTACTCCTAATTAGACTAGTCTCTAGATTTTTCACTTGCATGAGTAATTAAGATATCGTAAAAGTACACAGAATCCAGAGCTGTCATGTGAATCTCTGATGTCTGCTAGAGAAACAATGGAATAGTTGCTTAGTAATTTATAAGCTTTACTATTTTATTTGGTAAATATGTGAAGAGACTTCATATGAGCCTTTGAGCACCTTTGGTCCACAATGCAGCAATGCTGGAATGCAGCAAAGAAATCTCTAAGCTGGCATCAACACAAGGCCGCGTGTTTTCTCAGCGGACCACAATGCCATCTGCACGTACTTAACTTCGGCTCACAGGCAGCTGACCTAAAATGCCTTGGCCTCCTGAGAGGCAGGCATATTAACTTTGATGTAGTACCACAAAACACAGCTTTCGTTCTTATGACCCAGGCCTGACATCTATCCATTGCTCATCCTTGTGCTTCTTATGCTGGCGTTTGCACAGATGGAGTTAGGCTGGACACTTGCTATTTTTTCCCAATCGACAAATGAAATGCAATGAAGTTAAACTGATTCATGATGTGAAATTTTCAGTTCAGCTAATAGGCTAACAGGTTAAACTATGTCGTAATCCTGTATTCAGCAGACAGCAATTAGATTTAGATTAGCATGAGAAGACTCTGAGTTTTCTCCTTGTTCTGACTGATGATCTATCAAACGTTGATTCGTTGGGGCTTCTTCTGTACTAGGAGTACAAACGGGAAGGTGATCAGCGCTATCGAATGTAGTATCTGTGCCAGATACCTCCGACACTGTTTCTTCACCAAGCCTAGACCCATCCCAGCAACCATGAAACTTTTGGGTTCCAATAATGTAGGACATAAATTTGAACAGCTCTTGAATCCTATGTTGTAAAGCTATCTATCCCTGGCTTGGCTGCTGTCAATCATTTCCACTACAAAAATAAGGCTGTGAAAGATCTGGGACAATCCTGCCAACAATTGACACGCGGAATTTGCCGGCAAGTTAGTCATCAGGCAATGGAATGCCTGACTGCAGAATCACATTCTTCAGTCTCAGTTCTTTAACCACAGCACAGCACTCCCAGTCAGTATTGGAAAGTAATATTTCTGCCATTTTTAGTAAAATTGTTTTTTCCATTTCTGACTACACAATTACCAAAAATATGCTGGCAATTACCAATGATAGTAAACAGGATGTATTTGGAGCTGTTACTTGCAATCTGGTGTATAGAATTGATGAAAATGATCAGAAAAATGACAATTTGCTAGCTGTTTCAGTAAAACAACCAATGTAGCATAAAAACAGCAAATGAGTGTTTGATTTCCTGTGTCACGGAGATACTTCCATTAAGCCCTCTTACAAGTAGAAAAAGAGGCATGTAGGCTTTAGGAAGAATAAGTGACTCGAGGGATTAAAATTTGTAAAATTACATTAGTGATGAGTTCATTTTCAATGGTGAATTTTTTAATAGCACACTAAAAAGTGATAGCCACAAGTCTCATGCTAGTACAAGAAAACAAGTTTATAGATAAATGACAGGTGCATTTGCATTTTTGTTTTGCATTTTTGCAGGCATTTTTGTCGATCCACGTATCCTATGCATAAACATAGGATTAAATATTTCATATGCATATGCCTTTCTGGCCTGAACAGAGTGCTTTTAAGATCAGGCTGGCAGAGACTAACAGGCTGAAAAATGAACTTAGGTCCCAGTTCCACAAAGAAAAACTTTTGTATGTAAGGGCAGCAGTTGACAGACTGCAAATTCAAATGCCGTCAACAATGCCAGGCTCGAGCTCTTGCCCCGGTCTCTAAGGCAGGGAAATCCATTGCACTGGACTATCTACCACTCTCTTACCGAATGACCCTCCTGCTTGCCACCTGCCTCCCAACAGCATGCCATCCTCAAACTAGTCTCACTGGGTATCTTCCCATTCCTACCATGAAATAGTATTATCTAATAAATAAATAGATGATCTCAAGGCTCAAGCCTTTTTTTCTGTAAAACCTCAGGGATTAATTTTGTCCTCCATCACTCCAGAGGGATTTTCTCCATTGATTGTTCTGGTTACACAAAATGACCTAAAGGTGTTCTTTAGGAGTCGATGAGAAAGCTCAAAGTACACCAGCTTTCTGGAAGTCTGCATTGCCTCTACACTGTCACAACTCCACTGCAATTATTAGTAACAAAATAATTTCAAAATGCTGGGAAACAAAAAATGGGCAGTGAGAAAGTGCTTCTAGAAAGGAGAATGAAGCAGAGCTGAAGACGCTGTGTTGCTACAGAAGTGTTACAAAAGCAAAGAATGAACTACTTCAAACGGAAGAATTAATATCAGGTTTAAGTGCATACCCAAGCAAAACAAGTAAGTCATATTTACATATGTGGTTTTAGCTATAGCATCGCAAAAGTTCTCCTTTGAGCATTGAAAAGGATATTTATGAAGGGTGTTATTTACGAAGGGCATTTATGTGCCAAAAACCTTATCTGACATCCTAAATATATGGTATGTACATATCGATACTATTTTACAGCAGAATGCGCAATCAGCACAGACAGCATATGTATGGTTGCTCTTACTAAATTCTTTTACAATGCTCATTCTGCTGTGGGAAGGTGCTGAAATGCAGTTAAAATACACTTTGCCTCTGCTCATTCTTGGTTTTGTAACTGTTGCTTAACTATTGGATTAGTTTGAGTGTGAGGTTTTTTAATCTAAATTTTTGAGTGAGAAATCCTGAATTGCTATGAAGGAATCTCCAAATTACCTTTTTTTTGGCCTCTGTCTTCTTTCACATTCTAGATTCTTTATATTTTTCCAATCCAAGAAGTTTCTGGCTTTTTAATTTTTGCAGTATTTTTATTAGCATACATTGTACAAATGTGTTCCACTTCAGAGAAAATCCATTAATGATAATTATTTTAGCAGTTTTTCAGAAGTTCCATAGATAAGTAACTTGCAAAGATTTTCTTCTTTGTTAGTAGTGTGATAGCAACAAAATTCCAGCTTGAAAATAAGTCCTGTGGTTTCGATTATACTCCTTTCTCATTAATCGCACTATGAATTAGAAACCCACCAATAAATATTATGGCACAATGATTAGGAATAGATTAAGTCGTCAATTGGAACATGACTAGCAGCAGATTCCTATGGCTTATATTGTTTTGTGACCTTTTCCACTTATGAATCAAATTAGGGAGTTTAAAATCTGTAGTTAGCTTTCTCAGATCAAAATAACGATGCTTTTGGCAGCATTTTAAGCCTGCTGACTTTGTACTGAAGTGCATGGAGAGGGTTCATGTGAGCCATTCTGCTGACTTGTGTGTGTGGTCATAACATCCAGCTGAAGGGTGACAGAAACAGACTGAAAAGGCCGCTTAAGAAAGTTCTGCATGGCCATGGCCATCTTCATTTTCACACTTTTGGTTGACCCCAACATCATCATGGCAAAAAGAACATGCTGCTTTGTAGGTCCCGTAGGATACCAAAAATAACCAGACAAATGATACCAACCACACAGAAATGTTAAGGAAGGCAAATGAACAAAGCCCATTTAACTTTAGCTATTTGAGTTGAAATGAACTTGCTCAGACAGCTGTGCCTGTTTACTATACTGGGGATTTCAGCACAGTAAATATCAAGTTACAGGCACATTTTGGACACGCTTTATTTTTTTCTGGAGTTGTCTTTGCACGCACATGACATTTGTCTTCCATGTGAAAAACAGTCTAATGTGACTGGCATTTTAAATAAGTTTCTAGGATAACAGTACTTTTTGGCCTAGATCCCTAGTCTGAGACTTGGGCATGAGAGGACAGTAAAAACTTTGAACCACATTTGTACCTTTCTGCTCCTAAAGCTCTTCAAGCTCTGACTCGGCTCGTAGCGTTCAGACTGTTAAACATCAATGGTGTTTGCCCACCACCTCAAGGCATCGTCACCATACCAATTTCCCATCCGTCAGCCAGGCAAAGAGCGAGTGACCTGTTACACCCGTAGCTCCAGCCACAAACACGCAGACGCCACTGTAGATACCTCACTCCTCTAGAAGCACTGAGGATCACACACCTGGACTGACGACGAGGTTTAGTTATGGCTTGCCAAGGACGACTTCTTTTCTTCTGGTTGTTGGGATGTTAATAACAAGATGCTGCAAATACAGTACATAATGGAAGTACGGCTTGGGACCATCCGGATACCTACTGGAGGGTGAGCTGGTGTGAGACGCCTCCCACGAAAATCCAAGAGGCTGCCTTATGCTTGAAAATATAACACATTTCTGTGGAACGGCCCTTTGCAAAGCTAACCCTGTGGTGTTTGACACTGAAGGAAAACCTCAGCTGTTCTACACACGGCAATAGAAACGGGTTTGCCAAACCGAAACAAAGACGGAGGAGTTTATGATTCACAAGGGATCCCAAAATACCTTCTGCTCATTTCTGAAGGTTAAGAGCAGTTCTGACTCAGGATCTTTGACTTGTCAAAATCAGTGGAAAGTTACTATGACAAAGGATGAAGGGGTTAAATTCTGCTCTCCATTACACAGCTGTAAACTCTAGGACAAGCCCATCAATGTGAACGTATGGCAAGAAGGATCATTATGTTATACTCACCTAAAAGAGAACAGAGTTTAGCCTAAAGACTTCCCTGTTCTTGCATTCTGGTGCTTCAAAAGGCAGTCAGACTTTCCTGTCACGGTTTATTACTCTCTCCCCAGAACTGTTTGACACAAATTACAGTTTTCACACTCTTGGTGTCTCTCACTTATTCCTCATGAACAATATGTAATGCATATAGCACAATTAGCATCAGTATGGTCTATTTAAGAACAGGTATGCTATAAAGTTGCTGGAAAGAACATATGAAATACAGAACTTTAAATGACAAGAATTCTGCATTCGCTAAACAAAATCAAGAAAATAATTCAATTCTAATTATGGCACACAGTTTAAGAAACTAGATAAACAGTTTTAGAAATTATACCAAGTGCAAAATAGTTTCTAAATATTAATTAAGGGTTCTATTTAGAAATATTTCACACATGATTTCCTTACCATCTGTATTTGTAAAACTTGAGAAGAAGAAAAATGTAACAACATCTGGTTAAAATTATTTGAAGGTGCTAATACTACACTGCTTGAATCTACATTTAATAAAAGTATTCTCCCTCTCTTAAAACCTTATTGTTTTATAGCTGAAAAGAAGGCCAATATATTCTTTGTGTAGACTTGTCATGTGTCTACAAGAAGTGTCAAACTATATTTTTAGCTATGGAGTTTACTTAATCCCACAAGACTTTATCCTGCCTTTATGTTGACAAATGAACAAGGCTGAAATATACGGGATCTGAGCTTCTGTCAAGACACACTCCGTTACAAAAGTCATTGTTCCTGCACAGCTGCTTCCTTTAAGCCATTGACTTAAACACAGTTTTATTATTCTTCTGGGCTTATTACTGAACTCCTCAGGAGCTGTAGTTAATTGTCTCCAAGCTTTATGTTTCTAGACAAGCCAAGAGAATGCAGCAGAAATATAACGATACCAAGACGCAATGAGGTGACTTTGATAACTCTCATTCAACACACACAGCTGTGTTCTGGCTAAGTGTTCTTACTTCCATGTTCCTGTCTTTCAAAATATACTTGTGACATATTACCAGATTAAAGGGAAAAATGCTACCTGCATTACTTGTAACACCTTTTAGTTAGTAACACAGGCAGTAATTATTATTAGTATTAAAATAATGTTTTGGTTCACATCTCAGACTTCATTTTATCTTTAATGTGTCTATATTGAATGATGAAAAAAGAGGCTACCAGATGTCTGTTTCTTCTGTACCAATAAACAATACATCTCAACAGTTTCTAAATTAATATTAATAACTTCTAGCAGATTAAACACAACCTTTTTATTTTAGGTTTTATAATAGCTCCCCAACCCCCCAACCTGCTACATTGTTGGACTAAATTAAGCCTAGAGCAGCCCTAGAAGGTTCCCTGTCAGACTAACAATTTTTTCCAGACTTTTTTTAATGCCATCAAAATACTTTGCACTTGTCTATTTTAAGACCAACATAGACAACCTCTGCTAGACCTCATCTAGAGGTTTATCTGAGGTTAACTGCACAGATCTGTATATTCAGTAAAATTGTATGTACAGCAATTATGTTCATCTTATCAACACAAGTCAAATCTTGGACTCCTTTCTAAGTTTCTATTTATGTTAAAATAAAAACCTGTAACTGAACTTAAGAGAACCGGGAAATAAAAATGCCCAGTCCCGTTCTGTACCACCAGAGAACTAACAGAAGTTGTTTCACCGTTGGAAGACTTGCTCCAGTTGACCCCATTGCACAGTCAGGACAACAGGCTTTCCTTCAACTCACAGAAAGAATTGATCGTGGATCCAGTTTGCCAGTCTGATGGCCCCTGTGGAGCCAGAGCAATTCCCTTTGCTTTGCATCACTTCTGGTAGTCGGTTGCCCATTCCATTCCTCAGTAGGCTATGGGACTATCATGGCACTCCGAGCTGCTTAGAGCTACCTTGCTAGTGGTGAAGGGACAAGTACCCAGTGTGATTCCTTGTACTAGCTCTGGAAGAAGGGAGAGAAGGCGGCAGGAAGGTAGGCACCTACTACTGTAACAGACATTATCTACTCTCAAGCAGTCGGGGGTTTTTCCTCAGTCACCTCAAAGCAAATTAATTAACTAGAATTGCCCTGGTATAACCAAAAAGATGATAATTCTGGGAGGGATGATGACGTTGATTCCACTCGGTAGAAAGGACGAAACAACTATGTGGATCAAGGAGAAAAGATTTTCTTTTTTAAGTTGGGTCTGGTTAGTGTAGAAGATCAGCATGTGAAAACTGAGCATTCCTTAATTCTACCAACACAGGGAGATGTTGTAATAAGCTGCAACATCTGTACAACACAAAGGGTACTTCACGTCTCAGATAATTTAATAATAACCAGTATAAGCATAAGGAATATACGATGTGAAAAAGAATAACATTTCTCTTCAGTACATGCATTTAAAGTACTTAGCTTCTGACAGATTAACCTCAGAAGCCAAACAGAATGCAATGACTGAGATTAACATCAGAAAAAAAGAAAAAAGAACGAACCACCTATTTCTTTTTCTGGGTTCAGCCCTGTCCTGTAGTACCTAGCATCCCTGGCAGACAGTGTGAGGGCACGTGCATGCAAATTCTCCTCTTGGGCATGCTCAGCATTCTCGTCTCTTACAAAGAAAATGATAGACTTCGGTATGTCTTGACTATTTTCTTACTTACTGATAATGCACACAAGAGCCTTGATTTCTCTCACGTAACTTTAGAAGTTTAACTGCTGTGTTTGATGACTCCATAATCAAGACGAAAAGGTAGATACCTTCAGAGGCCACTCAGCTCTCGGAAAGACTGAACTGCCCTCGGAACAGAGACTGGTCTCTCTCCATTGCCTAGAGAGAGGCACAAAGGTGCTGGCACTTTGCACATAAGTGCCTAAGTTAGCAAGGTGGCTTGCTGAACGCAGCAGCAGGAGACAGATTCTTTGCTTCCAATTTCCAAGCCCTTTCTGATCAGCATTCTTCACAAAAAGTTCTCTCTCCTGGTTTTTAATATGTATGATGAATGAAGGGCTGCTAGGCTGCCTGTAAGTCAGTAAGGTGCACAAATTCCTAAAAATAAGTGATTTGCTTATTGCCAGCAACATAAGCCAGTGCAGGAACGTCTGCAAAACAGTACAGTAATGGTAGTGGTGATAGTAGTGGGTTTTCTTCCCTTTTTTTCAGTGCCTGTGTGTGGCAATATATGCTCAACAGAAACACAATTTTGAGTAATCCTTCAAGGTCTTGTTAGCTGCTCTATCTAAAAGTATTTCAAGAGTATGACATGAAAAATGTTTGTACAGAGTAGTTAGTCCAGCTGTCATACACGCTTGTGAGCATGAAGTCTCCTCTCTCTACGTTTAGGAAAGGGATGTGCACATCTTTTTCTTAAAGCACCAATTTGTTCAATGGAAATATTTTTTTGTTATTTTCAAGCAAATGGAAAGCTAAAGAAAACGCTGAAGAAGCAAGGAAAGCAATCAGACTACAGACCGGCTGTTGTTCCTTAGTTACACAGTTATGAATATAGAGCTAAATTTGAACTGTAGTTCTTAACAGGACATTCTTAACCATGTAGTCAACAACTGCCAGGCTATGAGCCAACTGGGGAACACATAAACCTTAAGCTGAACACGGAGACTGTGTATCCTGAGGATGTAGGGGATGCCCAGGGTGCAAGAACTGTTCCTACATCCTGCCAAACCACTGTTTCTTCCTCTTCACTGACAATGAAGACAACAAAGAAATGAAGAAAATCTGCCACGTTACTAAACATCAACATTTTGTTGGATGAAGTGCTGAAGAACATACTTCGCTCCAGCATCTATCAGACACAGACTTGGCAGCAAGGACGCACATGTGTATGACCTCCAGGCTTGATTACTGCATCTCATTGTATCTGAGAATGAAAAGCATATATCATGAAAAAAACTGCTGCTACAAAAAGCAGCTGCCAGTCGGCTTAGCAACACACGCGACTATGAACACATCGTCCTGGCACGCTGGTCTCGGCACAAACTCCCCCGTGATTTCAGAGCCCAGGTGAAGGTCATTGCCACGGTCCTCAAAGCTCTCTGTGGGACTGGCCTTAGGTGCTTGAGAGACCGCCGTCCCCTCTGCAGCGATGACCTTCTCTGACAGCTGTGTTCCCTCGGAACAATGAAACTGTCAGCCAAGGGAAGAAGCTCAGCACTGCAGAAGACCTAACTTTACAGAAGCTAAATCTCAGTGAGAGCACTACCACTCAGAAGAGAGGGAAATGACTAAATCTCACCAGCTGCAATTCTCAGACCTTTAGCTTACCTTCCCCAATAAGCTTCCTCCCCGCTCAACCAAACCCTGCAAAATGGATGGATGGATGGATGGATTGGATACCAGCCATCAGTGTATAATCATTGCCCAATGTAAATACAAAACAGACATAAATTTTAAGATGATTAATATACTTTCATAATTGCTCTTATTGTGTTGCTCATAGACTAGAAAAAAAGTCTAGAAGACTGCCTATTTACTCTATCACTATTATATTTTATATTGTGAACAATAAAAATCATTGAAAACTGAGTTTTAAGTCATTCTTCCCACTTCCCTGCTCACTGAATTAGAATTATTGGTAATTACAATTTAAGTTCTTTCCCTAGAAAGTCCATCGTTCTTAGCATCAGCAAAGACACTTCTCTCTCCTTCTCCCATAAAGTGCTTTTTTCTTTTACACTGGGGAACTGCTCAACAGCGATAGGAAATTCAAAGCAGTCTGCTTAAAAGTGCTGTATTTTAAACAGTATAGAGCTTGAGACGGACAGAAAAATTTCCTCGAGTATTTTTGAAAAAGGACAGGAAGATTCAGTCTCAGAAAAATTATACCCGCTTTAACAAGAGTTGTTAGCATCTGAAAGAAAAAGGGCACAGGCTGTCATAAACAATTATTAGGATCAGATGGAACGGGCCTGAACTTTTCACACTCTTCTCATACTGTCATGACGTCAGACTTAAGGCCTGGGACTTTACCCTTACCTGAGATACGGGGGCTACTGAAGAAAATTGCTGCCCAGGCTTTAAAAACCCATCAGTTGGTGGAAGCAACTGGCCTGTCTATAAACCTTAGGGTAATAAGATGACCTGGCATGAATACAAATCTATATAATTCACTCAAGGGATTACACTTCTGACATCATAAACTACAAGAACATTGCCTGAATGCTTTATGGACAGCAGCAGAGCCCCAAGAGCAAAAATCAACATTGCTCTCTGAAGTCATTCAGTATTTTATATAGAATAGACTATGAACTCTTCAACACTTGAAGTTCAAAAACTTTTAAAAACACAATGAATAATTCAATTTTTCTCTCAAGTGACCTCAGTGAAATGATGCTGGGGGCTGGATTCGGCATTTATTAGTGAACTGAAACTGGAGCAGCAGCAAGTAGTGCTACAGCCTAGAAGCAGTGGGAGCTGTCTTTAAAACTTTTAAGGGGCTCCTCCTCCTTCCCTGGTGTGTGGGCTTGATCTATACACTGCTTTTTACACCAATACAACTGTATCAGTTAGGGGCTGACCTTTCTCATGTAGTCAAACCCATTTTGATAAGGGTGCAGTTGTGTCAGTATAAATGTGTGTGTTGATTCAGCCTTCTCTTTTCTTTTAAAAATATCTTGGCTCTAACTTCATCAGTACCTTTAATCTGTGGCTACCCTAAAGGGGTTATTCTGACTTTATCAGTACTATTGCTGATAGTTAGGACAGTTTGCACAGAAGTTCACAAGCTAGAGCCACACGGATGGCACACTGAGTGCTTCTGTAAGGGAGCCATGTTGTTTCGTCGCCTGGTAGTGTCATTTGTGAATTGTACAAAAGCTAACGCAGTGAAGCGAGTACATTTTTCCTGTGCTACTACTACATTTTAGATTATTTTTTTTAAATACAACTGATTCAATCTGCTTCTCTTCCAAAACCAAATTGATCATTTGCAGCAATTGTACACTTAATTCAGAAATGCATTATATTTTTAGCAATTAATTTTATTTCATGAATCACGATTTCTAATGCCAATCTGAGTTTTCTCTGACAAGTCTGCCCTACATTAGAGTGTTACAGTCAGTGTATTTCAGTCAGCATCTGTGCATCATTACTAATAGCAGGCGTAAAGATGTAGTTTAATTGCAGAGAAAGGACCACATTCGCCAAGCCCCACCTCATGCAACTCTGTAAAAGACAACAGTTACAGCTAGGGTTAATTCAACCCACTGTGTCTTCTGTAATTTCCTTTAATAGTGTTGTGAAATTACAGCCATTAGAACTGGCTAGTGCATTGCCGTGGTCATGCCCCTGCTGTATTCCTGTCAATCTACCAATTTCAGTTACTTTTATACAGTCTTGTGGGCCACTTTGATTAATACCTCAATAAAAGGTATTCAACCGCTTACATTTTATTGACACATTTGACAGAGAGGTCTCTCCTGGGCTGAAGAGGAGCACATAGATATCAGAGAATATGCATCAGTACTGCAGAGTCCTCGGTGCCAGCGAGAGCTGTAAGCTTGTACACTGGCCCCTCTGAGCATCAAAACAAACTACATCGTTGCAACAGAGACAACAACATGCACGGGGGTGCAGGATTTACTCCATTGCCCATGACACAAGAGCAGAGCGAAGCAGTTGTGCTAATGCTAAAAAATTCAACCAGCACTAATGTTTATAATTATTATTACAGCATACCCTTAGCATTGTACAGCTTGCAAAAAAATCCAGCCAGTGAAAGACAGTCAGTGCCTTTTTTACAGCATAGAGGTCTCAGAGAAAATGAAATACAGAAGTACAGTAGATGAAGTCATCATAAATTAAGTAGGGAGATTTTTAATTCCATGTGAAAGAACTGGAGTTCAATGTGTACTGAGAGGCTGTTCAGTCTAAAAATACTGGGCAAGAGACTTGGAATGAACAAATGACCAAGGTAGAAAGAAATCTGAAAAGTTTAAGGAATCACTGTGTGGTGCACAGAAGGGAGGACGGCAGGAAGGGAGACAGGCAGAACTTGAAATAGAAGATACTTGGGAACCACTAGGAATATCCTAAAATACTGACACACAGAAATAAGAGTAGAAGAAGACAACCTTTGCAGCTATGGTTTGAAATGAATGGCAGGGAATGAGTTCAAAAAAAGCAACCTAAGGGGAAAAAAATAATTTCTGAGGTAACAGATTATGACAGTATTGGTCAATGGCTAGATTTCAGAGCTTCTAATACAAAACCCACATTACAGCTAACTTCTCAGTACCCTCCTTGATATCCTTTCTTGTTCAACAACTGAAATCTTGTAATACTTGTTAGTAATTCGGGTTTCATTTTAGCAATACAAGGCTTCATTCCACTGTGTCCCAAAAAAGCCTTCAATAACCCAGCAAAGCAGCAGCACTGAACCTTCAACGTCAGAGTTGCACGCAGCTCTCACTGTACCAGATCTCCATCTCCCAAATCTCTACACCTTTCCAAAGGTGAAAGATCTACAGTTGGCCTGACATGAAGCCAGAGGTAGGCCCTCACAGAAGAATAACCAACCAGTGTTGGCATCTGTTCCGAAGTCATTCCCAAATATCTGGCTTGGAGCATCATGTGGCCGATTCAGGCCTTTCATGCTACCTCAACTCATTTAATAGCCCCTTAGTCTACTAAACAGCATAAGATAACCTTGGAAATAAGTTAAATCAATAGAAATAGTAGGTTAGCAAAGCATGAATAAATATTGTAGATGGTATAGGCCCTGTCTGTCTTAGGTCGTGCCAACAAGAAGATGCCTGGAAATCACCACAGGATAGGAGATGCAGGGGAAATCAATGAGCCAAATCTTTCTGTGGTCACAGGTCAGCTTAGTAATAAATAAGGTGTATGTGTTTGCCTTATATAGATTAGGACACTTTGGTATTAATAATATTCAGTTGCCTTATAAAGATTAAGGCAGTTTTATATTAGTAATGAAAAAACATAAAAAAAGGTTGTCTCTCAGGCATAGTGCTGCTGAATCTGTGCATACACACACACATACACACGTTTTTATCTATAAATGCCTAGAGACCTTCTTTGAAATGAGTCTTGAAATTTAGATAACTTAAATAACATATCTTCTTAACAGTTTTGCTAAATTCAAGGTAAAATTTAAAGTTCTGGAGGATACACAGTCATGCTTGTTCTCATTACTGTCCATACAATCCTTGATTTCACACTGCTGTTGTATGTGAATTCTTTATGTTTTATTTGTGTTACGGTTTAATTTATTCACTGCTGCATGAGCCTCAGACTTCATGTGAAGTTCTTTTAATGTTTCACCAGGAAAGCCTTGCCACTCTAGAAGTATTTCTTTACCTTCCTTAGCTCCCAAGGGATGTCTGACAGCAAAATTTGCCATGCTTTAACTCTGCTAGTTTGTGGGACAATTTCTGACATTTGTGCATCCCGGGTATCCAGACACATAACTTTAGTACCTCGAGTGTAAACATCTAAATCTGAGTCACCCTACAATTCCTTTATTACCAGTGGAGAGAAGTAAGTGGTTTTACAATGTGATTCACTGGCATCCTTTCAAGATGTCAACTATACTCCAATGACTTAGCAGGCCTTTTTCTCTCCATTGATTATGAAGATAGCCCAGAAAATCAACCCAGATCAAAAGGTCAAAATCTGTAACTGTCCAAACGTACATCATACCACTCCCATGACCAAACCACCATTTGGTCACACAAATCCTACTTTCATTTTCTGGGTCAAGTATTAACCCAAGTGAAACACAAATATCCCTACTTCCCACTTGTACAGTGAAGACTGTGTGGCAAATGGATAACTTGGGACTATATTGTTAGGCAGTGTAAGGCCATACAGGTATGAAGCCTGTTCCTTCATCTGCTGTGGATATTCTGGGGGCCTATGAGAGATAATAAGAAATGTGCACAAAATATGTCTGCTGTCTGAAAAGCATGGGCCTGCCTAATACAATACTTGAGTGTCGTAACTTGAGCTGTACCTTGCCCTAGTGCTGGAGCTTTCCCAGTGGTACACTGGTGTAATCATACCTACGTGTTTTGTCCTCATTCTGATAAACCTTCTGACAGCGCTCTGTCTATTACGAAGCAGATTATGTTGTCTAATAACTCTACTTAGGTTGTTTCTTTACTATAAAATTGGGGTGCTGGGTGGTAAAATGAATTTTTCTGGCATCATATGACATGACAAAAATTTAAGCAAAGATCCACCTAATTTCAAGTTAAGAGAACTGGAATACGCGCCCTGATTCTCCACAATCAGACATTAGTTTAAACTCCATCACTTTGGTAGAGCTACGCAAGCATAAAAGGAATGCAATGCAGAAGAGAAGAGAGGCCAGAGGTCTCCAGAAATGGGCACAGAACCTTCATAGGAAAAAACATGTATTCTGTGGTTCATACACAGCTGAAGCCAGGAGAATGGGAAGCACAGTCCAAGGCATCCACCACTCGGAAGCCTCCCTTCACCTACATACAGGTGAGGAGAAACCTTACAAGATGTTTTAGTCACCAGTTAGAATAAAAACCCAGAGCAGCTCCTTAAATTTATGTATCCCCAGTGCACATACATGCCGTTTCAATTTTCCATAAAAGAAAGGATTCAGTATCTTTGCAGAGACAGATACCTTTTAGATACATTGGAACGCTGCCATCAATGGAGATAGAGAAAACAATTTCACTTAAAGATTTGAGGAAAACAGTGATGGGATGAATACAAAGCCGAGAGCACGCTCTTGTCTCAGCTCCATCGCCAATTCTCTACATGACCCAGACAAGCACCAAAGCATTTTCAACTGCAAGATATAAGGACTGAGAATCTGCCGCCCAAAATAATTTTTTTTGTCATCATTTACACTAATATAAAGGTCAGTGTAACTTTATTGGAAGCTGTGGGTAACGCCTGATTCATTTGGCCTCAAAACGCTTAAACCTCTTCCTTTGCTTCAGTTCCCTATTGTAAAACAGAGGCATATTAGCATACCTATCTCCACAAGTTGCTATAAAGATCAATCCCTAATGTCTGCAAAATGCAAAACCTTTTTTATTACTGCCAGTGTAGGAGGCAGTGATTTCTTTTGTGATTTGGAGAAGCGTAGTACTGTAAGAAATTACAAAAATAGCTTTTTAATGGAGGTTTTAAAGGTACTTACAAAAGTTTAAGTGAAACTCGACAATCTTTCTATCCATTTAAAAAAGTACTTCAAGTTCCCATTTCAAGTAATGTAAAATAACAAAAAGAGACCAAGACAAGATTAGACTCATCTTACCGAGTGCCTTTTCTTAAATGAAGTTTTATAATTAGTTTTAATTCAAATCCATTGAAACTTTTTATTTTAATATCTCAGTTTATAAGAAGCATTTGTGTATTTTAAGTCTGCTGCAGTCAGCAGAATTGCACCAAAGTTAGACCTGGGTTTTGGCAACAAAGACCTTTTGGAAGCCAACCTATCTGATTTTTTTCTGTAGAAACTGTTTGAACATGTTGAATTTTCACTGTTTCTTGAGCACAATCACAAGTATGGATATCAAAAAAGTGACCTTCTGGCTAGAGTATCGTTAAGTCTAAGTTTGACAGTTCCTAAGATTTCTCCATTTTAGGCTCAGCTTTACTGTCAACTTTCATACATACTGAGTGGAGTTAGTGATTTCACTTACAGGTCAGGAATCCTCACTCAGTTTGATGCAGGGTTCTTAGCAAGGTGGATTAAGAGAAGACTTCTTACACCATATTACGACACATTCATATATTATGCAGTACCATACAGGAAAATTAATTCTGTGCTCTATTTACACAAGCACTTGCTTAATTGCTCTTCTGATATATTGTATTGATCTTCAGAATGTGTTGGTTGAGTTGACCTATGGCAACATGGGATACCATTTGTAAGGTACTGTAGCTCTTGTGAGCATAACCTTCTTTTATTTTTAGGCATAATTCAACACAAAATGAATGGTATTCTGGTAACCTGGGCATTTAAATCATTTCTTTCTGGCCATAGTCTAAATATATTTTCTCTACAAAACAGCATCAGAGATGAAATCCAGACAACAGGAATTTATCATTGATTTAAGTTATGATGATTACACTCTAGGGAATGTGAAATGAAAAGTGTAAAAAGAGAAGACATAAGTCTATGTATAAGGGAAACAGACAGCAGATGCATCTGCAGCTTCTTCCAACCTCGTAATAAAGTTTCTCAGCGGAACACCCATCCCTCAAAATAATGCAGTTTAAAACTAGCAGTAGACTTTTCTTTCTTAGTTTACCATTTTCAACCACACTTGCCCTTGTAGAGAAGTACTGATTTTATACATCATTTTGTTAGGCAAGAGGGCTGTGATATGCTTTTTCATAATAAAACATCCTTCCTTCCCCTTTTCCCTTTACAGAGTTTCAAATAGTTCATCCTACAGACCCTGAAGGAATTCAGAATTAAAGAAATGCTTTGCTGTGTACCACTGCCATCTGCTGCTAATCTCTCCCTGAAGGTCTTATTTCACCATAGATCTTCAGCTGAATTTGCATGGTCAGTTCAATATTCTTTTTATAATACTTATCAAACAACCTCTTCCCATTCCATTACAGAGCTTCTCATTGCACGTGTTGGCAGATTTATTGAGGTAATGGCTTCAGTTTCAGTTCCAGCAAGAAAATTCTTTTCTTCTGCCAGTCAGTGAAAAAGGTTTGTGCTTGCAATCTCATACAGAACCAGGCTGTTCCAGAGAGGAAGTGTCCATCTTAGAGACTCCAACAGTTTACACGTTTGCCATCTGTACTCAAAGATCTTCAGTGAGAACATGTTATTTCTAGAGTCCCACTTCTGCAGCACTTCTGACACCCACTCATTCACACCATTTCTAAGGAGTACATCATGTCAGAATACAGAATTGCTGCATAGTTACTTTAATTTATATGGTACTCTGACTTGAGTTTCTAAATACATGTAACCAAGATATATCAAGATGTGCTGTATAAATACCGTCAAGAAGCAAATACAGCTCTACATGAAAAAGTGCAAAAGAGAGTATGATAAAGAGGAAAAGAAAATACAGGACCCTGAGTCTTGCTGATTTATAACTGTATGGCTAATTGAAACTACAAAACAAATCAACTGGACAAGATTTGAGTTGCAGGAAAACATATCTTCTCCCTTACACCTTGTCTTTGAAAAAGATGGAACCATATCTTCCATCTACAACATTTGGAGGACAGAATAGCTCCCATTAATATTTGACATGATCCTTCATGCATTTTTAAAGCATTTCAGAACCCTGGAGATTTCAGAACAGATATCATCACTGTTCTGGAATTAAAAGAAACTTTATTGTCAGAACAAAATGCACAGATTAGTCTGAGATAGAAAGAAAGCAAGTATTAGGCCTCAGTTTCATGTTCACTGCAGTCAGAAGACAGTCACCTTAACTTCTAAGCACACCGCTATACCATTGTCCATGTGCATAGTTCTTAGCTTGCTAGCTCATATTCCCCTCTGTCTGGAATAGAGCAGTTCCTCACGCTGTACACACAAGCATACGTGTAACACAGAAAAAACCATCTGTCGTGATTTAACCCCAGCCAGCAACTAAGCACCACGCAGCCGCTCGCTCACTCACTCCCCCCCATCCAGTGGGATGGGGGAGAAAATCGGGAAAAACGAAGTAAAACTCCTGGGTTGAGATAAGAACGGTTTAAAAGAACAGAAAAGAAGAAACTAATAATGATAATGATAACACTAATAAAATGACAACAGCAATAATGAAAGGATTGGAATGTACAAATGATGCGCAGGGCAATTGCTCACCACCCGCCGACCGACACCCAGCTAGTCCCCGAGCGGCGATTCCCTGCCCCCCCCTTCCCAGTTCCTATACTGGATGGGACGTCCCATGGTATGGAATACACCGTTGGCCAGTTTGGGTCAGGTGCCAACTTCTTGTGTCCTGGCTGGGCATGAGAAGCTGAAAAATCCTTGACTATAGTCTAAACACTACTGAGCACCAACTGAAACCATCAGTGTTATCAACATTCTTCGCATGCTGGACTCAAAACACAGCACTGGACCAGCTACTAGGACGACGGTTAACTCTATCCCAGCTGAAACCAGGACACAATCACAGAATGATCACTGGCTAGCGAAACCACTGAGGCATGCTGTGCCCACACAGGCTTCCTGGGCAAGATGCCATAGGTTTTTTGACCACTTCTGCAGAATTCTCATCTGCCTGATGAATCTACTTTTTGCATTATTTAGTTTTTAAGGGGTTTTGAAGGTTATAAGGGAGCACTATGACAATTAAGTAAGAAATAGGCTTTCTGTGTTTTAATAGTGAAATCAACTACAATGCATAAACGAACCCAGAATCTTATCATGCACTAAGCGTTATCCCAGATGCCCTCACAAGAGATAGCACTGGTTTCAACTTTATAATATCAGAAAATCACACAATAAATGTAATCAAAAAAAGAAAAGAAATTTCACTTCACTTTTCCAATCAGAGAGAGTTCCAAATTCTCAGGAGGAATGCAGTGTGTGTCAGGGCATTCAATACGAAACCTGTAGCATCTAAAGAGTAAACATCTGTTTCACTTTCCTGTACCTCCTGAGCCTCCTCCATTCTGCCTGTGCTCCACTCACTTCACCCCAGTGAAGAACAGATACACCTTGTTCCTACCTGATTTACTTTTGGCCTCTGTCCCTCCTTCCCCGGAGGAAACTTTTTCCTTGCTTTGATCACGAAAAGCAGCTAGGGAGCTGGAGCAAACAAGCTCTGCAGTGGTCCCCACTGACAGTAGCTGGGGCTCTAGTTATTGAAGGCTTCATGGAAAATGTCCCTCTCCATCCTCTTCTTCTTCCTGTCTTTTTCACCCTCCCAGAGAATCTATTAACTTTCACCGTGAGCATCTCACACCGACCAGTGAAGGATGCAGGGTAATATATAGGGTGAATGAGTGGTATTCTCCAAAGCTGAATTCCTGAATTCGTTTGAACAGCGTACTTTTAGTTGGATTTTTACCATGACCCTACACCCAGAACTATGGATGAACAGTGTGCATACAGATAACATGTATATGTTGTCTTTAACTTAGGCTAATTAGAAAACTAATGTTAAAAATGTATCTCTTCCTCTTTTCCAACAACCAGGAAAACTAATGCAAAATTATTTCCATTTCTGGAGGATAACTACAATCCTCTCTACTTACTAACATTTCTGGCCTTCTATTAAGTCCTCTTTAGACCAAGTAAATCTTATTGGCCTAAGTGTTGTTTTTATATAAACAACTGCAGCTTCTAAAGAGTAAAAACAGGTTGATAACCAGCCACATGACTCTTCAAAACATTCAGTTCATATGCGAACTTATACTAGTGCTACATGAGCACAGCAGTGCAAAAGAGCAGATACTTCTGAAAGGGCACACTGCTGTTCAGTATAGCTCCGTCTACTTTCTCTTTGCCTGCAGGACACCAAAAATAGGTGTTGTTTAACTAACATCTACATCATCTGCAAACAGAAAATGAAACGGTTCTAGGAGAGGTAAGAATAAGCACGGAAAGTGAATGAACACAAGGCCCACACATCTTAAAGATCTCCAGTTACCAGAAAATCTCTTTTTACCCTCAGTTGTTTGTTTACCTGGACTATGGATGAGGCTGGGCAGTAAAGTGGCACATACAGAAACAGTGAGACTACCCAATTAACTACCGCATCGATTATGGGCACCTGTATATGGCATACAGCTCTAGGAAAGAATAACGATAGCTCTTCGTGGTCATTTGCCCAATGCTAGAAGCAGAGACAATTTCCAGCTGGAATGTAACTTGAGCTGTAATTGAAATGTGCTCCGATGATAGAAAGAAGCTCCAATGCAATCTTGTAAATCCTTAGAAAAAGAAGAAAAAAAAAGTGGGGGAAATTTCACACCTATTTGGAAGAACTCCTAGAACTATTTTTCTTGTCATAGAAAGCTATCAGTGGCTGCTTTGGAGAAACTCTAGGATAACTTTTCGGGCCCAACTTTTGGGGCTTCCAATTCATATTCTTGAGCTCTGAGGTACAGCTGGCTGTGGCCTTCTTCAGAAGAAAATCCTGAGGCCTTTACTGCTAGATATACCAAGGACGTGTTTTAATGCCCAGAAAATGGTTATCAACAAAGACACCTGCTGTGACGATGAGTTGAAGGAACTCACTGGCTGGGAAACAGACAGGGATGAAGTAACACCTCTGGCAGTGCCTGGTCAGAATTCAAATGACAAGGTAACAGGGGAATACAAAAAAAGATCAAGCTTGAAAAGGCAGATAATTATAATCTAGAGGACATGAACAGATGGCTACACCATCAATCAATGAATAAATAATAGTGCAATCTGACTTGATGGGATGATTGGATGAACTCAGATGACACCAGGCACACTCCACCTTATATAAGTAAGTACCAGCCACGAAGCACAGCAGGATGTGAGCACATTCATGCCCTACAAAACTGAAAATATAAAATTAGCAGGTCTCATATGACTGGATGTATGAGTAGCCATCGTGCCCATGAATTTACATGTGGGTTATCACCTGCAGACAGAATCACTAGCTACAGAATGGCTCTGCAACTGGACTGGCCCTTAAGAAGAGGAAAGAAAAACAAAACAAGAAACACAGATGAACAAAAAGTGCAACTGGCATTGTGTCTGCTTCTCTGAATGGAAAGAAACATGTTGCCACCAATGATGTTATTAGTCACATTCCTGTGCAGTCCTGGCAAGTGAGTTTAGTAACATGTGTCATCCACTTTGCTCCTTCCACTTCATGCTTCATAGTTTAATTTCATTTCCACTACTGAAGTACAGCAGAGTTGTTAGCTATACAGTATTTCAGATGCCACTGCAAATTCAATTACAGTTTTATTTTGTCATTTGATATGTCAGTGGAATAGAAACAATCAAGAAGATTGACACTGATCATAACCTAAATTGTCATGCCAAATCCTTGACAGAGGCATGAATTAGAAAAGGTGTCAGTCATTCAAGACTCCTGACTCTCCAAACTACCTTGGAATGTGCATCAAAATGGTGGATTCTTCACTGCTTGCAGATAATATACTATGCTTTGCTGAATAGAATTTCCTGGACAGAAGAATTACTTTCTAAGACTCACATAAATTTAAGAGAGAACATTTGTGTCTATTCTTTTAGTTAAAAACTTACATACAAAATCCCAGAAACTATCTTTTTTAATGATAACGTTACGTTTTCCTTCAGCATATTTTTTTATACTGGTGCCCTTCGCCGTACTAAAGAAAATTTCATTTTTTAGTCACATTAGTATTTTATTTTCTATCTATTTGCACTGCAAGAGTTTAATGCACCTGCTATTTTCAGCAACATGATAGTATTTGCAGCATCAAAGTTGCTTACTTTGTTTGAACACGCCCTAACAACACATTCACATTATGAGATGAAATACAGAGGTAAATCAACCTAGTTTCTGCACAGTGGCAATGAATCTTTCATTCCTCTAGGATGTCGACATAGAAAGTTACGTCTCAGAGCAAATGAGGACAAGAATAATCTTCTCTCTTAATGGACACAAGGGAAGCACTTAAAAATCATTCAATAGCTTGTTCTCCTGTTCTACAAATAAATGCCCTTTTTCAGGATCACAATGGCAACAGTCAGAAGTAAACATCTCCAAATACTGTTAAAACTCTTGTCAATAGCTTGCAAGTCATCAAAAATTTTTTAATGGCGATAAGTAAACATCTGTTCTTATTACAAAAATGAATAAAGAAGACAGCAGAGAGAGCATAATCTACAGGTACCAGGTATCCACCAGAAGATAACACCAAGCAAAGGGTTTATTAAAGTGTAATGCATGTGCTGCATTACTTCACCTTACACGGTACAGTATATTAGACCATTATGCTTCAAATTTATAGCGAAAGACCACACCAGCATTTACAAGGTCAAAATGAAGAGCAAAGCAAGTATACCTCTGGGGCAGTTGAACACTTCTATCCCAAACTACAGCAATTAAATTGTGTCCACTGCCTGTACAGCAGGGAAGGAAAAAAAAGATGTTTCTCAGGAAGAAGGTCAAGAGAGGCCCAGATTCAAAGAATGACTTTAGCAGACACAGGTTCCTGTGTCCAAAACTATGATTCAAAAATTCTACTTAACTATGAAAATAACAAAAAACTTGTTAAGACCCTCCCTGTTCAGCCTACGAGATCCACAGTCCATGTAATTTTTCAGGAAAGAAGGGTTATGCATCGATGGTTGATGTTTTCTGAAACATGTTATCCATGCACATATTCAGAATATAGGTCTTACCACAGGCAGAGACGCTTCTGTCTTCAGGATAGTATTAACAGCCACATTCAGGCTCTGTTGACCCTTCTGATATGTGCAAGAACATACAAAACAAAATATTCTCACCTTAATTTTTGTTCACCTGCGAAATGGAGCCCAGGCCATAAGACAAAGGGGTGTTGAAGGAAAAGGACAGAGAAAATTAATGAAAAGGAGGTAAAATGAACACATGAAGTTTGACTGTTAGGAAATAAGCTCACTGTCTTTCACTGATAAGGCACATGACGATGGCTCCATAGCGTTCCACACAATGAGCTGGGACTTTTTGTCGTTCATGCAAACAGCACTTTCAGGGGCACCCAACATTGTCTGAATGCCTCTTTAATGGCAGCAGGAAACACTGAGGCTGTGAAAGGAGTGCTAAGTGGCTGGCTCTGTAAATATCAGGAATGGGGATATTTCGGAACAGGATTACTGAATGAGGTCAACAAAGCACAGGGATAAAGGAGATGTGGTTAAAATAGCCTAACCTGAATTTTCTAAAAGGCTTTTGAAAAATCCCTCATCAAAAGCTTCTATGGAAACCCAACAGTCAGAGCTTTAGGGAAGGTCTTTATGTTGATAAATAACTGGTTAAAAGACAGGCAACAGAAGGTAAGTAGGTTAGCCAGACAGCTCTTGCAATGGAGGGAGGTCATTAGCGGCATTCCACAGGGATTTGTGGAGGGGATGCAGTCGTTCATCATATTCCTAAGCAACCTGGTAAGATGGGCGAGCAGCGAGGTGAGAAGGCTTTATAATGATATTAAGTTATGCACAGTAATAGGGATGATGGCTTGCTGACTGTGAAGAATTGAGAAAGGTCCTTACGGAAGTAAGTCCCCAGGCAATAAAATGGCAGATGAAATTCTTTGTAGATGAATGCAAAGTGATGCACAGGGGGCAAAAGAGTTCTAGGATCATTTATGAAAAGATTGGCTCTCAGCTGACCATTATAGCTCAGGAGCAAGATTTTGAGGTTATGATAATATCGTATCATGAAAACATGCTCTTAGTGGACCATGTAGTCAACACCTCGCCCCCCCCCCCCAATGTTAGGAACTATTAAGAAAGGAATAGAAAATAAGGGAACATAATTATATCACTGTAAAACTCATAGTTCATTCACACCTTGAGTACTGTGGACAGTTGTGATCTCCCTATGAAGAAGGACATAGCAAAACTGGAGAAATTGCAAAGAATGGCAATAAAGATAATCAAATACACGGAGAAACTTGTGTACGAGAAACAGCTTACTAGGCTAGGGATCATCAGTCTGAAGAAGGGATAAATTAGAATAACTATGATATACCTCTACCAAATCACAAACATTAGGGAGAAAGCATACAGGGATGAAGCGTTTGCTGTCTCTTCAGTAAAGAACAAAAGGCATCAAATTAGGTTAGCAGGAAACAAGTTAAAACAAACAGAAGGAGGTGATTCCTTATACAGCGACCCCTGGAGCTCGTTGCCAAATAATTCTGTGGATGCTAGAAAAAGTACTTGGGCTCAAGGTGAGATTGGGCAAGACCAGGAGGGAAGAGACATCCATCAAGAGTTATTATATACACAAAACTGCATGTAGGTGGAGAGAGTATTAGAGGACATTACCATATACGATTGGCTTGTTCTTACTCTCCTGGTAGGCTTCTGCTTATAGTCACTGTTTGAGGCAGGATAGTAGGTTGGGTGGATTTTTAGTCTGACCGGGTACGACTGTTATGTTCTTACAGATGTAGCCTGAGTTCTAACATGGTGCACGTGGCAGAAAGAAGTTCTGGTTTAGGGGTCTACAGATTTATTCTGTGCTTGCATGGCAGTAACCATTCACTTAAACCTGTCAGCTATTGACGTTAGTAGCATCAAGGACCATGTGGACAGGCTTGAGCCCTCCAGTGTTCTTTATGAACCAGCCACAGGTCCCTCTACCAGCTACACTGTGACCAGCCCTGTAAGACATGTTAGTATCATAAGATGGGAAAATACAGAAGCCTCCTTCACCAGAGGATGAAGATAAAAAATGCCTAATAGAGAAATGTGAATGAAAAGAACAGAACAAAATCTGTTTCTTTCACAACTAGCAAAGCCAGAACACATAATGGTGTGAGATTTGTCCTCTGGAATTATAAGACCGAAAACCTGGTCCATTTGGCCAGGTAAGTACATTTCCTGGGGCTTTTTTGGCTAGCACTGAAAATCTCAGAGAACAGAAAATCCTGCTCGTGGAAGAACAAATAAGCTTTATCAAGGGGAGCAGCATTCCACAAGTTATATGTCATGATGTGGAGGCATGATCACCTGATGATGTGACTCTTTTGCCTGAGAAACTTCACAGAAGCCCAGGCAATTTGTGTATATGGGGGTCATTATCCAGTTTCACTAATAAAGAAAGGTAGGTGTGGATTCATCACTCAGTAATGACCTTTTGAAATCCCAATACTACTAATTCTTCTGCTAAGATGATGAAAGACAGAAATGCTCCTGGGAGTCTTCATGGTCCCAAGCAAGGGAAGTCAAACTGAAATCAAGTGAAGATGTCAGGAAGAACAGCCAGGAATTGTGGCAATGATTCAGCTTACACTCTAAAACATTGGGCCAAGTACTGTGCTAAAGCACAGTGCTGAGAGAAGTCTTGGCTTCGCCTTGTTAAAAAGAACATGCTGGTTCAGATTTGGTAAGTACTAGTTTGATAAATAATAAGCTAAACCATCCCTTGAGTTTATCATTGTTTCTGATGATGTGAGTCAGCAGAGTCTCTCAACCGTTCTCAGTTCCCTCTAGCAATTAACAAGGGAAAAGAGAATCTCAATTAAATTACGTTTCAGAAGGAAGGTAAATGGGAACAGAATCCCTTGTCAAGAGGATCAGCCCCTGATACATTCACAGAGATTAGCGCCAGCCTCTGGCTGAAATTGACTGCTTCAGCTTCTGATAATCCTAGCAAGCAAGGTCTGAGGAAGATGTAACAAACTTCTACCGCTTAGAATCTTTCACACGTACGTAGGGCCTGTAGGCAGGGATGTGCCTTCAATGTAAATGCCAATGGCAGTTGGTAAGTAAATCTCTCAATGTGGTATGAGTGTCATTCATAGCACAAGGCCAATACATAATCTTTGGAGAGCCCTAAAAAGCCATCATCCAAAGTGGAGAACAACAGTTTTGACAGTCTAAAAGCCAACAGTGCCTGGAAAGAAGGAGGAAAGCAGGCTGTTCCACCTCACCAGGAGGCTGGAGAGAAGAGAGGAGGCTCCGGTCGTCCTCTGCCTTCTGTGTCAACGTTCAGTGCCACGCACTCCTGTAGGTATACTCTGAGTATGCCATGCTCCGGAATGCGTCCCTCACAAAAACACAGCTGCAGCAGGTTGCTCATTTTTACAGAGAGGGTCAGGAGGCCACCCAACTCTAATCATCAGAGATTCTGCCCTGGAATCAGCTCCTTCCTCAGCCTGCTCACACTCTCCCAGAAAATGGCCATAATTGCTAGTTTATAGGTTTGTCTGGGTGGAATCCAACCTTTTTTTTTCAAAGCTAGCCTACTATGCCAAATCCTGTGGTGTCTGCCTCAAAAGCACTCTCCATGAGAACAGAATGCACATTTTATGAGAGCAGGAGAGCATGTCAAAGCAGGTGCAGCATATACTTCCCTGGCTTCAAAGAGGAAAAAGCGCAGAGAGATGGTTAGTGTATTGAACCCATTCCCCACTTCACAGACTTATTTAGAACATCTAACACTACAGATTTCAGCAAAGATGATCACTAGTAGCAGAAGTTCCTGTCCAGAGGTACAAAGGAGAAGCTCCTATGCACCCACAGCATGGCCCCATTCTCGTTACACACAATGGAAAGAATATTGCTGATTTTATTAGGAATTGAGTCAGACCCTGTCAACAAACTAGCCAGTGAGCTAGGAAGTAGGAAAGGCTCACTTCTGCCTTTTAAAACCGAACCAAACTGTAATCCAAAACATATTTTCCCTTTTCAATCACTTCCCTGATTTAATAAGCCTCTCCTCGCTGTACTAGGGCAATATTATTGTTTATTGATTAATCATTTTTAAAATGGAATCCCATCTGTTCTGCTTTACTCCTGCTTATTTGCAAAGTTTCCAATTAAATAGGGAATAAGATCTTAATTCCAGTATGGTTCAGTATGAAGGCTAAAGCTGCTTTTTCATCTACTCCTTTGTAGTCTAATGATGGGTGGCTTCTTTACAGAAACTGCTTAAATATTAGAAAATATAAGCATTGCTGTGAATGGGAAGATGTGCAAAGGTTCCTTTACAGGTCTGTTTTTTCTTTCCTGTTTCCAAACAGGATTGGAGAACTTCATAAAATATAATAATTCCACAGAAGACTCATATCACTTTGATATCAATTCCATGCTGGGCTTGACATGCAGAAAGTCAAGCAAATTCAAATATTATAAAGAACATGATAATTTCTGTTCATATAGAATAAGATTGCTAAAGTTAGGCTGTATGGGAGGTTTGCAGCAATGTACATGCACACGCACCAACGTACATGTCCACTCTGTTACTAATACCTCTCTACCTGCATTGTTGCTTTTTTTGATGTTCCTACGCTTAGCTGCCCTTAAACACTGTCATTTCCATTGAATGATTCATACACTTTGCCTAGAGATTTGCATTGCAGAAGCAATCTCACTATTCTCTTTTGTTCTGAAGATTTAAACACCAGTCACCACACCTCTTAATTCTCCTAATCCAATCAAAGCATGTCCTAAAACACATTGATCCTCCAAATTCCATGCCCTCTGCTCTTCCTGAAAGCTAACAGAACCAGGCTGGTTTGCAAAGAGCCTCCCCTTTCCAAACTGCCTCTGCAGTTTCTCCCAGTCTCTCTCCCATTCTTTAGTGGTAGCTCCATCCACCGCTGGAACCTGCTGTGTCCACAACCCAGTTGTGCCTCTATTGCTGAAAAGACCTGAGAGGGCTTTGAGTACACAGAAAAGGATCAGGATTCTCAAGCCTCTTGAATCTAGCCATTTCCATGCTTTATATAGTGCTGCATATAACAGTTTTTTCCAAGGAAAAGAGAAAAGAGGGACTGAAAAATTGAACGTTATCTAATGTAGTGCAATTTGTATGTAATCTATCACTGGAGCTTTAAGTCACATATGTATGAAGAACATGACCCTTCTCAATTCAGCTTCGCTTATACATCATCTTTCCTTCCATAGTGGGATAAAGCTGTGGAAGCCCATAAAAAAAACAAAGGGTCAAGCTAAAGGTATTCAGAAGTAGCCATGAACTTTATCACAGATTCACAAGAAATTCGCCTTAATTGTCAACATCAGTCAACGCACCAATTCTGCAATGTCCTTACTGTAATGTATGTACAGACGATTTGCTCTGTACATGCTTTTCATGGCCACACTTCCCAGAGCATAATTTGTCTTGGACAAAGCACTGACACATACTGAACAATATGCTGAAAAAATCCTTGATGCTTTTTTTTTCTTCTGTCTGTTGTACAGTATGTTCCAAATACGTGGAGGATAGAAGACAGATTGACAGAACCTTGGATGACCCTTCTAAGACTATTCCTACAGTTTTATAGACTATAGTCTTAGCACCTTACAGTCCTTCCTGCTTCAAACTATTCCTACAGCATTTTCTCATTAACACATACCACAGTCCTAAAACTTATCCACCTTGGCTTGTTTCTTTGCTTACATCAGAGATTATTGCAGTCACTAACTACATACATTCCTAAGATCTTTTCCATCCATGTTGTCCTGGTTTCAGCTGGGATAGAGTTAACTGTCTTCCTAGTAGCTGGTCCAGTGCTGTGTTTTGAGTTCGGCATGCGAAGAATGTTGATAGCACTGATGGTTTCAGTTGGTGCTCCGTAGTGTTTAGACTATAGTCAAGGATTTTCCAGCTTCTCATGCCCAGCCAGGGCACAAGAAGTTGGCACAGGACACAGCCAGGGCACCTGACCCAAACTGGCCAACGGTGTATTCCATACCATGGGACGTCCCATCCAGTATAGGAACTGGGAAGTGGGGGCAGGGAATCGCCGCTCGGGGACTGGCTGGGTGTCGGTCGGCGGGTGGTGAGCAATTGCCCTGCGCATCATTTGTACATTCCAATCCTTTTATTATTGCTGTTGTCATTTTATTAGTGTTATTATCATTATTAGTTTCTTCTTTTCTGTTCTTTTAAACCGTTCTTATCTCAACCCAGGAGTTTTACTTCGTTTTTCCCAATTTCCTCCCCCATCCCACTGGATGGGGGGGAGTGAGTGAGCGGCTGCATGGTGCTTAGTTGCTGGCCTGGGTTAAACCACAACACATGTTTATGTCCTATGTGATAAACATTCACCATCAGGCAATGTTCTCTGTGTTAACAAATTCCTCTAAAATTATGTTGATTCTTTTGAGTAAAAAAAGAGAGCTATCAACGAATCATTAGGAAAAAAAATCTAGATTAATTAAAACCAATTCTGCAAGCTGAAAAATCATGGACTTCTTTCCTCAATTTAAATGAATGTCACAGCCATAACTGTTAAAATTCTTGCCTACACGCATCATAAAAACCTAATCTTACTAAAAAAAAAAAAAGAAAATTCAGCTTTTATCACTTTGTGTATAAGAAATGCTTTTCCTGAACAGTAAAAACATGTGCAAATGCTTCCTTTTGTTCCCAGTTAGCTCTCATTTTCTGATTCTCTTTCACTAAGCTGATCTTTGGGTTGTCCATATTTCAGGGGAGAACCTTTGTAACAATTATAATCCAAGCTAAAACTTTATTCTTCTAAATCCTATATCAGAGACAAACTTAATCTGATAGTTTCACATCAAATGGGCTACTTTCAAATTCTGGGATGTAACTGGCTTCTGTTCTTTCTCTCATGTCCATCACTTTGTCACGTATTTCAGTAAATTTTTCTTCTTTTTTAATCGTTTTCTTTAGACTTGTTTATCTCTAGTCATTACTCACTGTTTCACCAGATAGCAAGTCTTGATGTTATTCCATAGCAAAGAAGGGCCACCGTGCTGTCCTCGCAAAAGTCAATGGCAAAATTCCCACTCACGACAGAAGAAATGAAATATTGCTCTGATACATTTTACCTGAAACTTTTCTGGACTCCCAGCTAATTAAATACCCTGCCATTATGCTACTTCGCCTTTGTTGACTTTCTACTTGTCTGGGTTGAAATACTTAAATACTTCAAGAAATTTAGTTGTCCCTCTTCTCCTCTCCTCTTTCCCTTGAAACCAACAAACATATTCCTTTTCTTTTAAAATATAATATTACATTTCTTACCATCCATGCTGTGACAAAATCTCCCATCCAAGTCCCAACTGCAGCTACCTTCATAAAATTTTCATTCCTGATGCCCATGAAGTCTGTTATAATGTATGCACTGTGGAAACAAGAACACAGACTGTAAGCTATACACATTTGCTTAATGCAGTTACAAAGAACTGGCTTTAGTGACAAAATTTATCATTAGCTGTGAAAGATTTCCCATTTCTTTCACAATCACTCTTTCTGCTACATCCGAGTCTTGACACAGAACTGAACAAGGATGGGTCAATTCCAATTAGAAACAGAATGTGAATCTGATTTTACAGCCCATGTTCTTTTGAAGGTGCTAAGATAATGATAGGCAAAGGCTTTAGGATTATGTAAGGCTTCTGGAAATATAAACTGTTTTACACCTTTTACCTCATCCTTTGTACAAATGGAATCAGTGACTTTGCAAAATCTTTATGGAGAAAAATGAAAATCTTTACGTTCTCTTTAAAAAGATAATTGAGCCACTTGACTTTTCACTCTACCAGTTATATAACCACATTTTTTTTTAACAAAAGAGTGCAAACAAGCTTTGCAGAATTTCAGTCAGATGTCACTGTTTCTTGATTTATATAATGTATTTTCATAGATATATTTTACTAAATCCAAAAGAAGCATTTCCATTCTGCTTAAGTAATGCAACAGATAGGGTTTCAAACCTCACACAATAATTTGACCTCTACTTTCAACTTCATCAAGATGCTATAAGGACAATTAAGAAGGTAAAGTTACTTGTGCTGGATTAAAACCTTTGTGAAAAAACCCATAGCTTTTAATATAATCATATCCTTTGCTAAAAGACTTTGATAGTGTTTAAGAAGAGAAGACTTTCCTCAAGAGCTAACACATTGAATAATGATAGCAATTATATTTTAACTTCCCAAGTGAAATCTTTGTTTTCAAGATACCTGTAAACATCGCTTATATAACGTTATGCCTATTTAAGGGTGCGCACAAGTGACCTAGTTGCTTGTAACAACTTCCTTGAACATTGCGTTATCCATTATTCAAATCTTACCATTATTATATACCAAATGTTGTAATGTCTAGGAGCTAATGGACCATATCCCTGCAACTGGATCAGTGCAAGCTGATCCCACTTTCTGGGGAAGCCCTATTAAAATCTAAATATTTGATCAGGATAGAGGGTCTTGCTAGCACAAATCCATGCACAGCACTGTATCACTTCTTAGATACAAGTTAGTATGTTCTAGATTTGAAATACTAATGGCATTGAATAGTTTCATGACATATGTAAAACGGCATACCCTAAAGGCTCTTTTCATTATACACGTCATGAGCTTTTGGCTAATATGTCACTTATAAAAATACCACACCTTTTTTTTTCCATCTGTTGAACAGCATACAAATACTGGCTCAGATTTTCTGCTGGAATTCTAAAAAAACAAACCAACACATTTTTTTCCAAGCTATTTTTAATTATGTTCCTTGTAGTTAATAAGATCATCAACATTCTATATTCACCATGTTGTAAATAAGGATGTAACAACACAAGAACGGCTACACTGGGTCAGCCTAAAGTCTCCTTATTCCAACGCCCTGTCTCCAAGAGAGGGCAACAGCAGATACCGAGGGAAGACTGAGAGTAGGCAAGCACCCCCCCCCCCCGCCCCCTCTATATTCTCCCAGCCTCTTTATAACTGGGAAACATTTGGAATTCCTTTTTTTCCTTCTTCTTGGGTATGCCATTCTTGTAGCATCCGTGAAGGTGAAAAATTGACAAGTCTGCACCCCTTAAGAAGGTGTCCCATTAACAAAGAAGGCACAACAATAAATGTCAGGTGTAAGGACTGGTCCCCAAAAGCAAACCGTATCTTTTTCATCAGTGTGAAACGCATACAAAAACCCCACAGTTCTCACCTTTTTTATTCCCATTTCTCATATGCATTATACATTCTTATATGCATTATACATGATTACAGGTGTACGGAAACTGAACGAACACTTGCATGATGCTCCTGAAAAACAGGCCACTTGGGTAACCCCTATAGCCCCGTTGCATATAGCGGGCCTGCCACAGCCACGCTATATGGACACAAGGCGGGTTATCCAAAAAGGCTGAGAGGTCACTGATCACTGAATAGAGGCATTAACAAGTAGAAGAGATATCAAACCAGATACAAGCTATTTTTTAAACGGAAATCAAAATTCTCCATGTAGTCACTTGTTTTTACAAATGTTAAAAGTACCTGAAGCCTTAGAATAAGGTTGGATGAGCTGGATATGATACTTAAATACACAGAAAGGCCTTATAAGCACCAGATCATTCTAACAGTCCTGTTTGTAATTTGAACCATGAACACTGGCAACATGAAAGAATCCAAGAAGCCTAGTATAAATAGTGCATTGTAGTCTATAAGTAATTAATGCCTAAGTTAAATATGCAAATTGACAGACCTTCAGTTAGAGTTAAAATAGCATATTGTTATAAAGAAACTCTTAAGAACATAATCTGTGCATATTGCAAGTGCATTTACTGATTAAAACACAGGTACAACTTTTTATGGAACAGGGAAAATATTTTTAGCACTGTCATTATCTTATTAGAAATAGTAATGAAATACACTGCATTTTATTAACTATTGTATTAACTATTAGCATTACATCCTGTGTCTCTTATGTGCTCTGCGGTATTATTTTCATTTCAAAACACAAAGAGAAATGGACTTTTTAAAAATATGGATTTTTGCCTGCTAAAAATGAAAAAAAATGCTCCCTTTTTAATTTTCAGGTTTTAGTTTAAATATAAATGAGAGCAGTTGACATTTTTGAAAAAGCCGTGCTTGCCTGATGATGTCACCAGGATATATAATTTAACAATACCAAAACTAAAATCAATTCTATTGTGGAAAAATCCCCACTTTTTCCTCACTTCAGCTAGTGATTAGAGGAGTTTTCAATAATTGGTTACTCTGCTTCCTGGCTAGGAGCCATGTCTGCACCTTGCAGGAGGGCTGAGAGCTGTTGGCTTCCAGTTAACTGTCATGGTCAGCCCAGATTTTCTATAGCTTGTCAAAAGGCTTCTGTTTACTATGCCATACTTGTATTCTGTAGCAAGGTACATTCATATTGCATGAATGGCACAATCTAAGAAAACACTGAGTGGAAAAACACAGCAGTTAAAGCTCATAACAGAGTAAAAAGCTCTTCAGAAACGGACAGGATAAGTGTAAATAATTAAAGGCTGAGGAGCCAATACTCGTGAATGTTATAGATAAAGGACAAGTTTGCGATTGGGATTTGGGACAAACCCACTATTAACCTTTGACAGTAAAACTGGAAGCTGCAAAGTCAGGGAAATTGCTCTTTGCAGGCCAAAGCCTATGGAAGGTAGACCCCAATTTTGACAGAGTAAGACAAAACAGAGGAACCAAAAGACAGAAGAGACTTGAGACACATAGTTCTAAAACAGAGTCCAAAACACCCTGTCACGAGGTGCTGCCGATATCCATGTTGTTGCAAAAGGTAAGTTAATAGCAGTGAATCGGTAAAAAGATTTATGAGCCAAATGTATTTGATCACTTTTCTGGAGTTAGCAGCAGAGCGTGCACAGAGCAGACAAAGAGGGAAACAACAGTACTAGCCCAGAGAAATTGTTCAAAGGAAGATATCAGAGCATTTTTTCAAAGAAGGATGACACTTTAGCAGCTGCCAAAATGACAAGCAATCTGAAAGCAAATGGAACGTTTTTATTGTTAAGTTGGATAACAATGTACAAGCCACCATGGTGCTATCAACATTATTCCAGGCACTGGAATAAAAGTCATGGCTGAAACTCAGGGCCGAGGTGGTGTTTTCTTGACTATCACAGGAATCTAAAACTGGGATACAGCTTGAATTTAGACACTTAAATTTAAGAGTAAGTCAGGGATCCAAACGCTCAATGGAGCCTAGTCAGAATAGTAAAAGCAGATTAGAGCATGATTTGTCCTTACGCTAATGTAGACACGCTGGGTGAAGGATTTGTTTGCCTTCTGTTACTGCAGGGTGGCTAGCATGTCAAAACAGTATGTTTACATATCAAAAGGCATTGCTAACCCTGTGTGACTAAATAATTCCAGGTGCTGTGACATATCCTGGTCTCCAGATGATAATCCAGAGAGATCTGGATTTCTTTTAGAGCCTGTGACACATCTGACAACCCAGACATACCTGAACCAAACCCTAGGTCCCCATGGACCGCAGTGAGAGCATAGACCCTTTGGGTAAGTTTCAGTTGCCTTTTAATGCCGTATTAGCCACCTTGATGCATCTTAACTACACTCCAGCTGGCTCTTTACACACTCTGGAGTACCTAAGGCACTGGGCTGGCACACAGCACACCAGGCACATTCTGTAGAGTCTACAAGAACAGCACCCGTAGAAAGTGATAACTTAAGGCTCTTTGAAAAGGAGGGGAGGCTTAGATATCTTTTACGTTGAGTGATAAAAAAGTCTGTTACATGTTCTGCAGTCTGATACGTGCTTTTCTGAGGCGGTTTTATTATGGGGCATTCACCCTAAATAGCTGTTTATCTATATGGAACTCATCTTCCTCGGTGCACCGGACAAAGTTAAATGCCTTGACACTGGCCAACAAATGACCACACGGGAGCTCACGCAGGCTGCAAAGAAGTACGTGTTTAGACGTGGCACCACAAGCTTCCATTACTCTTAATTTAGCTGAGGCAAAGAGTGTCAGAATAACTGAAAACATACATAAAAGACTGCAGACACAGTTCCTGATCTATGTTTGTCACTCTAAAATGACAGAATGGCAAATGAGACACTTGGTAGCACTTTGCTCAGCTGAAAAGTTATCCCTCTACTGCTAGAAACTGAAGGCAGAGCCACAGGGAACTGGAAGATGCACAGAGACAAGAAGAGCCGCTGTCCTATAAATTGGCATATCATAATGAGAATGGCATAACGTGTAGCTACCTACGAACAGTACAGAGAGCACAACAGCTAGCCATACGGTCCCTAACCATCCCCAGTACGCGCTTCAGAGGTACAGATGAAACTTTTTCTAGGACACCAGAACAGACAGAATTAAGAGGCACTGAACCAGGGATTTTGCTTGACAAGACGTCAAAGAGGTAACAGCCACAAGAGGCTCAGCAGGCTAATCTCCAAGACACAACAAAACTAGGATGCAAAAATGGCTTGGCCGTAGCGAGACAGATCCATGGCACAGTGCAGAACACCTGAAACTGAGGGAGTGATGCTGCAACCGAGTACTGCTGGTTGGTAACTTATTTATACTTTTTTTTTTTTTTTTTTTAAATCAGGCAACAGAATGGTGATTCTGAAAACCTCTGCTCGTCAGTCTACAGGCCTGATGGCTGCCTAGCTTACTCTGGGGACTTGGCTTTTAAAGCTCCCAAGCCATTTAAAGTTCTGCTGCTAGGCATGTACAGGAGCTGCTCACTCTCCACAGGAATAAGCCATTTGGCTTCTAGCTCGCATCTTATACTGATTGATATCCATAAAGTGGTTATTCCTCCACTTGGTTTGCCTGCGGAGCTCCATCTGTGAAGTGTTTTGCAAGCCTGCCTATAAGACAAGGCCCCTTGAAAAATGCAGCAATTGCATTTCTGTTAATGTAGAAGAGGTATATGCACATAACTTAAATGGCTGGGAACACATGAGATCCAATCCCTATTCCGAGGGACACTGACTGGTTCAATGCCTTTCAAAGTCAGAGAATTGCGTCTCACTGTCACTCTCAATAAGAAAAGAAATGGTGATGACCAACTCCTATTAGGACAGTAGATTTTTTGTATATGGCACTCACCAAGAGGATGAGAAATGCGTGTTTCAGCCTCCTGTAGGTGAGGGACAACCGAAGCTGTATATTCCATGTCTTGTGCAAGTATTGTCTTGCACATATAAGACAGACACTCCCTTTTCTCCACTTTTAGAGAAGTGGAACGGATGCTACTGATCAGGATAGGAGTTTGGATTAGATCACAAGTAAAGTCCTAATTAAGGTGCTTCAAGCAAGTTGGGACAGGATTTAAAATATATTTGTGTCCTTAATATAGCTTCTTTATTGCAAATTGTAGGGAGTTTCTTGTTCCTTGTGTGGGTTTTTGTGGATCCTATGCCAACAACCCTCAAGCACTTGATGCCCAATAGAGTCTGGCTTTCTCTTTAGGGACCAGGTGGTATTAATACAGATTAACTTCTGCTTAATGACGCTAGTCTTCCTAGGCTGTCTCCACAATCAATGATTTGACAGCTATTCAGAGCAGGATGTTACTTTAGATGATTTTCACATATGGCATCACTAAGGGTCAACAGCTTGCTTCTAAAGGATTTGCAAAAGGCAACTCATAACGGTAGGGCTACTGCCAGCGGATGTGAGAGGCTCCATCTCTACTGGGAAAATCTTAGGGATGTGCCAATTCAAAAGTATTAAGAACCTCCACTGTGGGAGGAATGCAGCCTTCCTGGGCTAAAGGTAAACTTTGGTGAGTGTTGACACATACTCCCAGCAAGTTTAAATGGCAGGATTTGCTACACCTAATTTTTTTTTTTATGTCAAACCTTAAATCACATAAATAAAAACAGAGACAAGAAGTGGCTGAGTTGGGAACAACCCAGATTTCTCCCCTCTCAGATGAGCAACTTTCTCCATCGTTATGTAAGTGCTTTGATGAAAATGCTGTACTACCCCTACAGACTCCCCTACAAAGCACTTCTATGGACAGGATAGTCTGGGAAAAAGCATTAAAGGTGCCTGACAAAAGATTTCAACAGATTGATTTTTTCAAATTTATTATAGCCATAAGACATCTTTTCCAAATTTTCAACGATTTTTGCTGTTCTTATGCAATGTGTATCATCACATATATATTCTGTTTAGTCAGACAAAAGAAAAACAAGGGCTGCAGAGTTCATTTAGCATCCTTCTGCAGCAAATAATAAAGGTTACACTACTCAGCCAAGGACAGGTTGTCTGAAATGCCTCTAAAGTTGTTGTGCTAGATAGGACAAGGGGTAATGGCATTAAATGGAAAGAGGGTTGATTTAGATTAGATGTAAGGAAGAAGTTCTTCACTGTGAGGGCGGTGAGGCACTGGAAGAGGTTGCCCAGAGAGGTTGTGGCTGCCCCATCCCTGGCAGTGTTCAGGGCCAGGTTGGATGGGAATTTGAGCAACCTGGTCTAGTGGAAGGTGTCCCTGCCCATGGCAGGGGGGTTGGAACTAGGTGATCTTTAAGGTCCCTTCCAACCCAAACCATTCTATGATTCTCTGATTCTAAATATCCATAGGAGAGTCTTACCAGCGCCCACCGCACGCTCAGACACGAGCACTGCAGCTGTTTACATTTAGCTGTTTATGCTTCCACTTAAACTGTATAACCACTGCCTAAGTTGTTTTTACTGAAGCAATGAAATAAAGGGTTGCCTCTTACCTGTCTGTTTGATACTACAGGAGAGGATTAAGATATTTACTTACTGCTAAGTGAATTGTTTATGGGAAATTGTTTTAGCAGACAATCAAACAAGTTAAGAGAGCCATGACAAGTTAAGACAACCGTGTCACTTTTTAGCATCTCTTTCAGTAGACTAGTAAAATTCTGCAACTAATCCACAAGACTGTAGTACAAGCTGGTACATTGCATGCCTTATTTGATTCACTCCATTTACCTATATGCTATGGTATCAAAATAGTTTTACAGTACAAAGGTCTAAAATGCTAGCACAGGTACCCAGGGACACAAATAGAACAAGTGGCCTTGGGCATATTCATTCTGAAGGTTTAAAGAGGATCTTGATTCACCATACTGTAACACACACTGCAGACATACATGTTTGCAGTCTTAGCCCTTGCCGTACGCATCCCGAGAAGGATAATGAGTGTTGATTTCCAACACATTGCTGAACAGCAAGCTAAATTATACACATGTACATTGAAGAAAAATGTATGCTCAGAGTTTCTAAAATTTAGAAAAATGTTGTAAACTGTTTTGTTGGGTTTTTTTTACATCTAACATGCTGTAAATGTAGGTTTTAACATTTTGTTAAATGTAGGTTTGCGTATATTAAAATGCAGATAATTTGGCAAGTGACATTTAAAAATAGCTACTAAAATTTGAAAATAACATTAACAGAAACTAAGGAATATAACAAGCAATGCATTTGGGAAGGTTAAGTTAGGTTAGTAATTCAGCAAGAGAGACGCAGTAAAATATTTCCTTTTAAATAAATACTTGCTTTGTTTTTAAACTTGGCGAGATACTGGTAAGAACGGCTTTGAATGATGCTGCACTGGCTGAACTCTTCAGAATGAGACATGGCTTATACACATCCATTCCCAGTGTTGACATTTCAGTACAGCTAAGAACGGATAAGGACAGATGTGCAGCAATATTCTCAGAACTGGCAGTTGCAAGAAAAAAATCATTCACTTAAAAAAAAAAAAAAAAGAGAATTGCTCATATAATTGTCAGAATATAAACAAAATTTAATGATGTAGTTGGAAATTTACCACTTTGACCAAATGCTCTGACATTTAAAGCTTCTGTGAATTCCAGCAAAATCTTTGTACTTTCTATCTGTTTCAGTTTTAGGGATGGCAGAGAAGTTTAAACGCATTATTATAATGCTGAATAAAATAGCAACTGCAGTATTATTGCTATTCAGAAAGAGAAAATTAGAACAATTTACAGTTGCTACAAAACACTGGATGGACTCTACTTGTAATTAGCAGCTCAACTGAGAAAGCGAAAGCAGATACATATTGCAGCAAATTTGAGTAGAAACTTGTTAGCATTAGTAGATAATGCATCTTTACATATTAATCATTCCTTACCTTATTAAACTTCCTTGAACCATTGTTTAACAGATTTTTTTTGTACATTAAAATAATGAAATGCCAGAAAACTACAAACAACGTTGTAAGTTAATGAACTGGAACTGAGGGAACAAAGAAAGGCTGGCACAGAATCTCTGCTGACAGATTCTCAGCAATCATAACTGAAAAAAATCTCAGCTGGCTCTGAAAAAAAATAAGCCCATAATGCAAAATAAAATTGTGAAAATTTCTTACGGGTTTACTTTTTAAAAATTTGTTATAAACAAAGTAGATTTTTCTTCTTATTTAATGACAATGTTTTAAGGCTTTAAAAAGACTAATATTATTTTGAATTTCAAGGGTCTACTGTAGTGATTGGGTGAAGCAAGGCCCAAATGCCTTCTTTCAACATTTTATGTTCAGGAACCACAGCTACCCTGCAGCTGAATGACAAATGGCCAAAGGACTGTCCTTTCAGCATGGACCAGGGGACTTCTAGTGCTTTACTCAACGCTGGAAGACATTGCAAGAACCTATCTATTTGTGACTGGAACGAGGTGAGATGCTTCACTACAGCAAATGTTGGACCAGTATTTGAACCTCTTAGATGGAGTCTGAATTTGAGAAGTAATTGGAAATATGGATGAAGGCAACCTGCATATGGATGCCCATTATTAAAGCAGTGGAAACTGATATATGACTCACCTTACAATTTGTGTCAAAGTAGATAAACATGTGGTAGAGGAGTGTAATTGATGCTAAACAGGCTAAAATGACTTTTTTTTTACTACATCAGTACCGTGTGGCAAGTTTTAATTTTGACCTTTTTGTTTCCAGAGTTTTGCTGCAGAGACATGTCAGAGTATCTGAAGCAGAGAAGACATCCTTTATAGGCTAGGAGGTGATTTCCCTGACACCAGGCTTTAAATAACAATTTCAAATCCATTCCCATTACCTTTTACATAAGATATGAAGATATTTGATTTGGCTTGTGTGCTTGTACTGCCAGGGCTGATGGTACCTCTGTCTCTTTCTTCAAAGTTATCAGGAATAAAAAATGGTCAGGAGCATTTCACTGTTATTATAAAATGGTAGGTTATGCAGAGTCTCCAATCACTTGAAGTAACATATTGCTTTTAATCGATGGGGGCGGGGGGGGAAATTAAAATCTGAAAATACAAACATATTTACAAAATACAAAAAACTCGCCAATTCTCAAATTGAAAATAATCTTGTGGTTTGATTTAAAAATTAAGTTACTTAGAAATACTTAGCTTGATTTTTTTTAACCTGTTTCTATGATCGTTCCAGCTTTCTTTCCAAATCTGCGTATCATAAGCATTTTAATTATTTTAATTTCTTTTGCTGGTTTGGGGCAGGAGATCCTTCTAATCTGTAAAAACTCTTGGGAGACTGAAAAAATGTTTCATGTCCAAATCACTTTGGATTAGCATTTATTGTGCAAGTTTTTTCTTTCAGAAAAATGTATTTCTAACCCAAATTACAATACAGAATAAGGTCAGATATTCCTTTAGAGGATTCAAAGTTTAACTACACATATGAAAACATTCAACAGTAAGGTAATTTAAGGCTAAATTACATCTGAATAGTATCAAAATTGATTTACCAATTTTCCATTTTCTATTTAAATATTATTGTTTCACAAGAAACTTCTCACATTTTCTTATGAATCAAGTCCACAGTATGTAAGCAAATTTGTGAGAGAATGACCATGTAGGTACTGTAATGACTATTTTAAATTGTCCAATCCAATTTGGGACTTTGTATCATGATTGTTCAAATTGTAAAGAATACTACAGAAGTATCAAGGTTGTAGAACAGGTGATTCAACTAAACTGATGTTCTAAAAATAAGTATTTCTTTGAATTATTCTCTATGAAGATAAGTAACATTTGAAATGAATAAGTCAGGAACAAGACCAGTCAGTGACAACATCTGAGACTGAATGGATGGACGGTGGGGAAGAGTCCTGCTACTTTGCATTGCAGAAGTATAAATTTACTAAAAAAGGAACAGTGACTCAGTGATACCTGCCTTGGAGCTTGTGGGATGTTTGCCGAGTGAGTAGCAAGGCGATTGGACTTCATGGAAGTATTAGATTATTGACAGATCAATGAAGTAAGCAATTATTAATAATTAAATAAAGCAGGTAAAATCACATAAAAAAATAGGTTGGAAGGAAACTCAAGGGATGAACATGTCCAACCCCTCATGCTAAACAGGGCTAAATGGCATTAGCGCAGCTCGCTCAAGGCCTTATTTATGATTAAAGATTGTTTATTTTAAGTCACATTTATTTAAACCTAAATCCTTTATCAAAAACAAAGCTAAAATTACTTAAACATCTGAACAAAATTTAAAAGGGCACTAGGGAATGAGTGCACTTTACAACTGACTGCTCCAGATTTCTAGTTCAAGCGGTCTCCTTCGATTTTGCCAAGACCTCATCCACTTAACACAGTGCTAAAGCAGCCAGGGATTTGGCACAGAATAATTCTATGCAAACAGCCAAGATTTTCCTCTTCCTATCCTGTCATTAGAGTTCAATAAAATAAAATATATGCTGCTATGCATTGCCCTGAACATTTTGAAGAAGGAAGACAGCACTTCATTTTTAACTCCACCTCATTACATGGTTTAGTATTTGTTAAATATCCTTCATGAAATAAGACAAATGTAAGTATTTTTGTATTAATACAAAAGTTAACCATGCACACGGGCATACATTGCTTATATAGAATATAATTTTTTTTTTTTACATTGAGAGACAGAACAAGTCAAAATGCTAAGAGTAAAGTTAAATTAAAATATAAACTCTGTTTCCTATAGGATCTTTGTGTTGTACATAGGCAAAGCCTAAAAAAAGTGAAACAATGGCCCTTGGAGAATCTCTGCTCAGTTGCTTCTTCATGAACACTAATGGCTCTCACACCTACTCCATAGATTCCACCGGTGGGTGCTGGGATCCCTTGGCATGCCAAGTTATTGAATGCTGAATTTGACAAGGGCCACAGAGAGACCATCAATCAGCCAAAACCAGAGAAAATCATATGCAATAGGGGAAGCAGAATATTAAAAAATGCTTAAAAGAAGGAAGGAGGGTAGGAGAGCTGGGAAACTGGATTGACAAAGTTGATGGAAGGGAAACGATGAGTATACACAGAAACGCAGAAATACATTTCAAGTGCAAAATATTTGAAAAGCAAGAAAGGTCAGAGCCCAGAATGGAATGGAGGTGGTCACGATACTCAGATGTTTTTAGGAAAAGTGTTTAGATTCAGCTGTAGTTTGCTACTCCTTTTGAAAAGATTCAGCTGTCTAGAATCTCAGCATTGTAGAGCAAGTCTCACTGCAAGAGGAAAAACAGAGAGGTGCTTCCTTCCTTGAAAAACACTCAGTTAAAATCTTAATTTCAAACAAGGGAATAGCTCCAAGCTTTATGTTATTTTAGTGCTTCTAACTGCTTACAGACGATATGCTGTATTAGGGTGTGTGCAGATAAAAGAAGACTGAAACTGCAGTTTGTTCAAGGAATTGAGAACATCTATCAGCCCAGAACATCAGTATGCAATGGCACAAATAACTGCATAGGGGGTCTTATGAAGACTGAAAATGGAATTAGCACGTCAGCCTTACTAGGCTTTTCAAAGAACCATGTCAGCAGAAACAATAATTCAGCCCCCAAAACCAAGAGTTTATCCAGATGGAGAATGGATACTACAATTTGATACAGCCACGAATGAACCCTAAATAAGAACTTCTGACACACTTCCTTTGCAAGTGGTTTGTTCTAAAATGTTATCTAAGTTCTACAGTCTGCATACACATACCCAATACTCTGTTGATAAATCAAAATTAATCAGGAAACTCTCATATGAGAAAAAGTTATTCTCTAAAGCTACTCACAGGTGCAAAAGAACAGGAAATATCTTTGTGTTATGTACGTTTGGTTTCATATCTGTTGAAGATGACTGGTGTGCCTTGCTGCAGTCTATAAAACCCGACTGAGATACAGACACTGTTGGAGTTGTTAAGAAACACTGATCAACCATGCTCACAGGTACCTTTGAGAAGAAATGGAAGGAAGATGTGGCATGACAACTCAGGAGCTGGTCTGAGGATTTGGTGGGCTTCTCTCTTAATGTAGGAACAGCATCAGATTACAGACCAGATGGAAAAGAACTAGACTTCAAGCAAATCGAGGAGATGATTGCTTCTTTACTATATTACTTGAAAATGGTATATAAAGAAAAACTGGGTGTAGGGCCAGTCATCCGACAAAAGCTGGCTTATAATCACAGCAGAGAATTTCACATGGAAAATGCAGTGAAGACAGCCTGTTCTTCACTCCTTGGCTGAAAAAGCAAACACCTTTATGATCACTCTTTGACCATCCAATGGCTGATTTCATCCAAAAGAGTCCAACACTGGCTCTGCTATAAATTTTCTCTGTATTGTACTGACTACTGCTATATTTGCTGGTCCTTACACTACTCAGCATTTTAAATAAAACTGCCACTTAAATAAAGGGGGAAAATTGTCAGAAGTTGTTTGAGGATTTTATCCTCATAACTCTGTTGCAGACTGTCCATTTTACAATACAGTTTTCTTTTAATGACTTGAAAATGAGTTATCAGAAGACAGACACATCAGAACCACACACTGCAAGTGTTTGCTCAGGCACTGTCACTTGTAGTACAACTTTAAGACACACAAATGGAGAAAAAACAGAAATTGTGGTGTGAATTTCATCCTCAAAAAGAATATTCTCCTAATTTTTCCCAAGTAAAGCACAGCACATTGTCAAACAGTGGAGAGAAAGACGTATGCACATGCATTTTTGATACCCAGACACTAAACTATGATGGTTTTGCCTATATTTTTAAGGTCAGTTAGTTACAAATACTGGGTTTCATCCCAACTACAGACTCAAAAAAGAAGTCTTAATTTCAGCTAGTAGTTCTAGGATCCACTAAAAGATTCCATTTCTCTCTGCAGACTATTAATAGAGAAAAATAAGTACTTTACAGATGTAATTCATCTGACTTATCTTAGACATCTGCACTGGGTCTGGCTGGGATGGAGTTAATTCTCCTTATAGCAGTTTGTATGCTGCTGCGTTTTAGATTTGTGACCAAAACAATGCTGATAACACACTAATGCTGCCTACCGAGGTTAACCTGCAAGAACATCTCCAAATCAGATGAATCATCTTCTGGAGATTTCAGTTCAGTTAGAAGTAGTTAGTTAACTTTAAACTCATCTTTATTGGATCCTTAACCTACGATATAAGACAAAATATGGATTTTTATGTTTTAAGACTGGCATGGTTTAGATCATTAGACTGAAGGTCTAACGTCTATAAAATGTCCTTGCAAGTCTACACACATCCCAAACTGCAACTAAAACCAGTGAGATACTGAAGATAAAATACGCAGTTTGGGAAAATACCATTCTAACCGAAAAAACTTACCTTTTATTTAGACATAAGTTTGAAAAAGACACTTCCAAATAGCGTAAAAGATTACGTAAGTCTGAAAAAGACACTTCCAAATAGCGTAAGAGATTACATGATAAAACACTGTCAGTAAGAAACCCTTCCAAGAATGAGTAAACTGCAATGAAGATTTCATTAAAATAGTAAGTTAAATCTAAAGTTGAACAGATGGTTAGCAGCACAGATATAACCAGAATTAAATAAATGATGTAGTAAATATTCTATCTTTGTCCGATGCTCATTGTGGAAAACATTTAAAAGCGCTACTGTTCAATAATAATCTGATCCAGAAATAGTTTTATACTGTCTGAAAGTTATCATCTCCATGTACTAGCTGAAGCAAATAGTGTCATTAATAAGAACCCCTTGAGATCTTTACATTGGATGCAAGCAAAGCTTCAGGAATAATGCCAATGCATTTTACAGTAAGTATTTCCTTAGTTCATTTATTGATTATGTGCGAGATTTTGTAATTAAACTGATATTCTACATTGATGAACAGAAGAAATAGAAGGTTGCTGGATGGCTCTGCAGAGCGATTATAAACCCTTCTTTCTGCTCAGGAACAACCCCTGCAAAAATCCTCCCTGCCTCCTGAAGCCAGTTGAGGACGTGAGAACGGTTAGAAGTGCCTGCTCTGAAGCAGACAAGACAGAATGTAATTCTTCAGTTAAAGACATATCATTTAAGCCTTGTACAACAATTTTTTGTTTTTTAAAGAAGATAAAGATAATAAACAGCTCGCTTTCAAGCAGTAATGGACACACCGCTATGAAGGGAGAAGGCAGTAAAATACTGTGAGACCTAATCAATAGAAACTACTGGCTAGAGGTAGAGTATGATTAAATTATCATATTTCAGGAATTTTAAATCCCATTTGTAATTAAAGTTTAAATACATCTCTCTTTAAACTTTTATTATTTTTCAAAAGAAATCTTTCACTAGCTATATGTCAGCTATAATGCCCACTTTGTGTTTTTTTCAAATGTCTTTTTCAAATGCTCACAAGTGAACAAAGACGATCTTGGTATCTAGACAGGTCACAGCATTAAATCAGACAAAATACTGCACAGCTCCTTTTGATATATGTATTGGGTCTGGCTAGGACGGACTTAACTTTCTTTATAGCCGCCCCGTAGTGCTGTGCTTTGCATTTGTAGCTACAACGGTGTTGACAACGCACCAACATTTTGGCTGTTGAGCAGGGCATGCACAGCAGCATCGGGGCTGTCTCCAACCCACCACTCAAGAGGCCAGTAGGCTGGAGATGGGCAAGAGGCTGGGAGGGGGCACGGCTGGGATACCTGATCTGAACTGACCCAAGGGATGTTCCATACTACACGGCATCATACTCAGCAATAAAAGAAGGGGGAAAAGAGGAGGGACGGGCATTCGTGATTACGGCGTTTGTCTTCTGAAGCAACTGCTGTGCGTACCGAGGTCCTGCTTCCCAGGAAGTCGCTGGACATCTGTCTGCTGGTGGGAAGTAGTGAATAAATTTCCTCTTTTTTTGCTCGCCTTCTCACGTGGCTTGTGCTTTTCTTATTAAGCTGCCTTTACCTCAACCCACGATCTTGTCCATCTCATTTTCTTCCCCTGTCCTGCTGAGGAGGAGGAGTAAGAGAAGGACTGGGCAGGGGCCTGGCAGCCAGCCACGGTCAACCCTCCACAATATATTCTGTTCATGACAACCTTCTAGTAGCAAAAAGGGTTCACAACTGATAAAGTAGTCCTCCGGTTTCATTTTAATATTACTTTAAATATTACTAAAACCAACATTTCAAATATGAATTGTAATGCAAAACTTCTGGTGGGATTTTCAGAGATGCCCAGCACCTACATTCATCATATTTAGCTCTCAATAACATACTGTTAAAATAAGTATGATCAGACATTTCAAAAAAATAAGTGATCTTCATTTGCTAACGTCACTTATTTACAAAACCAATACCAACAACTCCGTAGAATTCCATTTTTACATTTTCTTCAACTCGCCTTAAGCTAGATAGAAGTACTGCATTCCTATTTATAGATCAACCTTATACCATCCACTTCTGGCCACTGGCTGGGACATTTACAACATTTAGGTCTCTAGTTCAAAATTTATGAACGAGAAACCTTCACAAATCATGTATTTATGATAAATGTATCAACTTAGTGAGAAATCTCAACATTAACAGGACAACACAGACGATCTATGAAAAACCTAAAAAAGAAGCATCCTCATGTTTGTGAGTTTATCTCCCGTAATGTTTAAAGAACCTTTTCTTGTCTTCACCTGAAGCCTGTTCAGTCAGTAGTCTGTCACATTTGTGAACAAAATTCCATTTCTTGTTCCGTACTGCAAATGAAAACAAAATCCTCGGCTAGGTAAGAGAAAAAAGAATGGACTGTGACCCTGTCTCTTTTGATTTACTGGTTGTACAGGCACACTGTGCATTACACTTGAGTCATCTCTTTAATTTCCCCAAAGGTTGTATCTCAGAGCTGGCAGGAGATCTGCCCCTTGCAGGAATCCAGTTCCACTTTTTCACCGCCAGTTTTCACATTTCCTGTTACACTAGAGGGTGGCCATTTGCCAGCACTTAAAGCTGATGGCTTTTTACTCTTTTCTGTACTGACCAGAATTCAATTGTTCTACAGGTGATTCTTTATTCCAAATAAGAAACAGGCAAGTAACAGTGCAAAAGAATGAATTTTACAGGTTTTCATATTTTTATACTTCTCACGAAAACACAGAATAATTTAAGTTGGAAGGAACCTCTGGAGATCACCTAATCCAAACTCCTGCTCAAGGCAGGGCTGATTCCAACCTGATCAGGTTGAGGGAAGTTGAGATCTCCTCTCAAAAGTAGAGCAGAGCCCAGATTGTTGCTGAAGTTTCAACCTCCACAACTGCTGCAGAGTCAGAGACGAGGAGCAGCACAAAGGTCAGCTAGCGCTACGCTGAAGATGCCACTTGGGAAACTGCTTAGGGTTTTATTAAGATAACAGTATAAATATCCTTGCCCTCTTTTGCAGATTGGATGACCCATTTCAGGAACATTGACAGCAGCAAGCACTCCAAAATGAAAGTTTACTCTGTGCTCTAGCTGATTTAATTACTTTAAATACATTTCAACTGATCAGATTTGGAAAGATGAAGACAAACTCTCTGCTCATCTAAATTTGAAGTGAAAGTTATATCATTTTTTGCCAGAAATGTACCACTTCCCTTAGTTTAATTTTTTTTTTCTGATAAATGTTCTGAACTGATGAAAAAGTGCATTCAATTTTTTTAAAATTTCAGATGAGCTACACTCATCTTGGCAGTAATCATGTTGTTACATAAAGAAAAACGCAGTGCAAAGTAAAACCAAATGTGTTAACTGGTTTTGGACTGAAAAGCTTACAAAGATTTCTTCTTAAACAAGGATTTACTAACAGAATGATAAAGAAATGGCTATACATTTGGATAGTGAAGAAGGCACCTCCACTGGGCTGCCTTTGGTCTTCAACTGGACTGCTGAAATAGAGAATAATTAGCAATTTTTAAAATATTTATTTTTTCTATTCCCTTAAAGGAAAACAAGACTTAGGCGTTAATTCGTCACGTTGTCAGGAAGCATTTCTAAGGCTAAGAGAACTCTTTCTTAGAAGCAGACCACTCAGGAGTGAAAGAAACCATGCCACAGACGAGGAACATACGGGTCTCCTGCACAGGACAGTTGGGTTCTTAATGTGCTGTGGATATGATACATTTCCATTACTTTTCCAACATACTGTTTCACCCCATGTTCTCTCTAATCTGTTGCAGGCTTGACAATGTCTGGCACAGCCCCATATCCATACTGTAACTAGTATGGCTGGTTATAACAAGTACAGTGCTGCCTTGTTATGCAAAAGTACCTGTGGGAAGACAGCACTAGCCATATGGCTTTTCCAGACAGAGGAATAAGTTAGAGTTTGGAAAATAAGTACATGAACTCAGCTGGTATCATGCCTTCAGTCTGGAAAAGAAACAGCCTCACCAACAGAAGTTTTCTCAGGGTTTTATATCCTTTTTCTTATTACCCTTTGTTTACCACAGTCCTAACAGTCAGCTTATCGTTACATGCATCTTTCTGTATGTACTTCTGATAAGATTTAGTTATCAGCATTGCCATTTCTCACAAAATGTTATATGGCCACCGTGAGACAAAACTGAAACCTCACATGAAAAACTATTCATAGAAAATAAAGAAATGAGCCTTTTTGCCTGCAAAATAGATGTTCATTAAACTTAAGCTATGTAACAGTGTACTGCTTTATTTTTCTCTATTACCTTTTAATTGCTGACACTTTCAGGTAAAAAGAATCTAGTTTAAAAGCCTTTTCATCTGCTTAACATGAGGAGCAAATCTTTTTCCATTGAAATCAGTGATTCAATAATTACTATTTACAGGGATGACATTAAACTAGGTAAATGACTAGCAAATTTTTATCTAGTCACAACATAGATGATTGTTCTTTTAGTCAATGTGGAGGTAAAGAAACTCCAAATGATTTGGCCAGTCAGGAAAGACATAAACCAGCTATGCTTTGGATGCACTCCCTTATCAGGGATTTGTTTTCATTAAAAAAGATCATGTTTCCCTTACAAAAATTTTGTAGCAGAAGTGTCTCCTTATTAAACAAAAGCAAACAGTTTACTTCAAAACAATGAAGACAGAAAAGATTGCTTTTGGAATGGGACTACGAAGTTGATCCTATTTCTCTAAGGCACTGAATGGGCTGTAGAGACACTCAGTGTTTTAACTCCATCAAGAGAGAAAGTAATCGAGAGAATACCATTTTCTTGATGCCACCAGAAGTGCCAATTTGGAACAAATATTAGCTTTCAATATTCTCAGATGACCTCCAGGGCAGAGAGAGACTAGAAAGTGGAATGGCTTTTATGTTACTGGGAGCACTTGTTCCCACAGATAGTCTGGGGATAAATTCCCCAAAAGATGAGAAAGGGAAGTAATATACAATGACACACGCTTGACAGGCCAAATTTGGAAAGCTGACGCTTTGCATTCTTACTGTTGTAACATAAAAACTCATTCATTTGTTAAGAATTCTTGAATACTTTTTCTGAGACATTTTCAAATAATTATAAGCACTATGGTCATCCTGAATAAAAATATATGCAAAGTATAAATTAAAAGTGGGGTCCATATTCAACAGACTTCATCCTGAAGTTCTTCTGGCCAGGGCTGCGATAAAGCAAAAGAATCTGATCTGATACAGAGGACATCAGCAATAAGAAAAAAATGATAATGAAAAAGATTGTCATCAATCTTTCTTCTCTTGGGCAATGGAGGCACTACAGTGAGCTTTCTTGCTGGAAAGAGATTTTTGCCACAACAGAGAAGCCTTCATTATTAATAGGTAGTTCTTTCAAGACCCGATGCCCATGGCTGCAGGAAGAAATTTATGTTTAAGGCAGGCTGAGTGAGTAAGTGGCTACTGTTTACTGAAATGAGAGCCATGAAACACTAGTGTGGCAAGTGCCAAAAAGAGAAGTGATACTGAAAGAGAGGAATTCTTGTATGTTTGTAATTTCAGACTTTGTGTGGCCTCTAGTCTCACTCATCAGTCTTTTCTTAATGGAGTGAAACTACTCATTGTTGATAAGTTTATAACTGGAGAAAAAGGAATGGTCATTCACCTTGAGTTTTGTAGTACGATTTTCAGGCTCTGACTACTACTTCCTTGTAGATGCTGCTTATGTAGTTTTGCCCTTACCTGCATGCTGTCTATTTGAGGTGAATTTCAATTACTTGTTTACAATGTTTTGACTAGAATATTTGATTTTCAATTAAAAAATAAGGCCTATGATGGTTAACAGAGTAGTTACTTGTGAATTCACAGATTTAAAGGCTGTAAAGTATAAAACAATAATCCACTCTGACTTGCATAATGCAGGTCACAAAACTCTTAGCAGAATCTGTTGGAGCAGGTCCAGAGGAGGGCCATGAAGATGACCAGAGGGCTGGAGCACCCCTCCTATGAAGACAGGCTGAGAGAGTTGGGGTTGTTCAGCCGTAGAGAAGAGAAGGCTCCGGGGACAACTTATAGCAGCCTGCCAGTACCTAAAGGGGACCTAAAAGAAAGCTGGAGGACTTTTTACATGAGCATGTAGTGATAGGACAAGGGGTAATGGCTTGAAACAGAAAGAAGGTAGATACAGATGAGATGTAAGGCACAGACCTTTAAGAAATTCTTTCTCCTTTTCCCCAAAAACTTCCATTTTCTAAATTCTCAGCTTCCTGTTTAATGGGTTCATGACTGTAACTGAGGGATCCACAGCTTCTCTGGGCAACCTGTTCCAGCCTCACAACCCTCATAGGGAAAAATTTCTGCTTTGTATGTGCCATCCCTGGCAGTGTTCAGGGCCAGGTTGGATGGGGCTTGGAGCAACCTGGTCTAGAGGAAGGTGTCCCTGCCCAGGGCAAGGGAGTGGGAACCAGATAATCTTTAAAGTCCCTTCCAACCCAAACCATTGTATGATTCTATCTATGATTCTAAATGGACTTTCTAGATGAGGTTGAGCCAAGTAGAAAGTCTCGATTTCAGTACTCTAAGCATACATACAGAGAATGTACATATCATCAAATTACTTAATCTCACTCTATCAGCACTTTATTCCTACTCTGAATTTGTCCAGACTCTGCTTTCAGCTACTGCATCTTCTACTCCTTTGCTAAACTAAACATTGTATTACCAGAAATCTTATCTTCTATTGCAGTAATTAAAGGCTTCATTCAAGTTCCTCATGACCTACTCTTGTATAAACCAAACAGTCTTAAACCACAAAGCATGCTTTTTGTGCTTCAAGTTACTCTTAAGGTTTTGTGGTTTGTTTGTTTTAATTCTCATGAATTTTCATATGGAATCTGTATGATGTTGTATTCATATCTCCTAATTTCAGGGAAGAAATTCCTTTTTGGATATCCAGAGTTCTAACATTAATTCATCTGGTCGAGGTTTTAAACAAAATCATGTGAGATTCATTGTCGTTTATATCATAACATTACACTTGCCATGCACAAAATAAAAGCTAGACTTGCTCTATTAGGAGTAGTGCAGTAGCAGAAGAGTGGTTTGCTGGTACAAGTACTCATTTACGAATGTGCTGATTCTGTTGAAACCAGCTACAGCGTTATTCAGGTACTCTGCACATACCAGGCAAGCCCTTGCACCTCTAGAACACCGGTAAGAGCTGAACATAAACACAGATTTGTGTTCGGATGGATCTCTGAGATACAAGGATTCATTGTTTGTTCTTCTTAATGAGCAAAATAAAAGTTCTCCTCACATTTTTGCTTTTGGGTAATTCTTTTGATTAATTAATTTCTTTTATCAGAGGTAGGAGGAAGGGCAGTTTATGTGGGTTTCGTTATTAAAGTTGGCTGCTCCTCTCTTATAGGATGAAGGAAAAAGCTGTTACCTATCCCTTTCACAAAACTGTGAAGAACGTGAAGCAATTCCCTCTTTCCGTTTTGTCTACTTTCCTCCTTCAAAGTCAACAAAGAAAAATAGATTGTTATAGCTGAGCTTGATCCCACCAAAACTGTTTCTGAGGTGTGAAAAGCTTTATGGTAATTGCTGCAATTTGGACGAAAACATTATGAAGCCACCTAACTTTCCTGAAACAATTAGTTCTACAGTCCTTGCAAACTTAGTCCCTGAACAAAATCAAACCTTACGAAGGAAACAAGTAGCAAGGACAATTCAAAGTCACAGAGCGATGTGGGATGCGACTCTTTTCCTAACTTATTTAGAAGTTCACTACACACATATGCCTAACAAATGTTATCAAAGAATTTTTCCTCTCTTTGCATTGCTTTTTAGAGGCATTTTTAAGAGACACATAATGTCTGTTTCTCTCCTTTCTGCAACCAGAAACCTCAAATATCCTCACTCAGCCCAATTCTGATTTATGGTTAAAAAAAAAAGTCTCTCACGCATTAAACAGGAAGCTGAGAACTTGAAAACGGAAGTTTTGGGAAACAAGGTGAAAGAATTTCTTAAAGGTCAGTGCTGGGAGAACAGACCAAATGAGAAAAGGTTAGCACAACAGATTGTTAATTTCCCAGATCAAACTGCCATTTCAGTCAAGAAGAGGAATATGGACTCTGCAGGTGGGGGCAACAGTTTCACCACAGTGGGCCACCAATCTGCCACAGTTCTAGCCCCATCTCAGAATTTTTGAAAAACTAAGATCCTGAAGGCAAAATTATGAAGTGGCGAAGTGAAGCTGCCTCTGAGAATGTAGGTGGTGTAAAACAACTTGCTTTGATTTAAAATGGATGCTTCTTACTGAAGCAGATGAGGATTCAGCTTTTGATTGGAGAAGAGCTTCCTAGAACCAAGTTATTCTGACTGAAGGAGAAACTCATGGTGGTAACAGAAAAATTAATGGAAAAGAATATTTAATGCAGCAAAAAAGTCACCAGAGTCCAAACAGCAAATGCTAATACTAGTAGCAGATGTCATTATCACTGGTTTTCAGATCCTTGACTATTTATTTCATTTGTTTACAGGTTCTAGAAACAAACACGCTTAAGATCTGCTGTTCATTATCTCCTCTCCTGAGGTGCAACTCTCACTGTTTAGTTAACATTCTTAGAGTCTTGAGCAATATAAAGAAGACAACTCCCATAGCAATCTAAAGAGACTCCAGGCTAAGGATGGATTTCTAAAGTTAAAGCAAAAATGAGGCAAGGACACATTTAAATACCTGAATAATGTTCACACTTAAGTTCAAACATCAGTGTGTACGAGAGATTCTGAGCCTGATTTTATTTTAGTTCTTTCTGGAAACAAGACCAAGTCACTCATGTTCAATAATATTGGTCTCTCGCCTCTTTCTGACATGTTTTAAAAAATCTTCCTTAATGATGTTGACAACAGTGCATTTTCATTCCTTTTACAATTCTAAATATTCAATTGTATCAATAAATACAAATTAATATAGGTAGATACAGAAATGATGCACTTCTGCACAGAGGCATTTGAGTTCATTTCGGACTGATATAATCCAAATAGGCTTTTGTTATAACATTCTTGGACAGAAAGGCTATTATGAATCAAAATGAATGTTTCTCAAAATCTCAAATCAAAACACAAGTTCCTTTAAGCCGATCTTGTACAGAATGCACACTGTTCATGTGCTAGTAGGACTGCAACCTTAGTCATATACAGCCAAGTTTATCGGAAAAGAGTTTTGTAAATTCTGCTTTTCACCAAATCAATACTACTGTTAAAATGAAAGTTCGAGTAACGTAGTAACTGTGTGGGTTACTATTTAACATCAACAACACTTAAAATGGTTTGTGCAATGAGTTCTTAAACGACTGCAACACATTGCCATAAAATAAGCCTAAAATATCAGTATGGTATTCATTAATTTGTTCTCACAGGATATCATTAATGGAATTGCAAGGCATCATGTTACTAATCTGCTAGGCTTCCCGAAAATAACCTGCTCGATGAGATTAAGGATTTATGTGTATACTCTGTCAGAGGGCTTGTTTCTTGGATCCATTCCAGCCTTGAAATAGGTCCCATTGGGAATTATTTACTTTCAAACTGGTAATAATCAATAATTCTAGAAGCTCAATTTAACAGCTTCAAATCAACGTAATCATACAAGTAAGTTCAAAGTTTAAGATGCTTCTTAGAACTATCAGGTTACAGGATTCAGTAATACTTAAGATTCAATTCCCTCCACGATAAAATATAAGTTCAAGAATTAAGTATTACTGTCTCCTACAATCCCAAATTGCTCATAAGAATATCTAAAGGTTGCAGACAGGGAGTTCAAAGTCTCAGATATGTTTTATAATGTTTTAAAATTCTCAACTGTCTTTTTAACTGTGTTCTAACCTTGCGTTTTAGAAACCTACACTCAATATCTTAACAAAACCATAACATATCCGAAGAAAACAATATCCCAGGAACTTCGGTATTTCCATTGGTTTATTAATTACAATTAAGAACAAGTATTGAGACAAAATGATGCAGCAAGGATCCAAATGAAATGATACGTCCAAGTACAAGATGCAGCACGTAAGGAGTGAAACACATGACTGGCCCTTACGTTCATGTGGCTCCCAGAGACAGAAAGGGAGAATTTAGGTTTTACTAGCAATTAGGTACTGAAATATCTTTTTTCCTTTGGTAATAAATTCTGCTGCATGCTGGCTGCTGTAGTCTGGTACAGCAGAACACTTACCTTCAGGTGTAGTATTAAAGCTACTGCTGTCAGAAAGTGTGCACTTAAATTAAGCATGTTGCTAAGTGGTTTGCTGAACCAGAGCATCCTGGCAAAATGAAGTTCTTTGGAAACAACATAATAATTCTGGAGAAACAGTGATCTTTTCTTATCAGTCACTATGCAGCAGATGTTTCTCAGCTGGTTTAGGTGATACAGTCTGCAGAGCATCTTCAACATTTACATAGGAAAAGTGAATAAAACCAAAAGGGAATATACAGACAATCAGCAAGATTTTTAAATGACTGTTATAAAACTACAAGCATTGCAGGCCTAGCTCTCCACTATTTTGTGTGATGTATGCAGTGCTTCCCATAAAGTGAATATAAAGTTACTAAGGAAAACAGTATATATTTGCTTGGGCAGATGATTGGACTACTATCAGGAAACTGGATAATAATTCCCTATACACATAGCTAAACAATACGAGCTAAGACCGAGTTGCAATATATAACCCTGTTAGGAACATGTAAAATCAGAAATAATCTATAAGTAGATGTAATTAATTGTAACAAAGTAGAACGTAACATCACATATTCATGTCAAGATTTCCATGTAGAGACTTGCTTGAAGAAAAGACAAATGTAACTAAAAATCACAAACACTGGATCAGATAGTCGGTTAAGGAAAGCAGCATAATTCCTTGGATTCACAAATTGAAACAACTCATGGTCTCATCTCAGCTAGCCCACCTTTAAATGGATTCCTTACGTTTTCAGGGTCATGTAAGTTGAAAATAAACAACAAAGCCCATTTGAACAAAAAGGGCTAAGGCTGAATATGGGCTTCTAAATTAACAAGTGCAATTCTAAAAGCTTTCACCTAATCAATCAGATACTAAACTACCTATTTCTGGACCACCACAAAGAGTAAAATAAAAACCTGCAAAATTCAGAACATCAGTGCAAATTTACCACCAGTTTTCAGTAAATTACTTTCAAAATGAATTAATGAAGTAGACCAGTAAGTAAATGCAAGAAATCACTATGAAACAGTATCTGTTCCTGGTTGATTCACTACTGAAAGTAGATGTCAAATAATTAAATAAATAGGTATAGCTGTAGTTCTATTTGGAATTGCCAGTTTCAAAATAAAACTTCATTCATATAAAAATGTATTTTGCACTTATTAATTGAACTATAGCTACACGTTAGCTTTAGGAGTCAAACTTAAGAGCAAAAAGAACATGAAGTATTTAACTGTAATTCTGAAACTCCGCACAAGGTTAAGGAACTCTGTAAATAGGTGTGAACTCACAGGTATCAACTGGACTGCACTGATTTAAGTTCACTGATGATCTGACCCTACTTTTCACATTTATCTAATTTCATTAAGATACATTAATGATAGTGATTATCCAGAAAGGAAATAAAGTAAGAACCTCAAGGTGAGATAGATGATAGTCATTAACAGTGCATATTACGTTGTTGTTAAATTGCATAGAGATTGATTTCACCAAATACTAGCATTAACGTATAATAGAAGGCTCAAATAATAATACTTAAGAAAACTGCTGTAAAATGCAGAATTAAATATCTACAAATGTGTGCCTATCACATGTTTGAATTTGCTCCACTGAAACTGCATCATCAGCAAAGTATTTAAGGGCATATTTAACTTACAGTAATTCCTCACAGTTCAGAATTAAACACATATACTTCTGAGCTTTTTTGACTTGGACCTAAAAACAACAGACACGTTACTGCATTTTTATTTCCCCTCATTTATAGCATTTTACAGTAATTGGCACTATGTACAAATTTCTGTCTGTTATTAATACATAAGTGTGGGGAAATTATCTGATTCCCTTACTCACATTCCCATTCCTGAATCTGTATTTACACCTTTTATTTACTTGCTTAGTTCTGTCATCTCAATCTTTTGGTTTTCTATTATTTCTCCTTATGCCACCATTTATCTTGCCTGCTTAGATTGCGGATTACAGTACTGGAGTGTGAACTAGGAGATGCTGACACTGCAAATCTGCCTGGCTGAGGAGGAAATAATTCTGTTAAGAATGAATATCCCAGATATAGACCAAGGAAACCACCTGGAGCTGACAAGAGATAAATAAGATTATGCTGCTAGAATCACTTGCCTAGCTCAAGAGAATGCCAAAATCAGAAAGGTTGACATTCCCACTAACATTTCAAGGTTACAAACATAAATAGAAATAATTTACTTTAACTCCTAGTAGACAGACATTCACTCTCCCAAAAGCACTGAATGTAGTTGAGCAACTTAACAGATGGCATTTCAAATGAATCCTAAGGCTACAGAAAAAAGAAAGAAGTTGGGTCTGTACAGGTTAGCACAAAGGTGCAGTTCTAATCAATTTCTACATTGGAATGGAATGTAGAATCTGGTATGTTTATCTCAGCACACTTCAGGTTGTTGCTTACCTTTCTATCAATTCCAATCTAAGTCTGATGACAGAATACAATTTATGTACCATTCGGATAATACATTTTTTAACCCCCAATAAATGACCGCCCTGGGTTTCTCCATCCAAAGAAAAAGAGCAAAACTAAACTAAAGGTCAGATGTAACTGGGCATTTGGGAACACTTCAGAGAATCATAGAACAATGGAATGGTTTGGGTTGGAAGGGACCTTTAAAGATCCTCTAGTCCAACCCCCCTGCCGTGGGCAGGGACACCTTCCACTAGACCAGGTTGCTCCAAGCCCCATCCAACCTGGCCCTGAACACTGCCAGGGATGGGGCAGCCACGGCCTCTCTGGGCAACCTCTTCCAGTGTCTTTCAGTTTAAAATTGTTGACCTTTGTCCTGTCACTACAGGCCTTGGTAAAAAGTCTCTCTCCGTCTTTCCCATGAGGCCCCATCAGTACTTTGCTGATGACACTGTTTCAGCAGAGCCAATTCAAACATGTGATGGGAACAAATATTGAACGGCTGCAATAAGGTGTCCCTGGAGCCTTCTCTCCTCCAGGCTGAACAACCCCAACTCTCGCAGCCAGTCTTCATGGGAGAGGTGCTCCAGCCCTCTGACCATTTTTGTGGCCTCCTCTGGACCCGCTCTAACAGGTCCAGGTCTGTCTTGTACTGGGGGCCCAGAGCTGGACGCAGCACTGCAGGGGGGTCTCTCCAGAATGGAGTAGAGGGGCAGAATCCCCTCCCTCGACCTGCTGGTCATGCTGCTTTTTACGCAGCCCAGGATAAGATTGGCTTCCTGGGCTGCAAGCACACATTGCCAGCTCACGGTCAGGTTTTTTGGTAATGCAAAAAAGGTAACCCAGAGATCTTTCCCACATTTTTGTTTACCTAAATGTCTAGCTTCAGAGCCACTGACAGTAAAAAACTTAATATAGTACAAAATACAGACGTGCCTCCTATAAGCAACTGGGTTAATGAACCATTTGCATTGCTTGCAGCAGGTTAAGAATATTAAGCCTTTGCTCCTGCCACGTATGGCAGATACTTTCTATTTGTTATGTCCCTAGGAACTTGTCCTAGTGTCTCATGGTAAGGATGTTCCTACATTCTGTAGTTACTGGTTAGTAGGTAAAAAGTATCTGCTTGAGATCACTGATAGATTATATATATCACCTATATGGCAGATCTGACAGCACCTTAAAACTCTGATTTTATAAAAGATCTATAGCTTCAAGATGACTAGTCCTCCTGCTGAAGCGTTTAAGGGGCTGAACTTCACCCCAGTTTCCTGGTTCTGTCTACTTTTAACAAGCCAGGGTATGCCTTGCTATATCTTCCTACAGCTGCTTTGATGTTATTTTTGCCTGCAAAAGGCTTGTTCCCACTATTTCAAAGGGTACAGACCCTGAATATTCTTTTGCGCAACCTGAATGACTAATGGGAAGTACACCAATGTTTATAATTGTTAAACCTGAAAAACTTAAAAGAATTGAGCATCAATCATAACATCATACTGTATTTGCAATTATATATACTTCATTAATCTGAAATACCTGCTGTAAGGAGTTAAAGGTTTTTCATTCCTGTATAATTATTCATTGTAATTATTCCTTTCCATATAATCACATCGCAAACTGAATGCATTCCAACTACTAACATATAAAGCATGCATTTTGTAAAAACTTGTTACAGGTGCTACCTCCTATTATTGTACAATTCCTAGTCTGTATTATATAGGCCAAATATGGAAAATACTCTGTACTTTATTCCAAGGTTCCCAAGGATATTAATTTTTGTCTTCTAATTAAGTGAAGAACAAGTAGGTGGCTGAAAAAAACCCTGAATTAGTTGGAAAAAAGTTAATTTTATATGCATGTTTAAGCTGACAAAAAAATGAACTTTCAATGTTTGCCTAATTCATTGTTTCAATACTCATTTTTCACTGAAATTGGGGCAAAAAGTTGATACAGGAAAACTTTCTGAGGAAAGATGAATTCTGAAAACTTTCCAAAATGTAGTTTTGCAGACACACCTCCTACGCTGTGCTGTGGACTATCCCTCTACGAGAGAAGATACAGTACATCATGAGAGGTACAGTCTGGCTGTTGAGTCCTGGTGACAGGCAAGTAAGAAGACACGAGTTATCCAAACCGTACTTCCTATAATCCCATAAACCACCACAGTGATTTAGATTCATGCAAGGTGCAAGGGAAAACTCTTTTAAAAGCCAGCATTTTACACTACCTCTCCTTAAAGTGAAAAAAAGTAAACACTGTCCTGTTGAAAATTTTCATTTGGCAGAAAATGCATTTCTGTAGAAAATTCAGAATTAACAGTTTTATCCAGTTGTAATACAAATTTCTGAGGGTTAGTTGGTGTCCCCCCCCCCGCCCCCGCTGGGTCTGTCTGTAGTGTCAGTCTTCGGTCAAGCAGCACACTTGAAGAGCCAGAGCATTTTCCACCTAAGTCTAGCTACAGTTATCTTGACAGCAGATGTCAAGAAAAATCTGCCAGAGGGAAATCAGAAACATATGCAGAACAAATCTGGGGAAAGACTTCAGGAGTAGCAAGGTGGAAACATTTTTAATGATGTACTGCAGGAGCGCTGAAAACCAGTAGTTCAAGAGTTTCAACCCACCGATGAAAACAGTAACTTTTGTAAATACAGACATGTCACTTAAGTTCTCTGCCACATTTTCTCCAGTAGGTTTAGTGGCTGATAGAAGATATAACTACATAACGAATGCAAATCTCCTCCTAGATTAAAGAAATTTTGTAAGTACTAAAGAGAAAGAGCATTACTGTTATTACAACAAAGTTTATTTATTAAGGGGTTAGAATTACATAAAGACACTATAAGGTCTCATTATTGAGGTATTGGTAAGAAACCATAAGCAGAGCTAACCTCGTTCTTTTTCTACTGGAATGGTCAACATGGAAGAAATTAAAGGCAGAAAATGAGATATTTTGTACATGGATATTTCCATGTGTATCCAGAAGGACGTATGAGGAAGTTCTATGACATGAAAACCCATTTGGAAATATTTATACTTTGCTATTTCCATCTCTCCTTTCTTCGCTCTTGGCCTCACCCAGTTATCATTCTGCTAGTTCTCAGTGTCTCAAGTGGCTTCTCAAGAACGTAGAAAGCTTTACTCCAGTTTTGCAACTGCCGATGCCAAAACTGTATGTACATAAAAAAGGAGTAAGGGGCTCAACAATGTCCACAAATAGAAATAAACATACTTCTCTTCTCCTGTCCTCTCTCCCAAATTTATAAACCCACAGACAGATACTGTCTCTTATGCCAACTTCCCCATGCTGTTTCTTTTCTCTTTCTCAGTGGTCCACAGGCAGGAAGATATCCTTGGAATGGCAGCATTTTTAATCAGACTGTCCCTTTCAAAGCCTTCATTACTAAGCAGTGGATAGAATAAAGCTCTTCAAATCACACTGCAAAACTTCTGAAGAGAGGACGTACCATGCAAAATTAATGCTTTGTTATGAAACTCAGTCAACTGATGTGCCTGCACAGAGCGACCACTGATCTCAGCAGAACTCATCACCAATCTAATAAAAGATAATAGTGTATTTTTACTCCATCACACTCTGAACTATTCCAGTTTATTTCAGTTTCAAAATGGTAACAACAGCACAGTGTTACCCCTGAGTTTAGCTGCCTTGTACTGTAGTTCAAGGCATTTATTCATCAAGGTTTCTTGTTGTCTTAACTGGTTCACCTGCAGACAGCAAGATAAAATTCTTTAAAATTAATGCTCTGTGATAATATAAGCAGGTGGGGAAAAGCTTTCAGCGTAGGTATCTCCACTATGCAAACCATAAGAAATAGGTCAATTTTTGGTCCTACAGCCTTAATAACATCCTTTCGATTGACACAGATTGCTGAAACGTTGTTTAAGTGTTTTGAAAAGAAGCAACAATCCTAAGTACATGTTACTTTTATATATTAAGAGTTAGAAATACCCATACAATAGACAAAAAGCATACAAAATATTCTTTGAAGCACTATTTTCAATAGAAGCATTCCTTCCTGAGCCAAAACAGCACTGTTGTCCAGCAGATAGAATAATGCCACTTTAGTCACGATGAAACAAGGGCTGAACATAGGAGGTATTGTGCAAAAAGAATCATTCTCTGCTCTACTTCACTACTCTCTGGGTGTAATAACAATCCTTTTTTCAATGGCAGTAAGCAGAAAGTTAGCTTTCTTTTATGAGGTGTCTGGTGCCAGCTACATTGCTGCACTAATATATAAGGAGCAAAAAGGGAGTAACCTGCATGCAGGCGTAAGAAACGGAAGAAAATGCAAACCTTGAACATTTAGGGAATTAATCTACCTAAAGTCTATGAATTTCCCTTTATGGTGATGGTGGGGGTATTTTTATTTTGTCTGTCTCAGAAAGTGAATTCCATTTTATCTGCATTTTGTCATGCGATTCTTCCTTCACTGTAAACTGAAATTTCACCTGGTGATGACCCTGCATGAACAATACTGTCATTAATTCAAGACGGCCTTTGCCCTCCCCCTGCTGCTTTTTTCTTTTCTTTTTTTTTTTTTTTTTTTAACAAATTACTCCCCAGTTCTGTTTGCTGGCTACCACTGAAGATAATGCCATTTTTGAAGCTTAAATTAGGCATTTCAGAGAAAAGAAAGTAAACAGCAGCACAAGACATACACAGGACCCAATTATAAAAGGAGAAGCAATATGAACAGGGAATATTATTCATTCTGTCCCCTAACACAAAACCTAGGAAATAGCCAACGAAATTATGAGGATCTTAAAAAAAGCAAGAATTTTCCACAGAGTGCATAATGTAAAACTAGAGTTCTTCTTGCTGGGTACTGTAGTAGCAAAAATGTAGGTAATCTGAAAAAGTGATATTATAAATTCATGTAGAGAAAGCCCATTAAGGGCTACTACTACATAGATACATCATCTAGGTCAGAAAACTTCTAAGCACTGCACTGGTGGAAAATGTGAGGGCACACTGGAAGGAGCATCACTGCACCCTTCTCCTGTGCTCCTTTCCCAGATGTCTGACCACTGTCAGAAATAGGATGTTTCTAAAAGTTAGACAGTCTGACACATTATAGCCTTTGTTATATTCTTATGAGATGATAAATATTCGCAAGTCATAAAACTAAACAAAAAACTTTTATGAACTGTAAACAGGTATAAGAAATTACTTTCAGAAAATCCTCTAAATAGGTTTAAACTGGGGTAGAAAAAGAAAGTATCCCCCAGAAGCTTTTTGTTGATGCTGGGTCCCAGTGAAAACAGACATACAGCAATAGTGTTTTATTTATGTATATGCTGGCAACAACACTGACAAATAATTTATTCATGTCTTAAAGTTCCTCTTGGTACCACACAATTTCATCCAAGGACACTTTGGGAAACTTCATAGAGAAACTAACCACTGTTTTTCTGAAGTGCAGACAGCTCCAGAACATTTTTTTAACACTCTGTGGTACCACTGTTTTATGTGGTACCACATACTTTAACCATAGCAAAGTTCACCAGCAACCCTCCTTTCCAAAAGAACTTTTTCTCCCCAAAAGAACAGCAGTCCAAGACAGACCCTCTGAAGTTGTAATGGCCTTTGGTATACAATAGCAATAGGCAGCAGTCATAATCTGGTGCATCTATTGAGCAAAAGATACTCTGATAAAAAATACACACCCTAAGTATCCAGTAATTAAAATCTGATTATCTGAGTTTAGCCCATACCCTCCTTTACAGTATTGCATCCGGAGAATCACTGGTTTCCATATGTCTCATTTTAGTGATGTCCAGAACTTCAGAGAAATCACACAAAGGGAAATTATTACGACCAGCCTAGGGGCCTGGAAGCAACATGCTGTCCTATTTATCCTGAGACAGAACAAAACTGGAGCTTTCAGTGCACCTGACCAGATGCTGTCCCACAGGTCTGTAACAAAACATCTGTTTGTCCACAACACAAACCACTTTAAAGGCTGCTTTGCAGAATAGCACTGGTTTGGATCCTGGACATAAGCTGCCTCCCAGTGGTGAGGAATATAGAAAGCAAAATGAAAAATAGGAAACTGAAAGGGAAGGCTGCACACCACTGAGGTCCCAGCTTTCTACTCCTCTCCTATTTCCTACGCTCCTGCAGTGGCACTGGTGCTCCCACCAGGACCAGGCTAAAGCTCGGCTGAAGTAACTCCTTCAGACACCCCAAACTGCGTACAGTGAGGATGCTCAGCCCTCAGCACTGATATTTTTGCTTTACAGATTCACTTCTGTTTTGCCACGCAACTTGCTAACACGGATGTAGGCTGCACAGGCTCCTCTTGCCTAGCTGAAAGCAAGATAAGTCTGTGTTTATCTTAGCCTTTTGAGAAGGTTAGAAATTAGTCCTATCTTAGCACTGAGCCCATTCTTGCACTTAGATTGCATCTAACTGTGTAAGAGATTACACTCCATGTGTTTTCCTTTTTCATGCAAGGGCGAATTTTGACCTGACAAAACAAACTGGGCAAAGCTATTTTAGTCTAGATGTAGGCTCTCAACAGAAAAAAGGTTTCGATATCCAAGCTTACAAAATACATACCGTATCAAAAGGTAAATTTTCATAGTGGATGTCACAATAAGAGCCAGCTCTTCAGGAGTGGTAGGGCTTACCCATGCTTTGTTGAGCCCATGGTGTACAAGCACAGCAGGAGAGGGAACCAGCCTAAGAACTGGTCTTCTGGGAGATGCAAACAGATTTGGGGAAGCAGAAAGAGACACTCCATCAAATAAGTAACAAACAATAAGGAACCAGACTGCTTCTTGACTGCGTCAATTAAAGTGGTCCCCTGAAGCTAACACAGACCAGAGCACACCAAGTAATTAGGTTGTTCACGTGGAAGATGTATAGATGGTAACACACGTGAGTTTCTTTTTTTGCTACAACATTGACAACAAGGAGAAGAGACTATAACCGGTGGCCCAGAGGTGGCCCCGGAGGAGAAGTCAGACCATGGGAAGAGAGTCCATCATTTCCATATTTTAGAAATTCGCTAGATTTAATGCATGCCAAGTGAGCCCTATGAAATCCTTTACTATTTAAGTATGTAGGAAACATCTTAAATTCCCTCCTTTACTATTTAAGTATGTAGGAAACATCTTAAATTCCCTCCTCCCTTGAGGCAATGAGCAAATCGATCTATCTGAAGAATTTGTGCCTTGCCTTGTCCTAAGACATGCAGCTCTCTAGCCTGGCTACTTCCATTCACCTTTCCTGCCTAACTGTTAGGAGGTGGTGGAATAGGGCTCTGCTTCTGACTCTGCTCCTTCTCCTCTTTGAGTCTCCTTTTCCATTTTTCGGGCTGGAAAACCCACCTCTAGCCAGGAATGAAAGAAGCTTCCTGAATTAACCAAGGTCTCAAGTAATACTCAGTGGCTAGCCTGTTCCTGCTCCTTCCCCGAACCCTCCCTCAAGTGCCTGCCTCCCTGAAAGGCAGGGCAATGGCCAACCCGACCCAACCGCGCCTCAGGCTGAAGGAGATTTCCAAATACAAAACGGCAACTCACGCACAAACGAAGTCAGGCTCCGAGGAGGAGTTTACAAAGCAAAAACAGATTTAAAAGCAGGCACAGGCACCTCTTTTTGCAGCAAATGCTTTACTAATGCTGCTGAAGAAAATCTGTGGCCTGGAGACTTGAACTACGCTTGTTGGTCTCCCACAGATGTTTTCACTGTCCTGCTATCTATGCTTATTGTTCCTGCGGTACTTTCATTTCTATCTAATGAATTAATTGCTTCCAATTAATTGACAGCAGCTTCATACTGTATTACCAAAGGATTACAAATTAAATTTTAATTATGGTTCATTGTGCAGGAGAAATCAAGTATAAACATAATCACACTCCATTATAAAGTAAGTACACTAGACATTTTCCAGAACAGATGCACACTGTCCAAATTATAGTCAATTCTGATATATTGTAAACAAGCTAAGACTCATTTATTAAACTGAAAGTATCACACCTCCCACACATAAATGCACGAGACAAATGTTTAGAGCTTCAAATTTTCACAGATGGTAGCAAGAAGAAAACACTCTTGTAAGACAAGTATTTCATGCCTGCAGTCTTCAGCAATCACTGGTGTTCCACTGAAAGGCAAACAAAATTCCCAATAGTTTTTCCTGTACCGTGGTAGCAATGAAATCACTTAATTGTCACTGTGAGCTCAGCCTGACATCATGCAGAACTTGGTTCCTAACAACAGGCTGCCAGGTGCCTAACTCCAAATTGTTAAAATACAGGTCTGAAAACAAGTTTAACAGTTGTCCGGGGCAGAAAATAGCCTTTGCAGTAAGGCCATCCGAGTTTGAAAAAAACAGACAGGCAGAAGAGAGATTAGAGAAGTGAGCATACCGCTTAGAAAAAGGGTATCTTCATCAGTGCAGTGCCTAGGAGAGGATGGCTCTGTTTTCCTCCTAATGTTCTGTGAAACTTCACCCCCTCTGGGAGAGCAAGTGGAGTATTTTTGGAGGTAGTGGGAGGAAGAAGGATAAAGCAGAGACAGCTATCTCCAGAGCAACAACTTTTTTTTTTTTTTTTTTTTTTTCCCCAACAGGTTGACTTTGAAACATCTGATTGCCAACCTAGCCAGTGAATTCAAAACTTATCACATAAGCTGAGCCAGATCCTTAGCTGATAAAAATTTACTTAGCTTCATTGATTGCAGTAATGGGAGAGGTGAGTTTTTGAGGAGCTGAGAAAGACAGCACCTTTCACAACTAACCTGCAAGGGTACTGCCTATAGGATTTGATTCTCTTTTGAAAAGTTACTGTATGCATGAACAGCTGGGCAAATTTTTTAATAAAAGAAATAGGATCCGTATTTTGAAATGGCTGACAAAGACTTTTTACTCATCATTATTTCACTCCACTGTTTATCACTGACAACCTGAAAAGTACAATTTCACCATACAATAGGCTTCATGTAGGTGAATATTCTCAAAACAGTCATGTAGGTGACTCGTCTCAAAAAATTCTGATTTAAGAGTCCCACCGACTAGAGGCCATCTTTTAAACACATACAGCATGTATAGCAGCAACAGAATACAACCCTTCCAAACCATCATGTTGTCTGAATGCAAAAACAAACCAATTCTTCAAAACTGAGATCTAAAAGAATAGGCAGTGAATTCGTCTGCGTTGTAAAATGCAGTCCTGTACATATTTGTCCTGGGGTCCCATAAGATCAGCTGTCACTGATCTGAAAACACTACAAGTTTACTGTTAAGAAAATTGCAGATGACACAGAGCTCTACTGCAAATCATAGGCGTAATTATGTTGTCTGGATAATTTATTACATTGTGTTCATTCAAGTAACATTTTAATACTCAATAAAATAGTGCTAATTGTAAACCAAGAGGGATATCATCTGGGAAAGCATACTATGAGTATCATTACAGCTAACAAAACACAAGGTCCCAATGCAGTACTACAGCTAATGGGTAACAACATCACTGGGAATATAAGCAGAGGAATACGTATCAAGACTGCAATGATGGTATTACTCCCAGGTATGGAGGTACTTTTGGACAGCATGAGTATTTTCAGAGTGCTCTTTCGGGTTCTCATGCTCTGAAGGAAAACACCAGAAAAAAGGAAAAATACTTAAACAGGAACCACTAGATAATCAGAGGACAGTAAATCCTGCCTTACAATGACAGACTTAAGAATCTGTGTCTATCTGATCAAAGCAAAGATTAAGAGGGGACTTAATTACACTATAGGAGTACCTACATGGGAGATTATTGATAGTAGAGAGCTCTCTAATCCAGCCAAAAAGTGAGTAACAACATTAAACGGTGGAAAGATTAAGTTAAACAACACAAAGCAGAAACAAGGTAGAAATATTTAATTGTTAAAATAATTAACCTTGGAAATGTCCTGACTTTAAAAGTCTATGAATTATACATGACATAAGCCAGTAGAATTTATGACAGTAAAGAGAAATACCTCCCATACACCTCAGTCCCAAAACCTGCGGTTTTTTAAGAAAAGTATCATGCAAAAAGTTACCTGACTTCCTGGTATAAGTGGAAAAAAAATCAACAATGCATTCATTTCATCTGCACCGCTGCAGTATTTTACTAATCCTCTGTGTTTATATTGTATAAGTGTAGCTAAAACTTAATCTATTGTCCTGCATCCGATTCCTGTACAGGAAATCCCTGAGACTCAGCAACGTGTTTCTGAATACACAGCTACACATTACTAGCAGTATTGAAATACTGCCTTTCAAGACCATCAAGTTTTCTACGTGTTCTACGGAAGAAGCAGAACTATTGATAATTCTCTCTGTGAACTAATATCATTTAGTTAAGTAAAAGGCTGAGCCACTAACTGGAGTTCATAATACTGTCGCTGATCTTCATGGAAGATTTACACTGACATGCATACAGGTATGTCAAAAAGAAATACATGCACACATCACAATCAAATGATTGCTGGCAGTTTTTCAGGCTATACTGCTGCAACTTTAAATGTATTCATTGTAAGTTCTCACATGGGACCTGCAGTCTATTACAAGATGCTGCTTTATGCACACAGCAGACACTTCACTGTCATTTAGCAGTCTGCTGACAAAAACAAAATTATACTAGTGACATGCAACAAAAATGTGTTATCTACATGATTTGTAAAAATGAAACCATAATATGTGTACACTCGTGGTGATAAACAGTATGAAAATTGCAAATACGAGGAGAGATACTGAACTAATTTAAGGGTTTGAATGTTTAATATGTTGCATGACACATGCGCATGTCTAAGTGTGGGTGTCAGAGACTGAGAGGAGCTGATTTATCCTGTCAAGCTTTCAAATGTTTCCTTCTTTAGATATTTATAACAAGATGTCACTCTTTAGGGTCAGGTTACTGATGACTTATTTAGCTAATATTTTAGGACTGTAGGGAAAACATTTGATGGAATATATTCGGTCCAGTGTCTGATAGGTGCTGTATGAAATGAATGAATGAACAGGAGACTGAATGAAATAGGCAGTTTCTCTCTAGTATAAATTTGTTAACAGAAGGGTTTGGACAGAACTAGAACGCACAGCGTACCCCAAGGAATTTACAATATTACCTCTGCTGTACCACAAAAGGCTTTCAAAATACCTTTCAATTTTCATTTTCTCATGTCCATGTTTCGCATGTTTCTTTCATCCACAATCTCTTTTAAAGGAAAGGACAAGATTTTATAATAAAAGACCAGTAAACAGTCTAACAGAAGTCAACTCATAGGCCTGCTGGTAGAACTTAAGTGTGTTTATGTAGCATTCACTTGCCTTTCATCTATTTTGCACAAAACACTTCAGCAATTCATAATCTCACTTACACTTTTGCAACAGTGTTAGATTTTGCATTATAATCCTTCCTATGAGAAAATACTCATTCTCTGATGGATATTTAGTTAAGTTTGATACAAAGGCCCTGTACTTGCTGCAACTCTTAAATAATATATACTGAATCAAATGCTACTATTCCAAATAGAATAGTACACAAACGGAATTCCAAATAGAATTAGACACAAGACCAGAATCTCAGATGGGTAAATAAACACAGGCCAGCATTTCCAACCAATCTTCCCATTTCTAAGTCTATATACGTGAGTCATCAAAGAGGAAACTTCACTTTTTTTCCACTTTTTTTCCCTTTTAATTTTTTCCCCACTTTCTTGCTAAGTTTCCTTTCAGCGCCGAAGCATCTCCAGGTTTCTAAGGTCATCACTCAGGACCTTATCAGCAGTTCATGTATCTGGAAGATAATTTCTACCTTTCATGTGATTACTTAAAGGAAGCCTCAAAAGGCATGAATTTTCTGTTCAGAGAATGGCAGAATGGGCATGTCAGGGATGTGAATTGCAATGCTCTTCACTAAGTATTTCATATGGCTTAATACGAACATGACACTTTTTGAGATAGCTGATTTATTATGATCTAACATTTAAGAAACATACGCAACCAGAACAACAGGAATATAATAACAGCTGTACTTTGCCAGATCAAACATCTGTCTGTCCCAATATTTCACCTCAGACAGATGACCAAGGAAAAGTATTAGACTAGGGAAACGCTATAGGTGATACCTCCCCCTCACAGACTCCCGCAGCTGTCAGCAACCTGAGGCTCAAGGGCTTTCCCAGCCAAAGGTGATATCATTGTGTGTAAAACTCCAATATACTTTTGTTCCATGAATTTATGAATCAATTTTGCATCTACAAAGACATCTGCAATATTCTTTGGCAGTTAGTTCCACAGCATGTGTTGTGTAAATAAGTACACCCTTTCGTTTTCATCCTACCATATGATATTATTTGATAATTCCTAAATTTTATAGCATCATAAACAGGGAAAAACTGTTCTTAGTTCGTTTTCTCTGTGCCACCCATGATTTTATAGACCTTTTCATAGACTCTAGTCTACTTATCAGCTTCTTATATGGAAGGTGTTCCTTTGATCATCCTTGTTGCCCTTCTTTATGTATTCTGGAGTACTTCATGTTATTTTCTGAAGGAGGAACAAAATTGTGTATATTATTCAAGATGTGGGACCATTACAGGTATGAACAGTGGCACAATGATTTCTGTTCCTTGCTGTTCTCTGCTCTTTTCCTAACAATTCCTTACATTCTCTCCTTTGCCCTCTGCTCACCTTTGCACTGACATTTTTATACAACTACGTATATTAACTCCAAGCACTGTTCCTTGGGAGGCAATAGCTTGTCATCTGCCACGTTGTCATCTACTAACTTGGTGGTGTGAAATCCTTCTGTAGCTCTCTGCAGTGAGCTTTCATTCTCGCTACACTGAATAACGCAGTACCATCAAAACCTTTGCCATTCTGCTCCTTACCCCGCTTTCCAGCATACTTCTGCAAATACCAAGCAGTACAGACACCAGCACAGATCCCTTTAACAGATTACTAATAATCTTCCCTTATTCTTAAAACTGACCATTTATTCCTACCCTTTGCCTCCTGGCCTTTAACAAGCTGTTCACCTCTGAACACATCTTCGTTCTAATCCTGACCAAGATTCTTGACAGATGAGAGAGATATGCTGAAAGACTTGGAAGTTCAGGTAAATTGTACCAGCTGGATTTATTAGTCTACACACTCACTATGCCTTAAGGACTCTTAACAGATTTTTGTAAGGCATGAACTCCCCCTGCAGAAGGATTCTCTTAGAGTAATCTTTAATATAGCATATTTGTTTACAGGCCATTGATCCTACCAGCTTGTCCAGTAGGGATATCAGACTTCTGCATCTATGGTTTCCCAGTTTCCCCCAAGCACACTATAAAGGAGTAACTGCAGAAGTGCACAAAAGCTTATGTTTATATTGAAATTTTAAGATAGTTTGACTTTCAAACTGTGCACCACAAAACTTTTTCAACTATGGCAACACACTCTCTCTACAAAGCATGCTTGGTAAAATGGACAAAAAATTCAGGAACTACATGGCCCAACTCTCTAGAACCCTTTCAGAAGTTTTGGAAAGCGCTACTCTGCATTTTAGTATCATTTACTGTTCTTTCAAAGTACACTCCATCTGTCAATCTGCCAGCCTGCCTAGTGTGATGTTAGAGATGAAATTTCACACACTCCTTCTGAAGTTGTATCTTTTGTACTGCTTCCACTACCTCATCTAGAAACGAACTATATACCTTTTTAAAGTTATTATCTATCTGCCAGTACCTCACTAATACCTTTTATTAGTGACATCCAAAAATGCCTAAAAAACACAGCCCTAGCTGCCCTGTTTCATGATGGCAGTGCTTTTCCATGAGGTAAGATTACCACAGATCTTCTGAAGATACTTGGAGAAATGTGAGTAAATACTGGATGTTAAAACCAATGAACTGTTCATCACAAGCACATTTTAGGCCTGTCTGGAACCCGTCAGAAGACTGAGTTTTAAATGAGTTTAGTAACAGCCACTTTTATTTATTAATGCAGCAAACAGGAAAAAGCACTGTCTACTATAAACCAGGAAAAAAAACCCCAAACCAACAAACAGCTGCTATTGAACAACAAATCTTCTCTGCAGGGAACAAGGTAATCTCCCGTAACTGTAAACAGCTCCAAAAGGCCTTAGGTAAACACTGTGAGAAACTCAAGGGATGAAGGAGGCACACTTATATGTGAAACAAAACATCATAACAGGAATACTTTTAATCCAAAAGTGACTACCACCTCTACAGTTCCTCACTAGCCCTGCAGTGCCAGTATATGGGATTCAAACATCCCCCCTGAGCTCTGCATTACTGGCTGCACTTTGACTCAGCACCTCCTACACGAATCTTTCTGCTATCTCCTGTCCATGCCACACAGTGTTCTTGCAAGACAGTCCGCTGCTGGGCATTGCGGGCGTTTGATTTGCAATGCACTCATTTCAGTATTTGCTCTATCATATGAGCCACGAGAAGCCAACTACTATGCTCTGCCTCGGTGGCAGTCATCTATGCAGCCTGCCAGGTTCATTACTCTCCCATCTCCCACCTCCTTCCTAGAGCTCCAGGAGTGGCTCATGCCATACCATGTACCCTAGCAGTACAGAGATGATGCTCCTTCTCCTTCAAAACACAGGCACCTCTGTTACAGAGGCCAGAAGAGGTTTAAACTGGAAGTCCCTCTGGCCATAGAAAAAAATAGAAGAAAGGAAGAAAGTTGCACAATGCGAGGTGTATCTTGGCATTCACCAATGCAAACTCAACTGTTGGATGAGCACTGATGGAAGCAATCAAAACACAGACGACTCCAGCTGCCCCAAATGCCTTTTCTTTCAATACCTCTCATAGCTCCAATACTTCTGTGTGACTAGAGGTAGTGCCAAGTGTCTTATTTTGCACCTACCTCCTCATATATGTGGTGTCAAGATATCTCATTGTTTCACTCAAGTTGTCGGCACAGGCTGCGGGAAGTTGCTCTGGAGCAATGTAGTTGGTTATCAATGTGGCAATTGCCTTAGATGCTGCCAACATAACCTTCAGTATAAGCTATAAGAGGTAGGTTGTCCTGTGTACTTCCGAGTGCAGCACTGTACTCAAAAACGTCTAAAGGAATAAACAGCAACAGGTACCAGACACCATAGGGACAATTGTCTCTATAGGGGGAGCAGTTTAGAAAAGATACAGTGAAAGCGACCACTAGTAGCAACTGGTCTTTTTATTCAAAAAATCTGTGTAAAGTAGTGTTTATCAGGGCTTTTCTCAGTGCTTTTCCAAATACCTATAGGTAGTGAGAGAAAAATCAAAGCCTATATTAGAATGGTCTAATACACTGCTTATACCAGGAGTAATGTTAGCTAACTGAGGGGTGGATGCGAATGACAGACTTCACCAGGAGGGATGTAGACCAAAAGATTTAGGGAAATGTGCGGCTAATTTGCATCAGTAACAGAAGCACTATGCAGAAGATCAGAAATCATTTTACCTTTATACACAGCATTGGTAAGACTGATACCAAACTGCTGCACGTAGTTCTGGAGTCCTTGTTTTTAAAGCATGTTGAAAAACTGTGTCAAAAAAAGACTGCAGAAAAGACATACGGTGAGTTCTAAAACATACCTGTTTAACTGATTAAAATAGGACTGAGAGATGACCTGGTCACAGAATACACATATCTTCATGGGAAAGAAAAGAAAGCACTGGGGACAGAAAGACTCTTTAATCTATTATGGAAAGGTATAAAACCATCAGGAGTCAGAGCTGGAAACTTTTGCACCAGAAAAGCAGCACAACAGTTCTCAGAACAGCTTACGAAAGGAAGCAGCAGATTCACCGTCCTTTGACATATTTAGTTCTTCGGATCGAGATGATTTTAGAGCTGCAGATTCTCCTCCATGAGATGGCAGAGTGTGTGTATCCTAGTGTGAGTTACCAACAGAGAGCAGGAGTCTCTGGAGTAGTATATCTGAGTCCTGTCAAACTCCTTAATGTTCAAAACCAGGTGATATTTAATGGCCCCTAGTATACAGGCAGGCAGACTGCATAAAGGGTAATTAATATCTTCACAGGCAAAGCTTGGAGGACTGAGAAGTGGGCTTGTCCCTAAGAGCAGGTTAAGGGAGAGGTTTCACCCGAATCACAGGCTGCAAAATAGTGAGTACTCTGTACCCACTTGCACCCACATAAATGCCAGGTACATGAGAAGCAGGGAACTGGATACACACCATCCTCTGCTAACATGTCGTTAGTGAAAATACAGCCTGACACTCAATCAATCCCTGTCCATCTTCATTTATCTGGAAAAGACTTTTATCAGTATAAATCAGACTTGAACCCATCCTGCCTTTCTAACCATCTATTAGACTATGACGCATGAACAAGGGAAAAGCAGGTGCAAGAGAAGATATTTCTCTACGTTTGGTCTTATAATACCTAGATGTACAGTACATTGTCAACAACGACAAAGAATTATTACAGAGACCAGAACTGCTCACTGGGCTTAAAGGATTATCAACCAATCAGAATAAGAGCAGTTTTCAGGTTTCATTACCTGTACGTGAAATCACAGTTTAAGTAGTCACAAAACATTGGTGCAGAGCAACACTTCTGGTTTTCACTAATTTACCTAAATAACAAAGGAAAACCAGTTCTCTGTGGAATTCTGGGGTTATACAAAATTACACTTATAAAATAGGTGTTTTGCAGAATGAACTGCTAGGAGGACTTGTATTTAAAACATGCGCTCTACTGAATCCCTGAGTTACTCTAGTTTTGATCTTTATACCACAAGACAGAAGGGACTTAAACAGGTCTCCTGTTGGACAGAGGAAAGGAAAAGAGAGAAAAACAATGCTTGTACGTTCTGAATCTCAATGAGAGGAATCAATTATCCTGGGTAGTTTCCCTGTAATCTAAGGATTTGAGCAGGTCAATTTGATTCTTTTTCATACCTACTCCAATAAACTTTCATTTCTTTTTGGTGGTTTATTGTAGCAGTTTTCTCCTTGAAAGTAAAGAAAACTGAACTGATAAAAATCAGTTGCCTTTAATTAAAGTACTGAAGATTAAGTTTGTAATAAATCTTACAAATCATGACTTTAATACACTTGGCGCAACCATTTGTTTAAGTCAGCACAGTAGGTTCCAATTAACATTTTTAAAAGTATACTTTGTGCAATATTCACAGAAGTAGAATAGCTATTGGTAGGGTGACAAAAATTCAATATCTGTATTTACTGTTTGCGAGCCTACTGCAAATTCAGATGTTCTACAGGATATACTTAGTGCTGCTGCAAAGGTGCAGACAAATACTTTTCAATGACACTGGAAAATAACACAGCCAAAAATCAGGAATAGGCTTAATCATAAGAAACCTGAAAAGGAAAAGACCCGCTCCCTAAGGACATAATAATTTCATCTTTGCCTTGAGCATGCACTCAATCCACCAATAAACTCAAGACTGATAACTGGCTCAGCTGTTACCTATCCTGTCACCTTCCTGAATAAAACAGAGACAAAAGAAAGGAGTTGAGTCGTGGTGCAGCTGCAACACACAGCATGAAACTAATCCCAGCTGAACTGCGCAATTGTGAACAGTTACCAGCACACACCAAATTAGGTGGGATTAATAAATGACTCCCTCAAATAGATGGTGTAATTAAATAACAGCAGTTAATTGGCATGTGATTTATGTAGATAAAAGCATTCAGACGTGTCAGATGTAAGCTTTACATTAAAGAGCCATATACATAGCTATGTTGCATCCTGACAAAATATTAAGCCAAGAACTCTGGAATCATGAAAAACAATGTAATACTTCTTTCGATTATCACCACTTTTATACAGGAAACGTAAGCTAGCACTCTGAGTCGCTTATTTTAAATTGTACCATAGCCCTAAGGTTCTCAATACATTTTTCTGTATACATTAAAAGACACATTTTGTAAAGCCTGTCCGTTCTCTCCACTAGCTATGCATGTATCACATACCCAGCAAAGATTACCTTGTGATTTAGAGCGAGCTATCTGGCACCTGACTTACTAATTCCTAGCAGTTTACTTATGGACAGACTTGGAGTACTTTGCCTACAGGAGTACCAATTCAAATAGGTTGTTCTGCTGGTTTAAATGAGGTCACAGGAGGGCTAAGGCTTTCCTTGAGGAAATCTACACAGAAAAATGACTTCAAATCCAACCTTGCATGTTCAGAAGCTGCTATTCACAGTAAGTCAAAGTCCGGAATCTTTCTTTGGTAAAATTTCCATGAGATGTATTTCACAGATGAAATATTGCTAGTTACGTATGAAGGAACTGATCAGGTTATGGAAAACCATTTTTGTTTTACTCAGTTTCCCAAACATTCAGAGTAAAGACCAAACAAACTCACAAAGCAATACTTTATGCACTGCACTGAATCCCTGATCAGAGAAGCAACTTTTGACATATATAGGAATATCTCATCTGTCACCTCCTTACTTACATAAAGATCCCAGTACAACATATAGATAACAGCTTCCCTTAATGGTTATTTATTAATTAGACAAATGTGAGTAATGAATAGAAGTTTTCAACATCTGAAACTGTGCAGATGGCACTGTAAATATGTACATGGTTTATAGCCAATATATTCTTTTGTGGGAACTCAGTAATACCCTGTTCTGTATATTTTTGGCTCTTTATACAAAAGCTCATCAAAGACAGAAACAACACATCTTTCAGATGCTTTTTTATAGCAATTTTGTGGCATTCTAGAAACGACAAAAGATATGAGGGGTAACTATAAAGCTATTGTTAATTCTGAATTATAACTTCTGTCTGGCAAGTAAATCAGGTCTAGTTAAAAGGCAGATTACAAGTGTTTAGCCACAGTGCCCTCTAGCTGCCTTAATTCTGATTTTATCATTTCAATATCGTTTTCCCCACACAGAAGCAAAAAACCCCTGCATGAACCACCAGCTCTATACCAGTACAAAATGAATCCACATTTCTGCTAGAGAGGCTATGGGCATTGCTACCTGTGAACCATCTACCTGGTTTTACCTATCATGATGACCCATCAACCACACCGCACCCCACCTCCAAAACAGCATTTCTCTAACATCCAAAGAACGAAACGTATATTTCTTATTGAATTTCCCAGCCTGAAAAGCAGAGATCAGGAAACCAGTCCGACCAAAGTAAAAACTGATTCAACATTTTTTCAGGACCCAAACAACTTCAACAGAAAGAATGGTTTTCTCCCTTTCACTACTTTTTACTTTTGTGTGCAATCTATGCTGAGTGTTTTGAATTGGAAAGCACCAGTAAAGAGCAGCAGATCTGGCCTGACCTGAAAAGGTAGGCTGGTAGAAAAAAATGTGAATCCAGGCTCTCTTCTCAGATGACACCAGTCAGCTGCAAACAGATGCAAGCTGTTTATCGCATATTTTCCTAATCTAACTGGCTTAGGGAAGTGCTGGGTCACTTTTCAAAGTCTGTATCGTTCAGGAACACTGATGCACACTTGGTTTTCTCTTACTCCTTTCTCTTGAGACCTAGATTTTGCAGGCTTAAGACCTCTTAAACCACAGCCTCTGAAAACCTACTAAAACCTGATGGCTTCACCAAGGGCAATTCTTGCCTGACCAATCTAGTGGCCTTCTACGATGGAGTGACTACATCAGTGGACAAGGGAAGAGCTATGGATTTCTTCTATCTAGACTTCTATAAAGTCTTTGACATGGTCCCCCCCAATATCCTTCTCTCTAAATTGGACAGATATGGATTTGATGGACGGACTGTTCGGTGGATGAGGAATACGGTTGGATGGTCGTGTCCAGAGGGTAGTGGTCAACAGCTCAATGTCCGGATGGAGATCAGTGACAAGTGGTGTCCCTGAGGGGTCTGTATTGGGACCAGTACTGTTTAATATCGTCATCAGTGACACAGACAGTGGGATCGAGTGCCCCCTCAGCAAGTTCACAGATGACACCAAGCTGACTGGTGCAGCTGACACACCTGAGGGCCGGGATACCATCCAGAGGGACCTGGACAAGCTCGAGAAGTGGGCCCATGTGAACCTCATGAGGTTCAACAAGGCCAAGTGCAAGGTCCTGCACCTGGGTCGGGGCAACCCCTGCTACCAATACAGGCTGGGGGATGAAGGGATGGAGAAGAGCCCTGCAGAGAAGGACTTGGGGGTACTGGTGGATGAAAAATTGGACACAAGCCGACAATGTGCGCTCACAGCCCAGAAGGCCAACAGTATCCTGGGCTGCATCAAAAGAAGTGTGACCAGCAGGTCGAGGCAGGGGATTCTGGGGATTCTGCCCCTCTGCTCTGGTGAGACCCCACCTGCAGTACTGCGTTCAGCTCTGGGGTCCTCAGCACAGGGAAGACCTGGACCTGTGGCCAGAGGAGGCCACAAAAATGGTCAGAGGGCTGGAGCACCTCTCCTGTGAGGACAGGCTGGGAGAGTTGGGGTTGTTCAGCCTGGAGCAGAGAAGGCTCCGGGGCCACCTTACTTTACTTTTTAGTTTAAAACCATTACAAGCTCTATTAAAATGTCTGTCCCCATCTTTCTTAAAAGTTCCCTTTATATATTGAAAGGTCTCCCCAGAGCCTTCTCCATGGTGGCTTTCTGGGCTGCAAGCACATGTCGCTGTCTCATGTCCAACTTTTCATCCACCAGTACCCCAAGTCCTTTTCCGCAGGGCTGCTCTCAGTAAATTCATCCCCCAGTCTTTAATGATACTGGGGATTGCCCCAACCCAGGTGCAGGACCTCGTACCTGTTGAACTTCATGGTGTTAATTATACCAGTAATATAAGAGCTTTCAGGTTTTTACCATACTTTTTGAATATCCTTTGAGTAATGTATGTGTTTGTGTGCAGGTATGATTTAGAAAGGAAATGGTTAATAGAAAAAGTAAAAAAAAATAGTTTTAACTGAAGGTGACTGAAAACAGCTTTAAAACAAAGTTGAAATATTTGAGGAAATATGTTTTGAGTGTGCAGTTGTATATATAATTATGTGGTATTTTAAAAAGCAGGAATTTACATTAGTGTGATGGTAGTCACAAACCTGAAAATTCAAAATGTCAGGAAACGGTGAGAATAAATGTTCATCGTACTTTATTTTTACCACAGCTGCCTTGAGCTGTGAAAACGTACCCTTATTTCCTGCAAGTCTATAAATATGCAGCATATAATAGTAGGCTATCACACTTTCACAAAAGTATCTGAGCAAATAAACATTGTCTCAAACAGTCATAATAAATAGCAGAGTACTTTGGAGTGAGGGGAAATACTTCTTGAGTCCTAGGTACATGTCCTAAACACTTGAAATTAAAAAAAAAAAAAAAAAAAAAGCATACAGTATAAATCTGAACTTCAGCATGGAAATGAGCTATTCAGCACTGCATTCTGATTTTGGCTTTTCACTGGCTGTTAGACAGATATACTCAAATTAACGTAGAACTACACCGATGCTAATCCAGCAAAGGAAGGTGACAGGCGGTAACCCTCAATCTAGAGAGGAAGCCTGTTACCATTAACAGCAAAACCCTGAATGACCCTGGACAACTACACAGTTTTGCCTGTGTCACAAGGTGACAAGAAGTATCATGAATATGAGTCAACTGCCCAAAGTCTGGGCACGACTCTCGTAGCGTCTTCATCTCTAGAAATTTTCTTGGGAAAGTGGCATGCATGTGGTATAAGCATCCTGCTGACCATCCTAAACCATGCTCTACAAAGATGTGGAGGGCTGCTGCTAGCATTACTTATTTCCTCAACCTCCTTTTGATAAAAAAGTGGTGGGATTTCCTGCTCACTGTGGAGAACAAGGAGCTCTGCTGGGGCACCATGTGTTTTTTCCTGGTCTATGATATTCTGAGACTGCAGCTCCTGCATAAAGCCAGAAGGATGACATACTGGCAAGAATATCTAAGCCCTTAAATATAAAAAAATATTCCTTTTGATTTATTGATTCTATAATTTACATATTTTTTAATTTTACTTCCAGGACTTTTCCTTTTCCTTGATTGTTAGGGTCATTTTAAGAGACAAATCTCGATCCCTTACCTTCAGTAGAAACACTCCTGATTTATCATGGTATTAGAGACACTCACGCAATTCTCAGATCAGTCTGTAACCTCTAGAACACAATTTAGCTAGAAGGTAGCAACCATAATATAGGCTGGTTCAAATGCCATGGAGTCTGCTTTAAAATGAACAAACACTGTGGTGATCTCAAGTCTCCCACTGGGACTTAGGACTCTCCAACCAGATTCTTAGACAATCCCAGGGCACCCTCAAGAGACATGAGGCCTCGCCATTCCTCAGCCATTGTGTTTTTCTTTGAAACGGTAAACATTTACTGAGAGGAAAGGTGGAATTGGAAAACCTAGGGAAAGAATCACAGAGGTCCTAGCAGCATTTGAAATTTTCTATCCCAGCCTATTTTAATTTTTAATGTATAAATCCTAAGCATAAGTTTGTGGTAAACAACAACAACAAAAACTTTATTTACTGCCATTTTCACTGTTCTCTTTTTTGAAATGAAAAGCAGCTGGAACCAGTAATACCAGATGGGCACATACAATCGTATGCAATGCTCATCGCTACAGCATTCAAGCAATCTCTCTGACACTGCGTGCACTCTGCTTATTTACTGCCTGTGAATCACTTCATTTATGCAGCTGCAACATAAGGCAAAGCAGAACAGGGAGAACCTGGATCTTAATATCCACTGTGTGGAAATATCCTGAGGTATGGCCTGTCTCCTTGACACAGGATGCTTTCAGCAGTAGATGAAAAACAAGGTTTTCCTCCTCAATCCTGCCAATATGTGAACGGAGCATTTACCCTCCATTTCTTGGAGGAGGCAGACAATTCTTACTTGAAAAAAAAAAAGAAAAAACCCCTGAAATATTTAAAAAGGTGGATGTTTCTGAGTCACAAGAACTGACCATAGGTGGACTGGTTGTATTGGTGTTACGCTCTAGCTTATTGAATGTTTCAACTTACCGGTAGGAATTTTTTGCTGTATTTTTTCCATCCTAACTTACCTTCACCTTTTTGTATGCATATATGAAAACCATTTCAGCATGGAATGCTTCTACTGGGTAAGTTTTGTGAGAAAGCCATTTTTAATTACCAACAACATAACTCTGAAAGACACTAAAAGATGCCTTTGCGACCTCAAGTGCTACGTGTTGCTACATATGACTAGAGACTAAGAGGAATATTTTCAGCCCTGGAAACTTCCAGGCTTTTGTGACACCTGTTTCTGAAGTCTATAATCTAAGGTTTCTTTTCTTCTGTCCCTGAGCCAGCCTGGCAAGCCTCAGAACTAAGCGCAAGAAGCAGAGTACACGCAGGTCACTAATAGCTGGTGTCACAGAACCAAAACTGCGGGTTTCTGCCACTGCTGCCACACTGCTCGGGAGCGGACCTGCCGTAGAGGGAGGCATCAGGGAGTTCACATGGTACTGCCCTTCACTCCTCTACGACGAGAACAAAAGCCCTCTGCGAGTTCCCCCACTGTGCTTTATACAGAGCGGGGTGTCATCCTCCCGTTACTTCAGACGGCTAAGTGCTAAAGGAATACTCCCTTTCTTAGCCTCGCAAGCATTTTAAGGCTAGAAAAAGGTTCTTTTGATTCTATCATCATTTATTCATCACTGGAGAACTAATTGTAGGTGTCAAGTGCTGCTGTTACCCAGTATCAATTTATGTTCCTAGTTACCATTATGTGTTAGATAGACTGGAGGTATTACAATGGGTCACCTGAAAGAAGCCGAACCTATTGTGTATCTTTACTTTTCAGAGCGTGTGTCACTGAAAGCCATTTTATCACAATTCCTTTTACAGGTTGCTTCCATTTAGATAGGTTCTAACCGTGTCATTTTCAATGTTTCATTATAACTTTTACAACCAGCAGTGCTCTCCATCACAGTCATGCTGATTCTTTTACAGTAAAAAATGTCTCTAAAAATAAATTCCCAGCCTACACTTTGCTAGGTGAGGATTGGTAAGTGGCAAAATATTTCTAACCTAGCTGCACAGCACTCAAGAATTTTCTGTGAGAAATGTTTGCATGGAAAATGTTTGCATTGGAAAATGTTTGTATCCTAACTTACATTAATCTTTTTTACATGCATATATGAATACCACTTCAGCATGCAATTTTGGAATTTTGTGCTCAGCTACTTTCAAGCTCATTCATTCCTAAACTGGTGAATTGCATTAAAAGTTTTACTTACTTAAAAAAAAATAAAAAAGGGGGGGGGGGGGGGGGGGGGAAGATAAAATCTTTAAATACTAGACTCCCAGTAATGCCTTCAGGCAAAAGTATACATCTTTAGAATAAAAAAGAACCTTTTCATTTTTTCAGAAATAGCCATATATCACTAAAATGCCTCTGTCTCTACATGTACATATAGGCACTGATTCACAAACAAACACAACCAAGACGCTCTAAAATACACTGTCCATTCCACCTTTCACAGAATATCCCTACAGAATGGATAAGGTAAATCTCTCAGTCGATGTAACTGCATTTTGTCTGAATAATACTGAAATTTCATGTTAATTATAATGCTTTCACACTAAATTTAATTGAACAACAGTAACATGGAGAAAGCTGTGGGTATATTCATTATAAGAAGTTCTTTTCATTAATTTAGCAATTTTCTTCTGCCATCTGGTACAGCCATAAGTAGTTATTTGTACATTATTCAAACTGATCTTTGAATTCTTGAAGAATTTTGGACTGATTGTGAACTTTTTACAGCAAGCATTTAATGTTTTATTCAAAATAAGAACTGTGTCAATTTGCTGTAACTGGTGTTTTGGCTACTTATTCAAGCATGAAGTTCCTTTGGGTGTGAAACTACATAATACACAGTTTTGGCACAAATACAAAAAATAAGAAAACGGTACTAAGTCCTGTCTCAAAACTTTGCATATTGTTGCTGCACAGCAAATAAAAACATTCACTTCAAAACCTGTAGATGAGTGCAGTGGGAAAAAGGCTTAAAATGTATTTCTATGAAGAAGGCTCAAGAAATTCTAAGACACTATTTCTTGTTTACCAGTAAAAGAAAGTAGGGTGTTGCAGCTATTACCAAGCAAAAATCCTGGATCATCCAGTGGGTATTCTGACTAAAGACCTCAGGATTTGGCATGAAGGCTCACAGAGAAAAGAAACAGTAAATGTACTGAGTAATCAACTGAAAAAAGAAATTAAATACAGCAAGAAAGCCTTTAACCTCCTCACTATTTTTTGTAGACTAAATTTCCTTTATCAAATCTTGAAAACTTCTCCTCCCTCCCCAAATGTACTGTCTTTTTTCTTGTTGGGGGACTACAGATGAAGATTTCTCCATATTATGAGTATTGCTTAGAGAAGACTAAGGGTTCAACTCCAAATCCATAGTGAAAATACTGCTAGTTTCATTTTAGATTAACTCAGGTAAGTACCAATTAAAATAATGCAAGTAACAGGAATGAGATGCGCTATTGCTCTATCATCTTAATTTGTGAACTGTCTGGTAAACTGAGTATTTCCAATCTCTCTATGACATCCAAGAAGACCAGAAGATTTCTATCCAACAGCTAGACTTTCAGCAATTTTTCTTTTACTAGAGTATACCTGTTTTTCTCAAAAACTCAAAAACTGTTCACAGCTTCCACTTCACAGCCAAAATGTTAAAACTCTCTAGTTTGGGTGAAAAAATCATAAATTTTTGATCAAAACCACAAAATTTCTAGATTGGAAAAAAGTAGTCAATTTTTAAATTGCATGAAATATTTATAAGTTCACATGTACAAGCACGTCTCTTAATCTGCTGATTTGTAGAGTTCTGAACATATTAATGAACAGGTGTCACCTATGAGCCAGATACCTGGTTTTAAAAAACCTGCAGTAACCCTGCAGCTTAATGATTAAAGCACAGTTTTATTTATATCACACTTACATTCTCTTTAAACAGGCCTAGAACACATGCAATTGCTGAAAAATGCAGGTAAGTATTTCTTAAATGGACAACTTCTTAATTTTGTTACAGTTGTCGTATTAGGGTGATTGATGCTTATAACATCGGATAAAGCAACGGGGAGACGTGTTATCACTCGCTAAACTCAGACATTTCTATAAAAATGACAGATGACAACAAAATATGTTTTACAAATGCATGTACTTTGCGGGGGGGACTGCAATCATAAAAGCTTAAATAAACTCAAGTCATATTTTCTCTGAAAGTAAACCTGGTCTCATTTTTTTCCATTTTCTCTTGTACTATTAAACGATGAAGAAAACAGATAATTTAGATTACCCTCTCTAGCTAAAGCAGTTTAACCAGCAGCATTAGGGCCCTAATCTGGCAAGGACTACCTCAAGTGCTCAATTTCATTCACACAAGTAGTCATATTCAAATGCGAGGCATTAAATGCACCCGGGGGGCCATCAGAAGGGCACTATAAGAGACTATTATCCCAGGTGTTACCCTGTGGGAGCTGAAAGCACTACACGGGCTAAATTTGTCTGAGTCACATCAGCTGCTGCTACCGCTGCTGCCAGAGGAAAGCGAGCGCCTACAAAATTTCTTCCTGCACTTTCCAATTCTTTCTCTTTTCTTCTCTGCCATGGCTTTCGTGTTCAGCAGTCTGAATCACAACTGCACCCTCCACTCCAGCAGCCTAACAAGGCTGGGGAAGAGGCTGCCGACCCATCTGCTGCTACCACCTACCTCGTTATTGGCAGAGATGTTAGGGACAGGTGGGCTCTCTGCTCCCCAGTTCTGTTAGGGTGATAAAAAAAGAGAATACAGCAGCAGTACCTAGTGCAAGCAAATGTCTCACTAGGGTGGCAGCTGTGCTACATGTTTTTCCATTCCAGGTACTTGATATCTTCAGGGGTTTCAGCCAAAACGAAGAAGGATGAAAAGTGCCAGGAAGCATTTTCCTTCTTAAAAAAGTGCTTCTTATGGAAGTGCTCTTTATTACATTTCTATTTATTAAAACTTTGTGTTTAACTGAATGTCCTTCTATGAGCTAAAAGCAAACAGAAGACAGACGGTAATGAACCAGCTCCTCAGCTAGTGGAAACTGGCAGTAGCTCCCCTCAGACTGCCCTGCAGAAGATAAGCCCCAATTCGAGCTTCATCCCTGGCAAAGGAAAAACCTTTTAATAGTCCAGATTACAGCTTTACAGATTTCCTAGTTCATGGTGAGAAGAGATGACCCGAGGACCTGATTTCCTATACAAGAAGACACTACACTCCAGCCCGATCATCCTGACAAGCCTATATCCTAACTGGCCTCAGGAGGTGCCTTTGGACTTCCAACCTCCTACACCATGATTAGCCATAGACATATGGCCTCACGTAGAATCATAGAATCATTTAGGTTGGAAAAGACCTTCAAGATCATTGAGTCCAACCATTAACTATGCCCACTTAAAGCATGTCCCAAATTGCCTTGTGTACGTGCTTTTTGAATACCTCCAGGGATGGTGACTCAACCGCTTCCCTGGGCAGCCCATTCCAATGTGTGACAAGCCTCTCAGTAAAAAAATTTTTCCTAATATCCAATCTAAACCTCCCCTGCCGATTTCCTCTTGTCCTATCTCCAGCCACCTGACAGAAGAGACCAGCACCCACCTCACTACAACCCCCTTTCAGGTAGTTGTAGAGAGCGATCAGGTCTCCCCTCAGCCTCCTCTTCTCCAGACTAAACAGCCCCAGCTCCCTCAGCCGCTCCTCACAAGACTTGTGCTCCAGGACTCGAGGTGCGGCCTCACCAGTCCCCAGTACAGGGGGACGATCACCTCTCTGCTCCTGCTGGCCACGCTATTTCTGATACAGGCCAGGATGCCGCTGGCCTTCTTGGCCACCTGGGCACTCTGCTGGCTCATCTTCAGCCAGCTGTCGACCAGCACCCCCAGGTCTTTCTCTGCCGGGCAGCTTTCCAGCCACTCTTCCCCAAGCCCGTAGCGCTGCATGGGGTTGTTGTGACCCAAGTGCAGGACCCGGCACTTGGCCTTGTTGAACCTCATACAGTTGGCCTCAGCCCATGGATCCAGCCTGTCCAGATTTCTCTGTAGAGCCTTCCGAACCTCAAGCAGATCGACCCTGCCTCCCAACTTGGTGTCATCTGCAGACTTGCTGAGGGTGCACTCGATGCCCTCATCCAAATCGTCGATAAAGATATTAAACAGAACGGGGCCCAGCACCGAGCCCTGGGGAACACCACTTGTGACCCGCCACCAACTGGATTTAACTCCTTTCACCACAACCCTCTGGGCTCGGCCATCCAGCCAGTTTTTCACCCAGCGAAGAGTACACTTATCCAAGCCATGAGATGCCAGCTTCTCAAGGAGTATGCCGTGAGAGACAGTGTCAAAGGCCTTGCTGAAGTCCAGGTAGACATAATGAGCTGCAAACACAGGGTAACCCACTGACTTCAGCCCAGGTTATTCTTCCCTTTGGAACGCAACAATCTGGGTTAGAGAAAAGCATTTTTCAGTCTTCAGGAGACTAAACTCATGTGTCACAGGCAAAGAAAAGAAGACACGTAAGCAGTAGCAATTGTATGGTTTCTGAACCGGCAAGAGGGCTGATAGAGCAGAGTGTTTTCACATAATCCTAACGGACAATGCCACAGTGACAATATCATAGTGTGATTAAGGGATTCTATCAAAGTGATTAAAATTGCTCTCAAACTGATCAACCTGTATTATGGCCACTTCGTGATAACAGACCTCCAACTGTTCCACAGTTTTTTTGGCAGCCTTTGATCCTACTGACCACAAGGTACTCCTGGGACGTGTTTATGGATATGGGAGCTCTTTGGTATCCTGTCTACATCCATCCACCCGGAGATCTATGACGATTCTATGCTGGTTGTTCTGTGATGTACAAGACCTACTTTGTCCTCTGCACAGAGAGTGTGGTTTGGGGAATGAATTTCTTAAGTCTTCACAGGGATTGGGAATTCAGAATCATCATCTTGGGATTTCAGAATCACCACCTTTTAATTACATCCAAACTAAGCATTTTCTTTGCTTTGCCATTTCCTGGCTTAGGAGAAGGAAAAGCTTGCTAAAGTCTACTTTACAGAGGATAGAAGCAATATGGCAGATTTAGCACATGGAACCAAGAGGTACTTTTTCACCATGTGATATGACTACGAGTACATTTAGCTACAAAGGTTGAAACACCTTGAACTAGCTTGGAAATTTTTAAGTAAACTTTAATTTTCAAGTACTAATGCTGGCTCAAGAGACTTTTCAATCACAGTGACATGGAAAACACGGTTTCTTTTGCTGATGTGATCTCACTAGATGCCTGTGTGTTAAGGATCCCAGCCGGGATGACAACCTGCAATAAAAAGCCTTACTTGAAGACCACTTGAAGACTGCAGCCTTCTACATTCTTGGAGCAGTATTTTACATCTGTGACTCTTATAACTGTACTAAACTTTCTGCCTCTATATAAATTCACATAGTGTAAACCTGTCACAGCCTATGCTGTTTAGAACCTACATGTACTCTAAGGGAGTCCCTGTTTTCCACATACTCTTTGGGAAAGATACATAATGGCCCCAAAAGATTAGTCTCTGAGAATGGCATAGAGGATGAATGGATTTGGAACCTTTCCTTTCAGCAGTTCACAAAAGCCTCAACCTTCTGAAGCTCACAGTATAACACAATTATCTTTGCCAACTGAGTAGGGATGAATATTAAGCCCTTTTTTCTCACTGAGAGCTTGAAACAAACAAAAAACCCCAACAGTTTAGGATTTGCCTTAGGGCATGACTATGGTATAAATACATAACTAAAACAGATATATACAAAGGATACACCAATATAAAGCTCATGAAACATATGGCTGGGTAGACACAGCTATGAAGGTAGTCTGGAGGGCTAATACCGACCCACTGTGGACCTTGCAGTTCTGTAGAACAGTAACAGTGGTTAGGAAAACACATTCCTGTTTGTCCTTAAAACTTGCTTTAAAAATTATGCTAATGATGACTAATCCTTGACTCATTAAAAAGCAATCAAACAAACTAAAACACAGAATCCTGAATAAGATGTGGTATAAAGCTTTCAGTAAATACACATTTCCAGGGACACAATAATCTGAATGTAGCTACAAATGGGGAAAAAGGAAAAGGAACAGTAACTAATTTGGGTAAAGGTAAAGTATTTAATAGAAAACTATTATTGTGGCTTTTAAAAATGTATATAGCTGTTTCCTTGTTTCAGCTTGTTAAACAAAATGCAAACCCTCTTTATATACATTTGTCAATTGCAGATCATAATTGGGTCCCGATTCACTGAATCACGGAAACAGAGTCCTCTTCAAAATGAACCTTAATTAAAATTAATTAAAGGAATATTTTTTATTCCTAAGGAACTCCTGCTATTACCATAAACTGTGTTGTAATTTCACACTTCTCCTGTGAAAGAAATGAGCAATAAGAGAGGACAAAAATACACCAAAAAGATGTACCTCTCCTAGTGCTTTAGAAGAATAACTGAAAACCTTTGACAGCACAGGTAATAAATTCACGCCAAACCCTCTCCTGACACATTCAGCACTCAAAAAAGACAATCCCGACAACTTGTATTATTGCTATAGCAATGTGACAATTAGCATCAAAAGAGAAAATGGTTTGTGTCTACAGTTTTAATGACACTTTACCATGTCGAATAATGAGGCACCTGAACGTCATTTGGTCAATTGAAAATCACTTCATCTAAGACAAGACAGCTGACACTTGTGAGACAAGCAGTCACAACTCTGATTTTTGGATGTCACGTGAAAAATACATCACTGTGTTGTAATTTTAAATATCAAAGCATTATTTAATGACGCATGCTCCCAAGGGAGAGAATGGGTTTCCTTTAGGCAATATATTCTCCACTTAAAAGCAATACAATCGGAAAAACTTCAATATATGTAGATACTGACTTTTATGTTAAGCACACAAAAGTCACATATAAATGACAAAACTATGGGGCAGTCCCTGAACAGCTCAAGACTCAGAATTCCTTTAAAGAAAGACAAGATAAATTAAGGGCTTTGAATTAGCTTGTGGCACAGAAAAATCCAGAGAAAATGTTTGATAGATAGGATCCCTGTATATTTCCACGGGATTTAGCTTTTCCACCGTTAAAACGTGCCCTTTGCTGCCACCACGTGGGCCTTGCCACAACACACTAGGAATGATGAACACCAGTAATAGTTGTTCCACCCCGCTGCAATCCTCTTCTATCCCATGTGATTAAAAAAATAAAAAAGGTCTTCTTCCTTTCATTTATATTTCAGCCTTAATTAAATAAGCTCTGTTCCTTATCTGTTAGGTGTTACACAGCTCAAAAATCACTGCTTAAGCTCAAGAATCTCAATGACTTTAGTTAACAAATAAACACTCAAGTCCCTCACTTTTTAAAAAAGTATTCAATGGTACTTTGATAAAAGACATAGAACACCTGTACTTCACCCTACCTGTTCACATACCACAAAGTTAATATTCCAAGAGTTCACCAGGTTGGGAGCTAGATGGGACTTCAAGCAATAGGCAGAGTTACTTAATAGTTACTTAATTATAGTTACTTAATAGTTACTTAATAATCAGGACAGTACTTTGAGTACACAAGGCCTGAACTGCATGTATATAGGTAATGTTTATGATTAAAATATATGGTGCTCTTATATAAGATGGCTCCAAGCTGCTCGGCAGGTGACACAAGCAATACAAATTAAATAAATGCCCTTGATCTGAAAAGTGTTGAGAAGTGTCAAAACCCTGGGCCCTGGACAGAACATAGCCACTTTTTTAACTGTGAAACCTTCCATCCACACCTGCAAAGCAGATTTGTACTAAGTACATTTACATGAACCTTTAGTACGGAGAAGAAAAGCCTCCTTTCCTGTGAAACCACACTGGAACTGCACACCAGCATGCAGGATGCCATTGGTAATGGGGACATATGGTTCTGAAACACGGAGTAGATCGTAACGATGCTGTGGGCATGTGCAGGAGGAGGACACTGGAAGCATCTACAGGTTCAGTCACTCTACTGCACAAGAGATAATAAAAGGTTGAGGAGGGAACTACTCTCCTTACACTGCTTTGGCTTTTTGACTGACAGAGACCTGCATGTGCTCTGAAAGCCAAGATCATTCTAGAGTCATCATTTTCAAAATCCTAACAGCTCTCACCAGCACATTACAACCCTTCATTTTTAATGAAATCCTGATCTACATTTTTTCAGTCTTTCAACTCAGGCTCTAAAATAGCAATCAGAAATGGCCAAGTACAGGAGACAAAGTGCAAGACAAGTATCTCACGTTCCACTGGAGTGCCTTCAGACAAGCCTTCCCGGCATCTTCTGCAAGGGGGCAGAAAACTTGACCATGCTCACTGGCACTACGCAAAAGTTGCCAGGCAGTTAACTTATCTACCCAAGATTTGAATAGCATTGCCAAACTGTATTTTGAAAAATAAAGACCATGAGTCCAAAGACAAGGGCAGAAATCAGGTCTCTGACAAGGTAGCACAGAGTATCAGTTACAAGGTACTACGGAAAGTCTTCAGACGAGAGAGTACCACGGAGCTTGGCACCTAACTGCATATGCATGCTGTGAATTGGCAATCACTGGGAAAGCCCTAAGAATTCAATACCTAACACTGCTCCACTTTCCTCCAAGCAGCAGACAGAGGATGATTCCGATGAGGTTTGTCCTTTGTTTTTTTAACCATGCAATGCCATAAAACATTGTCATAAAATTCTGTGTTATTCGCACATTGTCCTTGTCACCATTCATTACACGAACTCCTGTCTTTAAAATGTTTTAAGAAATTCTTCAAGCTAGATGATGCTGACCCTAGCTTTCTAGAATGTCTCTCTGCAAAACAATTTGCTTATTTAATCCTCTGAGGGCTTTACTTTGGCATGCTGGGCTCTGAGCTACTTTCGCACGTACTAGGTTTGAGTTTGCTGCAAATGTTCAACAACACCTGCTTTTCAAATTTTACTGCTTCTAACAGAAACCTTGGCCTTGGCCAATGTTATTGGTCTTGTCCAATAACTAACTGTGCGTTATTAATAATGATGTCCAGCACAAGGTATTATAAGCACTTAAAGGACCCAATTCACATCTTCAAAGACCATTAAGGTACTTGGAGAGCAATCTCTTGCTCAGGACTGTATGAACAGGACCATACTGTTCAAGCCTGGGTGGGGGGACCCCAGACATGGCCAGTAGCGCACAATGTTTGCAGAGGGGTTGTGCAGTGACCTCCCCGGATGGACAGACAGACAGATGGCCACCTGGCCACCTCACGGTATATTCGTAGCCCTAACTGTGTGACTGGGTGGTGCCCGAAAATCGTGCAGCCACTGTTCACTGTCACTTTCAATCACGCTGTGCTGCCACAAGTTCATGCCCCCCAGCCTCACCCAGTGACCACTGGCAACCAGAGTTCAGCTTCCAAGCAAACTGTTTTCCCCTCTTCAGAGCACTGGTCAAAGAAAACGTTATGATGATGTGACAGGAGTTGACAGACGCTTCTGCAGAAGGGAAACCAGCAAAGCAGCAGCCGAGTACAAGAGAGTGGCCACTACCTTCCTATTGCCTATAATCACAGAAAAAAAACTTCTATTCACTATACGCAGACCTGTGTTGATGGAAATAGCGCCCAGTATGAATTAAGACCTCCAAACAGGCTCCCGCAGCTGTTGTAAGACAGATAAAGGAAGGGGGATTTTTTTCAGCTACGTGAAGGCAAACAATAGTGCAGAGCAGGCAAAGTGACAGGGACAGATTTGACATAGAGGGCCACTAGCCTCTTCCCGGAGCTGCTTGGGCTCGCTCTGCAGAGGACCATTGCATACATGTGTAATGGACCGTTGTGCACAAGCGTGACGGACCACAATGTGACAGATGTTGTACTTCTGCTCGTGTGCACAAACCCACCAGAAGACTTGTAGCATGAACAGCAGATCCTCAGGTCAACATACGTCACATCATGTGGTATCAGAGTCCCTCTCACAATGTGCCATACCACTGGCTAATGTAGCCCTTCTCGCTACTTCAAAAACTTAAAATCCGAATTACAGAGAAGATGCAAAATTCATCTTTCTTGCAGAGAAGGACCAGCTGGACCAAACACCTCCTTCCTGAAGCCTGTGCCTCAACCCTGCTGGGCCTTCAGACAGTTACACAAACTGGGGCTGACGTGGGCCCTATGCCCAGCTCAGCTTCTGCTTACTTTTTTCAGGGATGAGAAGCAGTAAGAAATAATAGCTGCAGTCCATTCTCCGACAGCTTTTCAGACGTGTTTCCTCACCACATGTTCAGCTCTGACTACAATAGCAATGACCTAATGTACAGTGGGTGTCATAAACTGTGAAGTCCCTAAAAGGAAATGTCACCGAAAAAAGAGGAGGAACTTAAAATTACATTCCAATGTGTCACCAATTTTTCAGTTCAAATACTCACACTTTCACCCGGCAAATAGTTCTATAATATATATTCAAATACCAGCAACTTGTTCAGCTTTTGGTCTTCCCAGCAAACTATAGTCCCTACTGCTACCTTTTTAAGAGATACATTCATGCTTTTTAGGTTTGCCACAGGAAGACACGTGAAGTGTCATTAAAAATACTTCTAAAAGACCTCCAAATCTTAGCAACTGTAAAATATACCTTCTTAGAGATGGTAACATGACAGAGCTTTAAAGCACTCCTGGCACAGTTTTCTTGAACCTTCAACAGGATATTGCTTCTGCTGCGATCATCCACACTGCCACGCACATGCAAGACACATGACCCTCCTATTCATGAGCCACAAAGGGATTTTCATTGATGAGACCAAACATCTGACATAAAGAAACCTGTCAGAATCACTTTCTTGCCAGCACACTGGGCAAGCTGAAGCAGGGACAGGGCAAGGAGGAAACACATGCAAAAAAAAAAGAATGTTATTCACTCAGTCTTGTAGACTGTAATTGTAAGGCTTTTGTAGCCTTTGTATGGAAAGATGGGTATTCTGGATGCTTGTGTCTCACAGGAGTCCATAGGCACGAAGGTCAGCTTGTCTCTACAAAGACTGTAACCTCCATGCAGCCAGGATCTTTATCCTGGAAGCCAGTCTCTCTGGTCTCAGTCATTTCAGTAAAGCACTGTGGCAAAAGGTGTGGACAGAGGTGTTCTTTTGCACAGAAGTACACACCATAAAGCAAATAGCTTTCATAAGGATAACATTTACTCAGGAAAAAATAATACACTCCTTGAAACACTTTATTATAGCAACATGAAGTAGTTGGCTTTGATGATGTTTGTTGTAGAAACACTCTTTTCAAAAGTACTACACATTGTTCTACCTCAACTTTGAGAGGACTGATGCAAGGGCTCTGTTTGACTGATGGTTTATGTTGTGCAGTTTGAGACCAAAACTGTTTGTTCCGTATCTACATGCTGCGTTTTTGCTGGAATAGACACCCAAAATGGCTGTAACAAGCCTTCAGTCCACTTCGAAAAAGGCAGTGTGATTCCTTGAGCACAGTGTGGTCAGCTTCCCAAAACGATCACAACAAATCTAGGGCTGGGGCGTAAGATCCAGGGAAGAAAAGGCTTTACCCCGCAGAAAGCAAGAGGGCAGATTGACTGACACCAGCTATTTCAGTACTAGGCTGTGCCTATTTCCATGGATGTGGATGCTGATTGCCACACAATCCCTTCAGTGCAGTTAATGGTAGCTTGTAACAGACACGGGGAGCAGGAATGTTGCCAAGGACAAATGAACTCTTGATTTCCAGACACAAGTCAAGCTTTCAAAATTGTTAATGCTTTGTCTAACAGCTAGTTATAGTTTACAGAGCATTAGAAATACCAAACATAAATCTTAACATAATACCAATAATAGTACGACTATATAAATAGGGAAGCCAGAAACCTGCAATGCTCCTACCCTTCTCATTTCAGGGATGATTATTCTGCCTCTTACTGGGCACCTATTCATATCTACCACATTGTTACCATGATTGTTTCCTAAAACACTCAGTAATTCTGCTGCTTTACCTGCCTTGCTTGAATCAATACATTTAGTTTCATGTCACAATCTCATGATTAGCCCAGCTGGTCTGCGCTTAATGTTCATTCAGTGACACCCAGTCTGCCTCCTACTCACCTCTTCTTTTATGTCACATTGGTAAAAGGACTACATACACTGCGTATTTTTGTTGACACACTTAAGATCTGTAACACACCACACCAGAGCCCATTAAATAACTCTTCATCAGACTCTGTTGGTATGGCTCTGATATTCTGCTAAGAAGAAGTTATTCAATTATTTGCACTGTTCTTCAACTCATATATACACTGGGCTTCTTATTCCTTGCTAGAAACTCTTCAGATGCTACCTTGCCTTTCATAAACCACATGACCGCGTATTTTTGGCCAGTGAACTCGTTTTATATGTATTAGATGACTAATAATGTAGATTTTCTCAGGAAAATCAACACGTGAAAGTGGCGTTAATTTTGAGATAATAGGAGAAAGCAAGTCTTCTTAAGTCAGAAAATTAATATAAAGAGCTCCATTTAAAATAAATCCAGACATAATAAAAAGACAGCTGTTCATCTGTCAGCCAACCATAACTTTGCCCTGTCAGAGCACCTTATGGGAAAAAAAATAGATCTTTAAGAATATTTTTAACAAACTGGATCAGCAAGTATTATTGTACATAATGAAAATAACACTATACTATATATTCAATGTTTGTATTTTGAGTTTGAGCTTCCTCAAATCATTTGGATGTTTCGATTTCTTTTAACTTTAACTCTGAATTTCCTCAGTATGCACAATAGTAATGCTTATGCTTTTAAACTACTCAGCCCTAACTTCGAATCAAATTTGTTGAGCTATAATTTTAAATTTTAAAAAAATGTTCATTAGTACCCTGATGTAATAGTTGCTATCATTAGTCTAGGAGCCCACTTTTTATAACTGACAGTTTAATCCTCTTGGCCAATTAACCAATTAAATTACTATTCTACTTAAATTCAGAAAGCAGAAGAATAAAGAAAGATAGTGAATACAAGTATGTTTACATTTTGGTAAGCTCTCGTTCACTGTAAGGCAGCGCAATATGAAAAGTTTCCAGTAGAATATATCCTAAAGCAAAAGAGATAAAAAGAAACTGTGTAACCTACCTCATATTCCCTGCCATAATGAGGAACAGATTATAAATGTGAGAAAAAATGAAGAGGAAGAGGATGGTACTGAAGAACATTGTCATCCAAGACCCGTGGTCCTCTCGAAACATTTTCAGACGGAGCAACTGACCTGTGGTACGAATATTATGAGAAAATATTACTTTAGTCAGTCAGTAAATACGTGTTTACAAGATAACAAAACCAAAATAAGAGTACTAAACTGTATTTCTTTTTATATCCAATTATTTCACCGTGTGGGGGTACGTTGGGTTTGTGTGGCAGGGGTTTTGGTAGCAGGGAAGGGGCCGCAGGGCCGGCTCCTGTGAGGAGTTTCTAGAAGCTTCCCTGGCTCCAAGTCAACCTGCCACTGGCCCAGGCCGAGCCCATCAGTGATGGTGGTAACACCTGGGGGAGAACAGATTTAAGAGGGGAAACCTGCAGCAGGGGAGGAGATCGGAATGGGAGAGGAGCTCCTGTGCAGATACTGAGGTCAGTGAGGGAGGAGGGAGAGGAGCCCATGTTGGAGCAGGTGGATGCCCCCCAAGATGGCCGTGGCTCCATGGGAAAGCCCGCGCTGGAGTAAGCTGTGCCTGAAGGACTGCAGCCCGTGGAAGGGGCCCACGCTAGAGCAGTCTGTGGGGGACTGTCTCCTGTGGGAGGGACCCCATGGTGGAGCAGGGGCTGAGTGAGGAGTCCTCCACCTGAGGAGGAAGGAGTGGCAGAGACAAGGGCTGAGGAACTGACCCCGGCCCCCATTCCCCATCTCCCTGTGCCTCTGCGGAGGAGAAGGTAGAGAAAATTGGGAGTGGGGTTGAGCTGGGAGGGAGGGAGGGGTGGGGGGAAGGTGGTTTAAGATTTGGTTTTATTTCTCAGTATCCTTGTTTTATTTGTAGTAAATTAAATTGATTTTGTTTCTCCCCCAAGCTAAGCCTGTCTTTTGCCTGTGACTATAAGTGGTGAGTGATCCTCCCTGTCCTTGTCTCGACCCATGAGTGTTTCTTGGTATTTTCTCCTCCCCATCCCACTGGGGCCGGGGGGGAGGAGTGAGTGAGCAGCTTTGTGGTGCTTTGTTACCGGCTGGGCTGGCAGATTTAGTATCATGCAGCCAAACTCTACTCTTCTGTAGTTCAGCATGAACAAATAGTATTCCTACAAAATTACAAGGTTCCTTCCCACAAATTGATGAAAAACTGGTTTGGGCTCTTACAGTCAAAATCACTGAGGTGGAGGTCTGAAGGAGTCCACATTATATCCGTGTACCTGATCAAACCGTGGCTGTGGTTTTACAGACACAACATGTGATTCTGCACGCTGGTTAAGCAGCTTTCACTGTTTCCCTGTTTCAGCCATTAGTATCTCTACCCACTCTGCTCTCACACTGGCACAGCAAGCTGAGCAGCCATGCATGAGTGAACAAGAGTGGGGAACTGACCCATCTAGAAAAAAAAGAAAATTTACCTTGTTTGGTTTTTTTCCCTTCATGTGAATTAGTTCCATCAACCTGCTGACCTTAAAGCTCAATGAACAGCAGTGCTGCACATCTGTGCAAAAATCGGAAGGAGTGATGGATTGGAAGGGCAACTGCCTAAACCATCACGTTTTCCAGAAACGGTTACCTCCTAACACTCAAAAACAAATGCCACAGCAGTGAAGATGTCACGGAATTAGTCTAAACCTCAAGGCAAGAACCACTTTTTAGTGGTATTTGAACAGTGTTTTTAGGAAACAAGTCTATTTATAAATTTTGAAGTGTCATCAGTACCTCAGGCTGTGTGAGATTCATTATTTGCTGCCAGTTATTTCTGGATCTGTAACAAAAGAGTCATTAAATGTTGATGATTGCCTGTCTCTTTCCACTGACTATAGACAGCATCAGGTCAAATATCATGACATGGTAACAGTGATCTCGTATGTGTGTGTCTAGCTTGTGAAAACACAAACATGGAATAGAATTGGGGATTCAGGACATTTGGGCTCACGAGAAAAAGAATTATTTGCTTTTCTGAGAAGGTGACTGCAGGACCAGTTGAGGATGAAAGAAATTGCCTGGACTAGAGGGAAACTCCATGTACCAGAGGAAAAGCCACCCTTTGAGCCAAAGATGACTCTTGCTGAAGCCCCAGAGTACACAAAAATACATGGTTAGTAATAAGTAAATAATCACCTCTCCTGTCAGTAAAACCGAGATAACAATATTGTGCAATGTCAATGCTCCTCTATTTTGTGAGGTAGTACAAGGCTGCCACGTGTTCTTGTGTACTGGTCATCTAATGTCAACACAGGAAACTGAAAAAGTCTTTGACTCCAATACTACTGAACTGCTCAGCTGGGATGGCCTCATCCAACGGAGTGATATGTGCTGGACAAGTGCCAGGAGCCTTAGAATCAGTTTCAGATTCAACTAGAGACCTCCAGTGACATTATGGACAAATCATTTACACTCTACCACAAAGGTAAAGAATAATATTATTCTCACAGCATAGACTTTTGCTACATTATACCACACCAAGGCCACAAACTGATGAAGCCTGTAAGTGGTACCATAAAAAAAAAAATCATATCACAAAAGAGAATAGGGCTTACAGCCATACCTATGATGTAATTACTATTAATCTCCTAGTAAGATATGTACACCAAATGTTGTCACTGTGTCACAGAGAACTAAACATTCCCTAGAGTGCTTGACCTATGATTGTTTCTCATGGTAATGTTCTTGACATTTCACAAATGTATACTACAATTTGTCAGAGCAAGGTAGATTTTACTGTCCTATCCTCAAAAGTCTTATTGCAATACAACACTCTTCCCTATCCTGCTTTTTGTAGTTTATATTTGGTTTTAATGGTTCCTGCTTTTTCAAAGGCTATTTACTTGCAGTGATTAATGATCCAAATAGGACTGGGTGAATGATGCTGGAAAGGTGTAGAACTATTTTTTCAGTGCTTGACTCCCAGCAGGAACAACACTTAACATCCCAGACAGGATTTCAAAAGGGCTTTGTACCAACGGATAACATTTAACATGTTTAAGAGCAACATAGTTGCTACAGTGGTCACTTCTACTATTAAGGTAACATCAGGAAGACTGATCAAACTACCATGCAGTTTATTAAACTAAGATTTGTCAAATGCTGAGTTATAATGCCTCACTGTGATATTACAAAATGAGCTCCTACAGTCTGAGTATTTTTTCACCATTCCTACACAAAGAAAAATCTCAGTTCCTTCTGCATGTTTTTTCTGTATCCTATTTTCAAATGTTAGACACTGAATATGAAGTCCAAAGGAAAAAAAAAAGGCAACAATAACTTACTAATAATGGTATTTTTTAAGAGATGCTGAGAAATATTACAAACCATTACAATTCATTTCAAATGCTAAAAAAAAGGTTACTGATTCATACATCATTTTCCTTTTCATGTCTAAGAGCTTTTCTCATGTGAAATAGAAGTATGTCCCCTGGCATGCCTTATTTGCTTCCCTAATTTCATTAAGAAATCAAATTATGAGACTGTGTAGAATCTTGTAGTGTGTGTTCTTCTTAGGCCCAAGTACTTTAATCATGTGATGTGTTATACTTCATTCTGCAGAGAATGCCTTTTTCAAAGAACAGTGGTATGTCTCGTCACTTGAAAAGAAGCTCTGCTCACTCTCACCATTGGCGATAGGTGAAACTTTTGTCATGTTTTCTTCAGGGACATATTTGTCCTGGACTAGCTTTCCTTCTCCATCTTCTCCTCTTACCTTTTTCTCTTTGTCCTTCTCCATTATCATAAACACAAAAGCTTCTCACCTCTATTTCCTGTAGCCCTTTATCCTTTTCACCTGCCCGTATAATTTCATTCTATCCAATTTCCAGATCTTTATGTCTACTTTCATCCTTCTTTTCCTCTTCTGAATCTCTCCATCTTGTCCAGCCCTCTCCTTTCCCAAAACAAACATACCTACTGGTTTTTAGCATTGTAATAGCCTCTATAGTTGCTTCTGCAAGAATACCCTATCATCTTTTTGTCTTTCATCTCTAAACTCTTCAGCCACACTGTTTATTCACTGTCAGGAGGTTTGGTTTTGTTTTTTTTCTCCTGGACCCCTGTGAGTCTGGTACAGCTTCTTGAGCTGTTCTTACCAGAATTTCTAATCACCACTTTCTTAAAGTTCACCCATACTAGTTCTTCCTCATCTGGGTGAGTGTCACACCCCCCAATCTAGTTGTTCACACTCTTCTTGACACCCTGACCTCCTTTTGTGTTCACAACTCTTGTCTTCTAGCAGCTCTCCTTCTACTTCTACTGATGTTAGTAGGTAGTTTGCGTAGATCACCATCCCTCATACTTGCATGCCCCTGTAACTAACAGAGTATCATTATCATGGGTTACCTAGATGGTCTATGTTTTTTCCAGATAGAATTTTTCTTTTCTAAAACCAGGTGGATTTCTTTAATGTGTTCTTTGATTATTTGGAGTATTGAAAACCTCACCAGTGCAAGAGATGGGAATTTGCTTTTGCAAGGTGGAGAGTGCCATGGCAGAAGCCAAGAGGGGTAAGGAAGACAACCAATAATTCAAGCAGTAAGGTGAAGGACAGAATCTAACAAGGAGATAGTGCAGTCAGGTGCTAGAAGAAGTCAAAATAGGGAAAACGGGAGGAAAATTAGGAGCTGGACAGGAAGTATCAAGAGAGGTGACACAGCAGACTGAGAGGTGGGATGGTCTGGGATGGAGGCAATCTCTGGGAGCTGTTGTTGAACTGCAAAGTCCAGTTTCAGTATGGATTAGGGCTGGACACATGGGGAAACTATCAAGTGGGGGAAATTAGTAAAAAACTGAGGTTGTTCATTCAGGGAATGAAACGGGAAGATCCCAGGACCGGTGTGCACTGCTGAAGATTGGAGATGCAGGTTTGGGGCAGGAAGATTGGAGGACCTGGAGCAGACCTGGACTATGGGCTGAAGTGGGAGGTAGGATTTGAGCTCTGCAGTAAGCAGAGTTGGAACATGGGAGTTCTCTGAGAGGGCTGAGATTTTGGAATGAGGTGGGAACCACGAGGCAGCAGAAGTGATAGGTAGGTAGGTGGGGTGAACCAAGCTCTGCAATGGGGCAAGAGCAACATAGGTCCTCGGACCAGTCCAGTAGTAGGGCAGCAATAACAAGGATTTTGGCAGTGAAGAAGAAAGGGAAAGTGCAAACGCACATATACATGCTCCAAGCCCCTGTACTCTTCTCTTTCACTGCTGGAAACAATGACAGCCCCAGGCCTAGCTAGACTCAGGATGCGCAGTAAGTATGTCCTTCCCTAAAAAGCAAGCAGAGGCTGCTATGGCAATAGCAATTTATCCTGACTTACGGAGAGGGAGGGGCTTAATGATAAAAGATACCTGCCTCGCAGTTTGATACATGCTCTCTGAAGGGCTGCCATTGCATATGGAATATTAACGACACCTGGGATTAAAAACCATACTCGCAGAAGAAAGTAGTGATTTTAGAAGGTCCAGATTAATGGAGAGGAAAATCACAGGTGGGCATCTAGATTTCTGTAAAATAGCTAATTCCAATCTATCTAAAACAGGTAAGAGAAAGGTTTATTAAGTATTCATTGCACCTGTATTCTCCAAAGCAATATAATTTTCCCTATTTAGCTATTACACACAGATTAATATATACACATATGTATAAATTTCACATTTTTTAAAGTACTTTTTCACAAATATTGTCTTTGGTAGGCAAATTCTTACACCTTAACTACCCTTCTACTGTAGCTTATGTTTGCCATATAGGACTTCCTTAAATCTCAAGTAAGTACATGAACATCATTTTTTAATGAAAGAAATAGCAACTCAATCACAATACCGATAGAGTCATTAAGAAAGGAATTGGATATTAGCACAATCTACTTACCTAAGTGCATACAAGTACTGCTCTATATTACTTATTGTTCCCATCATACTAGTAAGTATAACATGCTAAATGCAGTTGAACTGAAATACGTGAAAAGCTCCACTTAATACTCACATTGCATTATATATCCTTTCATATCAATTCATTTGAACATAAAAAGGGAATGCGTAAGATTACCTAACAGGGAAGATGTTAAAGTAAAAATTGCAAATAATGCTTGATATTTTTATAACAAAACCTAGGACTCCCTCTGTAACGCTTTATTAATTTGGTAAAATGAGCTAAAAGTATGCTTTGAGAGCACCTGTAACAGAACTACATTGGGGTGTGAATAGTCAGAAATCTGGAAAACTTATCGAGATGGTAACTGGAATAGATTTGTACTAGATTAAAATACAGTTGCAAACAGGCAAACAAAATTCTCAGAGTAATCCCAACAAATAAAAGAGTTCATGTAAAATTAGGGCTTCTACTATAAAGAACAGCAAGCAAAAAGGAGCAAGGGGCAAAGAGAGTAGATAAGGAATAAAATTACATACAGTAAGTTGTTAGCTTGATCTTTTTTCACTTCAGGCCAAATTAATTGCTTATTATGACCTTGTTAAAAATGCCAAAAAACCTCCACAGGTATGACAGGGAAGAATATGGTTCCTAGGATGTATTTACACATACAGAATTTGACACTTTTTAAATAAACAAATGCACTAAACCTAATGGAACTTTGCAAATACAAGTTACGTGCCGTATGAATGACTACCAGTGATAAACTGTGAACTACAATTAGCTATATACACAAATCAAGATTCTTTTCAGTTACACAATGTTTCTTAGCTCCACACGAAGTTCGCTCAAAAAGTAATTTTTCACTGAAAGAAGGTCTTCTATCTACTCCAAGACTTTGGAGGCCCCATCACAGGTACAAGGGGAACACAGGGTTGTAGAAACGTCAGGACTTAAGGCCTTGCAACAAACCAGGCAGTAAATCAGCTCATCACCTGAAGCCTGCTTGACTTTATATAACAGCGAGCAGACACTGTCAGGGACAATGATGGAGGAGCTTGTAGATATTCATTGTCAGAGAGTCACGGGTCTAAGCCATATTTCTTTTAGGTCCAGGAGAAGAGACAACCCAATAGGCAGATACAAAAACTGAGTCAAACAGGTCACTTTTTTAAAAACTAAAACTTCTCTAGCATCTTTAGATCCACAGCCTGTAAGATGGTTGGATTCATTGCACTGCAGAAGAAGAAACAAGAGAAACATGAAATTCATACCCATTAATTTAGCACGCTTTCTTGTCTTAATTATGAGTGATGGAGCCCATAAATTTCAACTCTTTCCTGGGCATATGTGTAATATTCTAATACCAAGCCCTTCATCAAATCAGATGTATTCCTTTAATTTTGGATGCCCCATCATGTGATTGCTCTTTCTGTCCATTCAATGTTCATTGCCATCTCCCTCAATGGCTGAAACTGTTCAGCTGAAAAATTAATCTCAATAAATTGGAAATATTTTTTTAGTCTTGAAAACCAAATCCTACTTTCATCAAAGTCTGGCAAGTCTGTTCTTAGTCAGCACTAACAACATATGCAACTCCTCATCTGTCACAGTACAATGTCATGGTGCTGTTGCTCATTCTGCCACTTCTAAGATGTGTGTATGTGTGTTGGCTGGCTTTGTTTAAGAATGGCACTTAGCACTGAACACAGCAATGTTCAGAAAAAGAAAGTTTTCTTAAACGACAGATGCAAAATTTTGGACTTGAACTGTGAAGATGATCTAGTCACATCCTATAACTCGAGTTATTCTGTTGGTGCTAAGATGGTAGGCAGAAAACTTGCCACTGTCTGATGTAAAAAAGTCACTTCTGAAAATCCTTACAGCACACACACAGATCTGCTGGATGTCAGGGTAGCTCCAACGGCTTCAGGATATAGCAGGGTGTGCTGACTGTCTTCCCACATGCAGTGAAACTGGGTCCTGATTGTACAAGGCTTCACATTCTTCTGATGGATGACCAGGAGTTCTTGTTATAGCACCAAGCTGGGGGTCGAACCTGTTGTGTTCTTCTCTTGCTTATTATGTTACCTGAGGAAAGGGTCTTTTTATCTCTGCACCTGTAAGTCGCTCACATCAATTGCAAAGCACACTGTTTCAAGAATCTAGTCTTGGCTACGGCCTCTAAGCTCTACTATAATACAAAGAATTAATAGGAGACAGTAAGAATATTTTAGCAAATTGAAACATCCCAAGGTAGACGCATGAGAAATGCCTACACAAACACAGACATATTTTCTAATGATACTCTGAGCTCCAAATGCACCTTATGCTGCTCTGCAGTTCCAGCCCCTCCAGCTACAGAACTAATGTCGTACAGCTCAACCCTGCGTGCAGTCCAGTGAACCGAAGGTGATGAAGGGGGTAGGGGGCTTATTAGTTCAGGTCTGTAACTGCCCTAACGCAGTTACGAGGCTACACATCCAGGCTTTATCCAGCCAACTTACAGCAAAGTGGAGGAAGTGGCACAGCTGTCTGCCTCTCTCCATTTAGACCTACCTATAGTCCTTTTCCAGGAGCTTGATGAGAGCAGGAATCTGGCATTACAATTCCCTCATGCAGCTACGGCCATGCTGTTTGTAGCCACTTCAGGGCTTATTTATACTGCCTTCATTTGTAATGTTTGAAAAGGAAGGCAGAGAGGTAGGAAATAGAATTTAATTCAAAGCACACGTGACCTCTAGCCAAGAGGATTTTAGCAAAAGGTAACTTTCCTATGCATATTCAAACCTCTTTCAATTGAACACATCATGAGAAAATGTTACTTAACTGTATTGCACCTATTAGGGTGGCTACATTTTGAAGAATTTACAGGGGTATCTTATAAAACTCGGCTGAAGAAAAAAATTACACAAAGTTTTTGTAATTTCTTTATATTCACAAAGGCTACAGAAAAGAGTAGGGAAAGAGTACAGTTACCTTCGGTTAAAGTACAGTGCTTCAATACTTAACAAAATATGTTCAGAGAGCAAACATTGCCCACCTGTGAAATACACTGTGAGTAGAACAGATGGCTTTCTATCCACATTCACTTTCTGGAAAGTCATTTGACTGCTTTTGTTGCTGAGCTTCTGGAGAAACAACTTTCCTCCCCAGTTTCATCAAGTACAGTCTGAACTAGCTTTTGTCACTTCACTGCCTGGGTGAGCTATAAATTTGCAAAGCACAATAATGCAGTCTCTGTTTAGCGGGTCTTCACTGTAGCTCATGTTTGTTATATTTTGACCTGTGTCTGTGAACATACCTTTGGAAAAATCATACTGTATTAAGGTTGACATGAAAGCAAAACATTATGTTCAAAACGACCACTACTATCAACTTAATGGTTGAAGCTCTTTGAAAATTTTCAAGAAATCAATAACACTTGGAAGAAGTCCTTTGTTCCATTCAATGTGTGGTTTGTACCGAATAAAATTTTATCCTGTCATCCTATCAAGCACTGTAGCGGACTCTGATCCATAAATGGCTACTTGGATGACCCTCATACAAAGCTCCTACTTGGACAGACCTCACAGTTTGGCATCTTCTGCATCATTTGGAGAGATGTTCTACAAACGTAATGAACTGCAATTGGTGACAGCTCATTCTGGCAGAATATGCCAGCCTTTATTTTGTTTTTATTAGGAGTACAAAATCATTGGGATTAAACACAAGACTTTACAAGCATAAAAACCTTGCTTTGTAAAATACACTGCAGATTCCAGATATTCCATAATGGGCAGTGATACAAACAGGGCCATAAAGAGTGAGACAAAATGAATTCTCTCTAACTCTACCATAAGCACAATGCTTTTGGCCTGGGACATTGATTTACAAAAGAAAGTCACAGAAAAAGAAAAAAAAAAAAAGTCTTGTCCAGCACTTTAGATGGAAAGGTTGCTGTGGCTTTCACCACAAGCAGAATTTCAGGCTGATTTGTTTTGATGCTGTCTTCTGGATGTCAGTCACAGCTACCCATATTACACATGCCTCTAGGCCCAGTATGGATACTCGAGGCAAGGATGGAATGAGCGTGGGCAATTACTGTCCTCCTGCCCTCCCCTCTGCTTCTTCCAAAGATAGACAGAGATACATTATTGGGCAAGGGGATGCTGCTGTTACCGGTGGACGCGTGTTTTTTTCCTTTCCTCTGTTGTACACTAAATATTAGAGACGAAAGAACATAAAGGTTTGGATTAAAGTTCACGAAGATCTGCCTGTGCTGGTGTTGTAGAGTAAGCTTTAAGTGTTGCCTACTCAGAATTTACTTTTTTTTCAGATAGAGAGAGGTGAAACTTGTATATCATACCATATTCCAAATTATTTTGCCAATTCAAACATATTGGATTTAACAGAAAAGTTTTGAATTTTAAATTCAGTACATCTAATTCAACTTTTATTTTAAAGGCTGTTGGTCTCTCTTTTCCCTTCAGGCATACTCCACAGAAAGATGATGAATGGTACATGCACCATTTTAATTTGCAACAGAAATCCTAAGATGGTGTGGTACTATTATTTGCTGATCCTGGTTTGCCTTTTCACTTATTAGCAGGATTTCTAGGCAATATACTTGCACTGTGATATTATGTTTTCTGCGTGAAGACATGGACTACCAATACCATATTTCTCTTTAATTTGGCACTGTGTGAATTGACTTGGACTCTCATGGAACCTTTTTCAGTACATGATAGTCTCTGTAAGTTAGCTGTCTATTCCAGTCAAGCATTTTATCAGATCATAAGACTATTTTTTAGTATTAATATCTATGGAACTGTCTATTTCCTGACACTTATCCGTTTTGACAGATAGGTAGGGCCTGTCCATCCTATCACTTCATTAACATGGTGGGACAAAGGAAAGGCTGGGGTTTCTACCATGACAGTATGGATCTTCATAGTGATTGCATCAGTGCCAGAGATCTACTACACAGTTGCACCTGGAAGACAACATGACGTCATAGGTTCCCTGGATGGCACTGAAGGACCTTTACAATTTGCAGTGCCATTCACACTCTCCAGGATTGTACTGAGATTCCTAATTCCAGTCACCATCATCTTTACATACCACATGTTGACTCTCAAAGTATTACTACAACTCAGTAAATGTCAGCAAAGAAGGAACAGACTTGTTAGACCTCTGTTACTGATTTCAGCCACTATGATTGTATTTGCTGTTTCTTTCATACCTTATCACATTATGACGATGGTGATACTAATTTATAGAATTGTCAACCACCCTGTGGGAACATAAGCACATTAAGTGCCCTTTATAAAGTGCCATTTATAAAGTCACAGAGATCATCTGCAGCATCAACAGTTGCCTTGACCCAATCATTTTTACAGTAGCAAATAAGACATGCTATCAAAGAATTAAAAAGTATAAAGTGTCATCCCAAGTGCCAGTGCTGCTGTTGTCTGACAAGAAGGGTAAGGGACATCACTCTGTCCCCAAGAACAATGACTTAAATACCAGTCTACAAACACATGCATCTCCCACTGCCCATTTGGCTTTGTGTCATCAGACCCGTTTAAAATTTGCCCTCCTGTATTGTATAGCAACATCCTGAATAAGCAAGAATACACAGCAATGCAGAGTAAAACTTAATGTGAAAAGAAACACTAGCAAGTCCTAGCTTTACAGAATTGGCATTTTAAATCTTCTTGTCATAAATATACCTTAATTTATTTATCATGAAACAGCACTTCTTACCTGTATGTACACGCAACACGGAATGAACAATGAATAGAAGTTCTAAGTAGCTACTTTAATACTTGGCCAGAAAAACACAGGAAGATTAAGAGCACATAGTGTTGAGGAGCCTTCTTACAGTTTCTGTTAATTATTCTTTCATCTGTTTGTAAGCGCTGCTGTGATTGGACTGTGCAATTAATAACAATCATGATGCTTACAAGTGAACTTCTTGAGCATTTGCAGAGAGGCTTTCTACAAGTACTTCATTTTAATGCTGCTTGCGCTAGACTTCCACTGACACTGCCAGTGGAACCTCATTAACCCAGGTAAGTGCAGCACATTTCCGAAAACAAACAAACAAAAAATAAATAGTAAGATAAAGTCCCTGAGGACAGTCAGAGCCACAGCGAATCTACTCATGAAGCAAATGAGCACGTATTGAAGAGCTTTGTTAAGGCTTCCCCCAGGCAGCAGGGGGTTCCAAACCAGGGCACACTGGTGGTATCCCCCAAACCCTGGGCAATTACAGCTGTTTCCCATAAGTGTTCTGCCTCAGGGGAGTGTGTGGTTCTACTATGAACTCTGAACTCATCAACAGGGAGAAGTCTGCACAGGAAAAGTTCTGAAATACAGAGATGGCTGAGCTGCAAGAAGAGTAAGAGATGCTGCTACACAGAAGTACTTCGTCTCCTGTTCATTTAGGGTCTTAGCATCACACTTTCAGGACAGGCTAAGGTAATCAGTCTACAGCACATGTTCATCATTAAAACAGCACAATATATAGCCATCAGAACATCCACCTTCAGGAGACATTAAATAAGTGTTCTTTCAACACATTGTATGGGCAAAATAATAACGTTCCATAATCAACGACCTGCTGACCTGCTTTCTTGCCAAGTCCCACACACTACCTCGTTAACTATAAAAGCCCATGTATCAGTAAGCACATTAACTTTATTTTCAGAAGTTACTAATGACAAAGTACTTTTTAATATACTTTTTACAGTGCCTCAATTCTTTAATTTCCATCATTTTAATATAATTTCATCCTCACATGTCTGTATGTGAAAATAATTCTATTCTTCATAGGTATTAAATCTCTCTTGTTGCATGTTTCAATTGTATTGAGTAAATATATATGCATATATAATATCTAGAACAATGGGGGGTTTTAATTGTCTACAATCATGACATGACATGAAGAACCAGTTCCGGATAATCTGAAACACTTTACATGTGTTTGGATGTACTAGCAAACTCACAGGAGTTTGTAGCAAAATGACATGCCTATATTCTGTGCAGGGGAGTTATATACTCACCTTGTTGTAAATGCTGCTTTTCTCCTTTGGTAATTTCTCAATCTTTCAATTTCTCTTTTTTTTAAAGAAAAATATTCACTTTTTTTTTTTTTTTTTTAACGCAAGAATTGTCTATTGGAAACATGACAGGGTTATTAACAATGCGTTGCCTTCCTTAAGAAAGAGAGCTTTTTAACCCATGCATGGGCACCCATCGGCAATTACCTACTATAATATGCACTTACATCTGACACTGATACAGAAACAATGTCAATGCCATTTAGCAACAAGGGTGCTCTCAGCATGAAAAAGGATAGAACAGGAGAGATTAGTGTGAGGCTCTGGGCTAAATGAGTTTATTGCTCCCACCTGATTGCACGCAAGATTGTAAACAGTAAGCTATTTCCAATATCAAACATTTGCCATTTTTATCTTTCAATCTATCTTTAAAGGCACAGACACACTGTTTCTTTCTCCGTTGTCCGCCTCAGTATTGCTTTTCAGCAAGCTAATTTGTGTTCGGGCTGGGTAAAATTCAATGTGAAATCAAAATATGCTTTTCTAGACACAAAATTAATCATGAAAACTCACTGCAGTCCTGGGCTAGGAATGATAACTTCACACCTCTGGGAAGCAGATATTATCAGGTTATACCTGCCAGGACATCTAATGTGTGAGCTTTTTCAGGAGAGACAACGACTTAGACCAGCAGCTTCTCTAAATTTTCTAGAGATTTTTATAGCAAAAGAGTTGGTTTTCTGTTCAGACAGCTCATTTTACTCTCATGGCATAGTATCTACTATATAGCTGTTAATGTTACTATTACATATGAAGTAGGTATCATTAGAAAGATATTTTGTTAATGAGGAAAGAAGCACTGAACTCAGAAAAAATTTTGAAAAGCATTATCAAAGTCACTTCTTGATTTTGGAAAAAACTTGAATTGTTTCCTCTTGAAGTGCTGTCATTATAACACCTATGAATGCAGCCTGTGCTCACAAGTACCCGAAGTTGGTGAGAATAAAATTAAAAATTTCAGTTAAAGATTGGATTGAAAGCCTCCAGTGAGCTCAAGATGAATACAATAATTAAAAAGCTTCACAAATAACCCTTCCACAACTCACATGCAATGCATTTGCAAGCTGCATTAATGCAGATTGCAGAGATTCTCAAGCAAAGTCTAGGGTTTCTCTGCCTGTGTTACAGTGTGTAAAAATGAAAACTAAGGCAATAATAAGGAAATGCTTTAAAGTCAATGTGAGAGTCTGACTCAAAAAAAAAAGCCAGGGAGAAATTTCATTCTGTTCAGGTTATCAGAACATAAAACGCATTCAGCTGAACAAGAATGACCTTTATATTCTCAGTGTGACTGAACTATGCAGTATACTTGCACAGAAAGATGCAAAATGAGATGCTTTTTACCTTCTGTCAGCATCACCCTACCAAAGAGCTGCACGGTCCAGGGCAGCGATGGAGCGGTGCCAGCAACTGCCATCGTGGGCATGGGAGCGTATCGAGGAGCGCTTACTGTGCTGTGCCAGTGACCAGGGAAGGGCCGGGGAAGCAAACAGGCAGGGACCTGCTTTTGCAGGAGAGAATCCGGATCTCAGTCAACTCAGAAGATAAACATTGCCATGAAACAGGACGGATCAAGACGATACTGATTTCTGCCACATATCTTTTGATCCTCCCCGACCCCCAAGAATAAAAGCAAGAGATACCGGCAGCATGGATGGTAGCCCTGCTCTAAACTCTTTGCTGGGGACAAGCAGGAGCAAGCCGGAGACTCTCTAGTTCACCTATGTAGGACTGAGTAAGGTGGGTGTCCTAGCTTCAGTTCACTGTTCTGGGCTCACCTGCAGAACAAGGGACAAACTGTTTGGACTCTGACACTCCAGTAAAATCTGTTTTTCTGCATTGCTGCTTTTTGCGTACCACTGAAAGAAAAATACGGATTAAACTGTGCTACAAAAGTAAATCCTTGCCCTCATGACTTTCTGTAGCTGGATGCAACCCCACATGTTCCACACAATCCTATGAAGCTCATTAATTTTCTATCAGTAAAGCCATCTACAACAGCAATCCCAAGGTACACACACACATAAGAGAAAATGGGGAATTAAAAACAAAGAAACCACAGCAATCCCAAGGTACACACACACATAAGAGAAAAAGGGGAAGAAAAACCAAAGAAACCACCTCATGCTTCTGAAAAGATTATTCCCAACCAACCCCAAATAATGAAGAACAGAAGGGAAAAAAGAGGACGGGGGCTTTCCTACAAAAAGTACCTCTGTCACAGTGCCTCTGTTGCCTGTTCTCCTGGCCTGGGCACCTCACACAAAATGCCTTGTGCTGGGCTGAGTCTAAAGGCACCGGGTAATCTTTAAAAATCATCTTCAGGACACAAAACTCATGAAAAATCCTTCCCTCTCTTACCCTCAGCTATTCATGTTTCTCATGATACTCAGCTGTGAATACACCCTAGTAGCTGACAAGGCTTCTAGACATTTGTTTGCCTATTCGTAAGTGATTCTATAATCAATTAAACACACTTTTTTAAAGCATTTTTCTTCAACTAGGCTGAACAAATGCTAAAGGTGTCCTGACTGAAATCAAAGGTTTTCTACAAAATAAGAGTTAAAAGCACAAGACAGCTGTTCCTATTTACTCGGCCATATTTTTATTTGGCAATACATGCTCCTAAAATGTTTTATTATAATATTCCCCAGGTAGACTGACAGAAACAAAATTAAGTAAGTTTATTCCATTTTGCTACAGTAAGCGAACAGTAAACTAAATGGCTAAGAGCCAAAGTCAACATCTTCTACTATAACAAGTATGTTGCAATACTGGTTTCTCACAGATCTTTGGATTAAAACTGAGGACATGGTATCATATTAACTGCCCAACCATTATAATGAGTTTGAACACATTACTGAATGTTGTAATAATGTATTAGCCTACAAAACTGACTGCAAGATTTCAGTAGCTTTCATGTACCGTATCTTGATTCTGAGATATTACAGTGATGGACATCCTTCTAATATGCTAGATGAATACAAAATAGACCATGGCCTGAAAGATTCGACTGTTTATGTATGTGCTTAGCTGTGGCCAGAGAAAAAACGTCCTCTTTTACTACTGTAAATGCAGCATTGTTTCATAAGCAGAAATTGTTAAAACAAAAACCTCTAAGTTGAAGAGGTAAATTTTGCTACAAATGTCCCAGGCTGCTTTCTGAAGAAAGCCATCGGTATGCATCCACTGTTCTCCATTTGTCCATTCGTAATACTTTTATCTCACAGAAAAACTACCTGAAATTTTCACGCTTATTAAGCCATGAGCTTATCCTTTTTAAATAAAAATGTTCAAATGTTCCTCAAAGTTTGGTTTTCTCTTCAATATACATAAATGAATGTATTCTGATATCAAAGGCGGGGGGGGTTCCATGCCTCAGAAACACCATACCTTGCAAAAAGCTATGACAAACAGTACCACAAGGCAGTTAAAATACTTCACCTTTGTACACTGCTTTCATCGGTGGAAGCCAAAGCTCTTTGGGCAGAAGAAAAAATATGCCTAGACTGATTCTACAGCTGCAGGAACCACAGCAGAGGCAGGTAACATAGCTAAGTCCACCATCCGCCTTGCAGGGAAACGTAGCTCCTCTGCTCCCGCCTTAGAGAAACATCCCAGTCTCGGGGCTGCCAAGTCTCCCTGCACTGTGCCTGGAGCCCACAGTCGGAGGTGATGGGACGTGCTGGCCCCTGCACAGGGATCTACCACCTCTATAGCCCCCTCAAGCTCTCTTTTCAGGCCTTTTACCAATTTACCACTTACCAGCTTGGCCCCTTCCTCTTCACGTGACTCAGCACGGATGGGGCTTCCTCTGGCTGGGAAAGGTGAACCTTCATCAGGGAGCACTGCGGTTCTCAGCTTTTGCAGTCTAAGGTGAAATGCAGCAGCCTAATGTCACAAAACCTAACAGTCAAGGTCTCAGCTACTGACCTCACTAGAAATGTGATGTCCTCGCAAAGTACATCATGTGCTAGGGCAACGGGAACCTAGGATCTCCAGTTTCCCACCAGTCCAGCCAATACCAGTCAGAAGACCGACATTAGTAGCCAGATGTCTTTCCAGCAGGCTTCTTGTGCAGCCTCTTACCTGACTTTGGTGGTCTCAAGGGCCCGGTCTAAGCAAGAAACCACAAGTGAGCAAATGCAGGTGAAATGTATAGCACTCTGCCTTCCTGGAATGCCACACAGCCTTTACAGATTGCTTGCTATTTCTCAAAGAAAAAAGAATAGAAATACAAATGTTCATAAGAAGGCACATGCATCTTTTAATACAAAAACAAGAACAGGAAGATGGACTTTTGCTGCTGCAAGGAAAGGTCTGACATTTTCTTTTCTTAATGGATTACCCAAAGGCAACCGAGAGCAGGGTGGTAACGGTCAGTGCCATCTGCTGTACCAAACATTGCAGGGGATTCATAAAGGCACCACATCTCCCTCTTTGCTTTACATTAATGTCATTACTATTACCTAGATGCAATACCTCAAGCTGCTCTTGTAAAAAAGCTGTACAGTGGGTAGGCAGGCTTAATTCTGTATTTTTCTGCATCTGTCAATTGCAATTATACAGATTTAACATATAATTTTAATTATAGACTTTACTCTTACTGATGTTATTACTTCAGGTTTAGACAACTGTGCTGATGCAGTTAAAAGGAAACCTGTAAAAATAGGTATTGATTTCCTATAATGTTTTAGAACATTTTTTAGTAGGGAAGCAACTGAAAACCCTGCGTTAGCAATAGAAAATGCTAACGTGTTTGTTCTGGAGGTGTAGATTTTTTAATTCTATGTGACTGTATCCCAGGTTATAAAATGAATGTGAAAAATAATTTTCTCTCTTTAGATGTCCTCACTGCATAACAAAAGAAAAGTTGGTTAGAGGGCACGTAAGTATTAACTGTATTTTTTCACCCTTTATCCTTTAAGAATTTTTAGCATTTTTTAAGAAACATGATTTTTTTAACTGCCAGACCTATAAAAGTAATTTAATGAACCTCCTCCTTTTTTTAATTTTAGAGCTACAATGTTTCATCATCTTATATGTAGTGCCTACAGAAACTAGATTTCCTTTCTTTGAGTTCATTGCAATCCAAATTACACGGTAACAGCAGTATTTATATCCTGTATAACGCTGATGCTGAACTCTGAAGGGCAGTGCTGTAATCTCTGTTTTTCAATACCAGTTTAGCAATACTCTGCAACAACTTGTCAAAATAATTCTTTTTTTTCTATACTGTTTGTTCTTTTCTCCTGAAACTGCACTGAAACTGATCCACAAGCTTATTTTTAACAGTAAATAGAGTTGCTTACAATCTATCTACCACACAGCCTTTTAAAATAAACATTTATAAAGCATTTTTGAGTCAGAAAACAAAGCAGATTCTGTCATCATCCATCTAGGAGCATCTACAGGTTTACAAATGGCCATTCCAATAAGTGGTCCAAAATGCCGTATTGTGGGACAATGAATTGCAAACCTGATGGTAATATAAACCTATAAAAATGTAAACATGTTGAATATGTTTATATGTAAATAGTTTAATATGCTGAAATAATAGCAAATATGCATAATAAACCTTTAGCCTGATTTGAATGAGCAAAGCCCCTTTCTATCAAATGCATGAACTGGAGGTTGACAGAAAACAGCCACCTACAACTAACCCCAGTGCTGAACTGGAACTCAAAAGAGATTTAGATTTGACCATGAGCTTTGCCAGAGATATTCTATGCGACTAAGGCAAGCAATGCCGTCTCTAGGACTCAGTGCAGGGAATGTAAGGGTCGCTACTAAGCACGCGTGCTGAGCCATCAAAGATGGGCAGAGAACAAGAGAGAAAAGAGATTTACATTTCCTCCAGGCAAAAAATAGTCACTTGGTCAGTCAAATACAGGAGATAGCAGGTGTTCTAACAAAAAGAATTTGTGTCTCAAAGGCAGTGAAACAATGCTCATTTTAATTAAAAAAATGAGCTAGACTCTCTCTCGGTCAAGAAGAGAGTGCCCTATTTTTTGTTTAGACCCCCTCAGCGGATAAGCGCTCCCATGCAGGGGGTTCCCTCTCTCTAGTTCTTCTCAGAGGCGTAAAGTATGCAGAAAAAAGAGAAACCCTGGCCAGAGACAGCTTTCTGATTTAATCTCAGTATGTACAGATAAAGCATGGGTTTTGTTGTATTTCTTGTCTTCAATAAATATTTGCAGCTCTGCTGTCTGTTTTGGACACCGTGACTAAATGTCCCAGTGCACGAGCAGGAACCCCAGGGGTTACAGAGCGTGTTTGCGTTTCCAGTGCACAAGACAAGTGGACAATCATGTTGTGGGACCAAGAAGAAGTACATCCCAGTGACAAGCAAGACGGCTCTCTAGCCTACAAGAAATATGGGGGTACTCACTTAGACCTGAGCGTTTTCAGACTTGGTGAAAACTCTTGTTTCATGAGCTATATAATTCTCAGCTAGCACCTGTATATGCATCCAGACAGACACTGAGAAGGGATACCATAAAGTTAATCAAGTCCTACGTCAGTATTAGCGTATGCTGCAAGCTGCATAGATCTGTCAGAGGAAAGCCGATGATTATTCTAGCAGACTCAAAACAGCCTCAGGGTTAGGCAGTCGTACTTCTAACAAGTGACTGTGTAGCACTTGCCATATTTTGCAGAACGTTGTGCCCACTGTTACAGAAGCAGTTGACAAAACCCCAACTCCGACAACTTTGCCCCAGGTTCCCAGTTGTCTTACCACTCCTTTGCCCTCCTACCATGGGATGGAGGATGCAAAAATACTAGCTATTTCAACAAATCTAGTTCATGATAGCAAACCAAAACAAGTGATACAGAATGAGCTTTCACTGGTTAAAACGTTTGCAAGACCTATTTCAACTTTGTGCTGAAGTTTCCAGATGCTGCAAAATTGCTTCAGAAAAAAAAGGTCAAGTTCCCTACTTTGATAACACAGGATTATGTTTACAGAATTAAAAAGCAGAACTATAGTTATGTCTTCTTTTAATCACCGGCAAATCGGACTTTTTGTATTTGACATTTTTTCACACAGTTTTCAGAGGAACGCCATGAAAATTGAAGTATGAGTATCTGTTTCATACAGATAGCTTCCACTTATGCACAAATCTCCTGCAATGACATAATATTAAGCATTGCTCATTAATCCTAATTTGCCTTTCTAGAAATAGCATATCATTCATTTGTATTATGTACACTATGTAATGGTGTCCAAAAAGGATTATTTACTACATAAAAATTGAAAGAGTAGAAATCCGCAACATCAGCTAAACTACCATATTCACTGTATTTAGGAGTAACTTTGGAAAAACTGAATTTTAAATCATTTGACACTATGTTATTTGCAAAAGTAACCATGACAAATACTATACTGAGAAATATATCTTTACTAGAAATACACTGGATAGAGAAACTGTGTTAACAATCAGTGAAACTTTGGACAAAGTAAGAGTTCTGTAGCAAATTTCCATTGGAGCTAAATCAGGTATATAATGAACCCAAATTTTCATTACTAAAAAAAGCCAAAGGGTGGGTAGGTTCCACAGTAGAACACATAAAAATACTACTTCATGGTAACTGCATAAAAAGCTAGTAAGCTACTAGGTTAGCAGGGGGGGCGGGGAGTACCGTAATTGAAAAATGTTTTAAATTTTCCAAATACATACTTTCTCCACTCAGGTTTTGTTTTTCCTTTGTTTTTAAATGAATTATTAATTTAATCATAAAAATAGTGTTCAGAAGTATTCATTACTATTCTTTGTCTAGCATATTTACGTCTCCTTATCTAGAGAAAACACCTGACATAACTAGCTGACATATTCATTCAATACCACTAGAAGGTGCTCCTCTGTTGAAAGATAATGATTTCTGTCTGAATTGCTTCTCAAAGCTAATTTTCCTCTGATAACTGTGGTTCTGGCCAGTTGTTTACACAGACTGTAATTGCAACAACCGCCCCTGTTATACAACAGCAGGACCTCATATGCCATAACCATTACCACAGCATGAGAAGAACAGATCTGTTATCACTCATTTTCTTGATAAATCTGAATTCCAGCTGAGCAGGAGTCCAGCCGGTTTTGCTGGAAGGTGAAGCATGGAAACTGTGGTGGAGCTGATGCATTGTAAAGAGCCACAGTTGCTGTAAGGTTAGGACTCACAGAATCGTTTAGGTTGGAAAAGAGGCAGAATGCATCCCTAGAGAGACATTTGCACGCTTCTCTAAAGTCTGAAGGCAGAAGGAGAGTCCAATGTAAAAAAAAGCTATAAGACAACCATATGAACATAAACATATGATCGACACCAATTCCACACCAACAGGATCAGGACATCAACTGCACCTGGAAATCCAAGGATCAATAATTCATATTTCATACACAACCTTATATGGGCCTCAACCAAGTTAAGATTTAGTTTGATACCCAGAAAGGCATTCTGATAACCTCTGGGAACACACAGACTGCCTCTGTGAGCTCTTTGCATATACAATAAAAACCGTAACTGAGAGCTGAAATAATTGCAGTTTTTCTAATAAAAAACTCCAGTCTGCACAATGTCTAAAGAGTTTTAAGTTTTGTGTCATCTGGGATTGGGTAAGATTTTGGTGAGAAATGGGAAAGAAAAGGGGAACTGAGGATGGACTGATCAGCTAAGGCGAGATTCTGACTCCTTCAGCTGTAAACTTTGGACAAAGTCTAAAAGTGACCACTAAGGAATGTGATGTCTGGGCATAATCTGAGAGCCTCCATCAGCTCTTTTAGCTCAGACAACAGTCACTAGAGAGGACATTTTCACTGAGAGAGGGTAAAGGAAGAAAGTCACCACGTAGTTCAAACAGTTTAAACTATTAAAAACTAAGGCCAGCCCCCAGGGAGAAGCTTCCTGCTGGTAAGGAGACATGTGCGTGGCCTTTCCCAAATTTCAGTATCACAAGGGAAACAAGCACAGTGTAATCCTCCACTGGAGACTTTCCTGAGGCTGTTGCAAGAGACAAGCTAACTAATCCTAGATGCTACTCAAATAGAGTTTGATTGACCAGACAGGTCTGAATGATCAAAATTGAAATAATCAAAAGAGAAAGGTGCTGGCAAACTGATTGGGACGAAAGCCTTTTCTACCCACCTCTGTACGTTAATATGGCAAAACCCTGTTCCCTGGGAAGTCTGATGCTACTACAGAAAAGCATTCCACCTCTAAAGGTACATCTGTCCAAATTTTAGATGGATGATAACTTACATAGTTCAGGGTCTAAGAGAAAAAGAAATAATAAAAACATGTCAATGATGCAGCTTTCAGGTCCAGAATGCTTTATGTGCAGCAGGACAGTGCGCAGCATCTTAACCTGCGAACAGCCGAAAAAGAGCTCTCCATCTTGAGATACTAGTGTCTTAATAAGGAACAGAGACAGAAAACAGTGCATGGCACTTGTTTCCTTGAGGTTATGGAGCACTTTTTCAGTTTTGCCTCTGAGCTTTTCCAGCTCTTTCAGAGGAAGATCCTTTCCCTCTCAGCGTAAGGAATTCAAACCTCTTCAACAGAGAGAAAAATGTCTTCGCTCATTTTGAAGTTGCGTTTATTTTAGGAATATCTTGTTAGACTACATTCAGTACATCTTCTACGTATTGAAAAATAACCATAAATTTTGTCTTGAGGCATTTACAATGGTCACAAAATATCCGCTGAGACTCCTTGAAAGGTCTAGTTATAAAGTAGTTCAATTTCAAACAATATGAATTATTCAGTCATAAAATGAATAGTGCCTTTCATAGTGCCAAAGACACCTAAGTGACACTGACACACTTAGGAATACACATGCTCTTCCTTCTCCGAGGAAGTGGTCTTTGAAGGACTTCACATTTCCATAATACATCACACCAAGAAAATGGCTAGAACGGGCTTAACTTGCTTCCCTCAACAAGACAAAATAGTGTAAGATGGCTTTAGGGCATGTCTTTTGAAGGATAAGGTTTGTGACTATAAAAATGAAAAAGCAGAATTTAATATATACTTGCATTGAATATACCTCAATGTAAGTAACATGCAAATTCCTACTCTCAGTTTTGGTCTTCTAACGTAACTGTATCATCGGGTGTCAACCCGATTTCCAGGGCACTACCCACAGGAGAACGTGAGTGAAGAACCTGTGCTCTGCAGCAAATGGGGCAACTGTTCCAGGGGAAAAGTCTTGTCTGGAGTAGCTCATCTATGGGGAGGAACTTGTACAGCATCCACTTGTACAGTGGAAACAGAAAAATTAAAAAATTTTGACTTACCACCAAAGGACACAATACCAAATGAGAGTTTTGCAGCAAATGTATGACAATACCGTAACATTTGGGACAATAAGGATTTTGGCTCTCTAGAGTTCACGTTGGTAGGGTGCTGAGGGTAAGACTTTTTCAGGTACGTTGTGGGCCAACGCTGGTCAGGCAGCAGCGTTGCCCCTTTGACTCTGAAGAGACTATTTGTTCTGGTATGTGCCACTACCATGGCAACCAGAAACACAGTCTCAAGAGAAGTTTGCTTTTTCATCTGCAGCCTAAGAGATGGAAATCTATAGATATCCCCAAAAGAGTAGTACACCTGTTTTACTCTTTGAATTTAGATAGGTTACACAGAAATGACCTTTAATTCAGATAAAAATTGCTCCACCTTTGGCTGCCACAGAGAGGAGGTGCATGGGATATAAGCATGGCCCCAAACCTCTTCAAAGTAATCTAAAACTGGTACGTGTCAAGAAGAACATCAAGCAAAGCAGAAGGCATGGAGAAAACTATCTGCAAAGACTTTACATTTTAATTTGCTATATGAAAGTGATACAAAATTGAATGCTGTGCTAAGCCCTGAATTCCCCAGGTCAGGAACTCCACAGAAGCCCCACATAAAATATTAGTTTTCACCTTCTCCTTCACCTTCTATACCTCCAGCACATTACAGTGTCAAGAGTGAATTAAGATCCGTATTTTTTGTCACTTAGTCTATGACCACAAATTAGCAAGAAAGCTAGGATATTTGCGCGGTTTTGTTCATTAAAGCTGGGATCTCTCAATTTTTAGACCTTGTTCCCTTTTTCTCAAGTAAACTAAAATTAATTATTGTTGCTGCTGTCACTCTGTAAGAACGTTTTCCTCAATCCTGCCTCATCTCTTTATGCCCTCCCTGCCATAATTCTCCTTCTCATTATTTGTTTAGTATGTTTGACTTTGGCTGAATCTTGTACAGATTTAGTTTCTTCTCTGCTTTAGTATTAAATGGAAGTGTGCTTCTTAGTAGACACACATTGCATCAGTGCCCCAGAAATAGAAAACATTATTTAGCATGTGCCTAAGTGAGCCTACAAGGCCCTAAGCAGACGTCCACTTTGAAAGATCATATCCCAGTGTTGCAGATGAAAGATGAATTCAAAGCATTTTAAAAGACAGGAAGACCTCAGCAGAAGAATCTGCTTCTTTTCAACCAACACTTTGTTTTTAAACATTTTATTTTTTCTGGACTTCAGGCAAATGGCCAAACCCATAAAATTTCTCAATATCTTAACAGAAGTAGGAGGATGAAGGAGTCAGTAAATTTGGGGGTTTATGAGTACATGTGAAAATTTGAGAAGGATTTGCTTCTTAGTAACAGGTAGGCAGAAACAAAGACTACTGCTAACTACCACCTTTATTATTTGTCTTCAGAATGACTGTCAAAGACATCTAAGAATAGACATATTTTTGTCTAAATTCTGAACAAACTGTTGGCAGCTGGGAAGCTATTCTGGGAGTTATCAGTATAGTCTTTCCTATTCCTATACCTTTATCTCATCATCCACAGTGGGCTACTGTCACATACTGAGCCAGAAGTTTGTAATACTTTAATGTCTTATAAATCATAACAATAAATAGCTGATAATCACATCTAAATCAGGTAATTTGCTGTAACTTATTCAATGGTCAATTTGAATATGCCAAAGATACTCATTTTTTTATCATTCTAGCTGATTGATAGATCTGCATCTATCAATACAGATAAGGCGATGTGCACAACATGAAAACATGGTTGTAGCTTGTAATTTTTAACTCATGTCTTATGAAATTATTTTTCTGCCTCTTTATTTGGATATATAATCTAAGAAATCTTAAATTCCTGCTTTGCTGAGCTTAATGGAGGACACCACTTTAAACATATTAAGTGTTTTTGGGTATTTATATCGAGCAGGAGAACACTCAGTGTTTTTCTCATTACCCTCGTAATCATTGAAATACCATCATAACCATCGTTAAATTACCATCAGCATTCTTCCTTGAAAGTTTCAAAAGAAGAGTCTTTCTCCCAAATACCTATGTAGTCACCTGCTCCTAGACTGTGCTGCAGAGATTGGGCTGCTGTATAACTGTGCAGGGAAAGTCAGTTCTAATGAGGCCTTCATAATGGCACCAAAAAAATCATAACATGCATGTTAAAGCATTCCTAAAAGGTAGGTATGTGATACACGGTGGAATTGAGCTCTGCTTAGGACTAAAATACAGCTGCCTCTGGAGTGAAACACGGTAGATGGGTAAGAACATCTCACCAAAGGAAATTATAAGGATTTATCTGAACCAAGCTTTGAGAAAGTTTGGATGAAAAGTCTTTTGTTTGTAAAAGCTTCACATGATCATTGATTCTGACAATGATTTACGCAACAGTTCCTGTTCATGTTTCAGTTCACCTTGCCCTGAGGATCTGCTGCTACCTCTACCCAGATGCCCAGTCTGGCCTTGGAGGCACGAGGGAGAGTGGGAATCCTCAAAGCAGAAAAGTTTCTGCTATTGCTGCCATCCCCTGGCAGGGGCTAGAGAGTGGGGAACGGGGTACTGCCCCTTCTGACAGAAAGAGAGAAAGAAGAAAGAAGAAAACTCTGTTTTCCAGCATCTGAAATGAGGTTATGTGCCGCGTCTGTCTCAGGAACCACATTTAGAAATATTTTGGTACTGCCCTACCTGCCTCGTAGGGAACAATTACTGATCCCTTCTCCTCAGGTGTCACTCTGGTTTGCTTAGTGAGTACATCTGCAATTTCTTTTTTTTACTTTTGCCATATGCAAAATATTTATTAGAAATGTATAAACCACACTTACTATTTGCTAAATAGTTCTTAAATCCTGAGAATGTATTCAAAGTTTTTTAAAGCCCAGAATGTTGGGTGGGGTTTTTTCATTTTGGAATTTTTTTTAAAAAAAAAAAGAAATATATAACTTTATAAGGCAGACACACAGGCTGACTTGGAGTCCCAGCAGAATCACACAGAGAGAAACATTGTCTGGTACGTGAAGGACCTTCGTGCCACTCTGACAGCCTAAGGGGACCTTTGAAAGGACACAGCACGACCAAGGAGATCACATTCTCCTTGGGGCTCTCCATCAGCCACATGGCGAGGTGATGTTCCACACTAACATCCCCTCTATCTCCTCGCTGTATGGAACAAGGATAGAAGAAATTTGCCCCTGCACTAGGCTGCACCTGCACTATGCCCATCAGGCTGCTTCTGCTAGGAATAACCTCACTTCTATTTCTGGAAATAGGGGAATGGAGACATATTATGCCTGTAAGTGGCAGGCATCATTCCAAACTCACTCCCAGTCTCAAATGGAAAGAAAAATCTGAAAGTCACGTCAAAAAGATCAAAACACAGAGCTGACACATTGACATGAAGTAGCAATGAACTTATTTTTAGTTTTCAGTCACTGGATGCTAAATATTCTCTAGAGCCTTCCCATTACAGATAATCTGACACATGTAGCTCTTCTCGCAGTCTCATGCCGCTGCTTGGGGAATGGGATATGCACCTCCAGTAGAATCAAAGCTTTCACTGAAGAGAGAATAATCTTTTTGTAGCTACTGCCTGTACCTCTCCAATTAAACTCTATAATTTACTACCCAGAGGTAATATGGTATGAGACTGATTTCACAGCTAATGCTAAGAGCAGACGACAGAAGTCTTCTCATTGAGCCTGAAGAGAGGAAGCAGTAAGATGTTATGGCTCTTCTAAAAACAAACAAATAAAAGAAGAAATTAGGAGGTTACTTGCACGCTTTTCATTTATATTTGAAAGGTCACTTGTGGTCTCCTCATGAATGATGTAAAGTTTATTTTAAACTAACATCTTAATTACTGGCAAGGTGCCAGAGCTGGAATCTGATGAGCCTGCACTCATGCAGTGGTTGGCTGCGAGCCTCTCCCTTTTTATGTTTTTTGTTGAGGATTCTGGCTCTCAGAAATGCTTGCTCACAGTCATTTGTGTGTTATTATTAGCAAACTGTTAGATTGGCCCCTTGGCACACACTTTGTAGGACCAAAATAATCTTATTGTATTGCTTCAATATTTTACTGGAAACACAAGAGGTGAATTGACTTGTGAAGCAATCACAGTAGACCTTGAATGCCTTCAACAGCATTAACTTGATCATTGTTACTGAAATTCATACTGAACAGGCTCTTGAAGGCAGTATTTTTTTACCAGCTATCACAGTAGTTGCTTTCTATTAGGCTGAAGTCATCAATGGAAAAGAAAAAGCAGGAACAAAGTTGCTGGGTATTAAAGTGACAGATCTTATTGTAATGCAAGATACAAAGCTGACAACAGAGAAGAATATGCTCTATCAATCAGGTTAGAATTTTATGCAAGTATTGCCATACACCCATCACTTGTTCCTACAGATGGTGGCACAACTGTTCATATAACTACTATCAAACAGGAACGGGAAACTATCTGGCTGAAAAACAACCATGCAAAAATCTTATCTCCTTTTTTTTTTTTTTTTTTTTTTTTTTGGCAAAACAGATCACATTTGGTTCATTAGCTATTGCACAAGCACCACTATGAAAGTGATACGCCCCAGCAATACTAGCAGCAATACCACAGCCCAGATTTTACACTAACGTGACCCCTAATAGATCAGGATGCTAATTAATCAGATATGTACTATAGTATGAATTTATCCTGTCTGTTAGCTGCCTAACAGATTCACTTTTCTTAGGCAGTGCACTATCATCCTGACTAAATCCCATTCTGCCTAATTTCCTCTTGCAATCTGCATACTTTCATTGCCTCGGTTGATAAACACTTTAACTTTCAGCATAAAAGCAGACACTGAAGAGTCTGCTTATAATAGGTTTGCAGTATCTTTTAGCGCCTTCCAGATAAGGTGTTTGACAAAAAGAGTAATGCTTTCAGACAACAGGTCCTCAGTGGGTGTTTTGTTTGAAACTGTCTATCATGAAATTGCTCCCAGCGTGGCACTACTGTCCATTAAAAAATTTGCAACATTGGTGTGTACCCACAGCTCAGTACAATTCCTATAATGACTGCTTTATTTATTCACTCCATGTCTATGAAGCTCAGATTATCATTTAATTCTAAACAAACTGCATACCACGAACACTTGCAAGAGAGCAACCCATTAAATTCAACATTTATTCAACAGCTCTAATTTGCTTGCGGTATTATGATGATTCCCCTGTTTTAAGAAATATAGCTTTAGTTCTATCTATCTTGTTTTCCATAATTTTTTATAACACATTAAATATTTAGTTTTCATCTACATCATTTAAAAAGGAACTTACAAGTATAAATCCAGGCGAACTCATTGGCAGTTGCATAAAATCCAGTCTCTGTAATCACAGGCTTTTACTCAGATTTTAATACGTCTTTATAATTACTTAGAAAAATGGGCAGGTACACACATGCACATTTTGTAGTAAGTATGCTTTTAAAAACTGATGTATCTAATATGCAGCATAAGCTAAGGATTATTACACATGGAAAACAGTCAAAGCGAAGATGCTGGATGGAAAAAATGAAGGTATTATTTTTCCAAGTATACTGTCCATTTATCCATACTGCTAAAAGTCTATTCAAATGAAAGATGATTTTAAATTTACATCATAGATCATATCTATACATCGATGCAAAATGCTCAGCCTGAACTTTGGACCCAAAAACCTCCCACTGAACTCAAAATTTGAGCCTGAGGTTGGAGTACAGAACTGCAACTGTGCATATGCCGAGAAAGTGCCGATTAAAACATACACTTTCCACACACTAAACACAGTGTTACTTTCCAGACAGTGCCCCAGAGCAATATGAAAAATGTGGAAGAGCTTATTCAGGAATTTCTTTTAAGTCGGGATTTAAGATTTGAATGCATTTTCTGAATGCATAGTGTCATCCAATAGGGTCAGTTTGTAAGCTCTTTCTGCTTTTAATAAAGCAGAAAAAAAATATCAAGAAATCTCTAAGTGCAAAGAAGTTACCAGTTTTCCCTGCCTCAGGTAACTCTCTCGTGCAGAAATAAAAATAACAGGGGTATATATCTTGATTTTTTATTTCCCCAAACTTCCAGTATTCAACTATGACCTTTCATTTTCCATTGTAAAATAAAAAGCATGGCAGAACACAATACCTACCCAAATAGAAGATATGCTTAATGATGAATCAAAAGAATATAGTGGATAACAGCCAAAAGACAGTTTTAAAATTCCATTTGTTCTGACCGTATGCCATAAAGATATAAAGAATGTACTTGATAAAGGCTGTTTTCCTTGGAAATATTTATCACGGGAGATGTTTATCAAATGAAGTAAGTTATTTCTTGACTGAAGAGCAAGAAATGTAACTGTTTTCTAATCTTGTTTTAAGTCATGAGCAGTGCCTTGAAGGAGTCCCTGAAGAGGTTACTGTTCAAAGGTTGCAATGAATATTATCAACAGAAAACATCCCACCATGTCCTCTAGTTGAGATCTCTACTTCTCAACAATATAATTTACCTACTCCCTTATCTCCCTGTACTCAGAGAGATGAAGCCTAATGTTGCCAGGACCCTTGTCCTTCCACTTTTAGAAACACAACATGCTTGAGCTTATTTCTGTTATTTTTATAGTTCATGACAGTCATGGCTATCAGACAGCGGCTGTCACAGATGGTAAACTGTACTACAACATAGTTCTAGCTACACTCTTTTTCTAGTTCATATGCAAACTCAGCAGCAAGAAATACAGAAGCCAAGGGACAAAAGAGCAGGAAGGGCATAAAGAAGAAAATCCTTTCCACTCATCTTCATTTAAAGTGAGATGTGCAGACTAATCCTTCTCAATTTCAATTTGCAGCCTACACTGTGAGCCAAGATCTGACAAGGGAAGATTGACTGGTGCTATTTGGTTTCCTGACTGCAGGAAGTTATACACAGGCCACAAGAAACAACCAGTCACAATTTCCTCTACAAACAGAATTTAGCAGAGAAAAAATAAATAAATGAACAAAGATTAAAAACCAGAGTGGTTCCAAGTAAGTATAGATTTAAAAAAAAAAAGGGGGATTAAATAGGAAAAAAAAATTGCAGCAGCTACTTAAAAAGATATACTAGGGAAATTAAAAACAATGAAAGGGTGAATTCATGACGTGCTTGATGCCAAAAGATCCAGAGAGCACACTCAGGGAGGATCTCAACAAAAGGAGGGCTTTCTAGGCAGTGAAGACGTTAAAATAGTGGCAAATAACTAGCAGGAAAGATTTCAGCACGGGCTGTACAAATCTTCTGGAGACGCAGAGATACACTCAAGCTGTAAACCAACACCATCATCTCATCGATGCGATCCCTATCCTCACTAGCTAGTTTACAGCTACCACGGCCACATCAATCAGCAATACAGTCAGCTCTTCAGTCACACAGACTGCCATCTGCTCACAGCGTATCACAAGCAACAGCATATTTCCACCGACACACTGTGTGGGTGCACTCCCACAGCCCTCGAGCCAACACAAGGCAGGGCTGCCGTGGCCCCCGACTATCTTGGCCGCGCAGTCCTTGGCCGTCGCATCAGCACTGGCACTCAAGCGATCGCATCGGTTCAAGGAGCTGCTGTAGATGACAGCAGAAGCAACTGGTTTTGCGTGGGATCACCTGCCGGAGCTGGCTCACTTCTCCATCGCATTAACAGCAGCGCTGGCTCGAGGGAGGCACCGAAACGATGGGGCTGGGGTTAGGAGGGTGGGACTGTGGCAGATCTGCATTAGCTCAGGCGAAACTCAATGTGCATCAACTAGCCTCAAATCAGATTGTACCTACACCCATATTGGTCACCCAGACCGTAGTCGTAAACAGCCATAAGCCAGCACTGTCATCGGGGGTAGGAATCTCTTGCCTGTCAATTTCCTCCCAACGCTGATCCCATCTTTGTGCTGCCACAAACATCGGTATGATCAGAGATATGATCCTCGCAGAAATAAAAGACGGGTAGTGCTAATGGGGCTAGGTTCCCTATCCTGTTTCACTGAGCAACCGCACAAAAACACGAAGCAGCAGGCACTGAAGGCCGGGCGGACCTTCTCCTTTTGGCAGTAATGCTGATTCAAGCCACTTTAAAATTTATTTTAAGCTACATGCTATTTACGATATACACTTACAAATCCAGAAGGAATTATCATAATAACCTACCTAGACAGGAGATAGAGAATTACTCTGTAGTCAGACTAGAACGTATTCCCCAAAAGAAAAATTCACGTCTTGATGAAGCCACATCCTGTGACAACTTGTTCCACTCATTGTCTAGCCTTTCAGTTGGAAAAAAAAAAAAAAAAAAGCGCTGGCTATTTGCCACTTCTAAGCACTGGACCTTGCAATACATTTGCTGGACTGAAGGTTCTGTCCTTCAAGTTAAATTTGAGCAAGTCACCTTCTAATCTTCCCTTTATCCTCTCAATCCCCTCACTATAGGGCTTATTTTCCCATTTTATCATCAGTTTCACTACTTTTCCCTAATCTTCTCCAATTTAACAGAATCATTCCTCAACTGTGGAAGCCAGAATTGAAAACATTATTGTGACAGTGCTTGTTCCAGAGCCCAGAAATTAAGGTAAAATGTCCTCTTTATGGGGACATTTTACATTTACCACTACATTATGGTAAGTTGTCCACCAAATAGCCATCGAGATGCTCAACTATTTTTCAGAATAAGTGCTTCAAGAGAAGTCTCTATTAACAGAAGTCTCTTAATGTGGCTTTGCTTGTTCCTTCCTTGACATAATAGCTTTACGTTTGATTTATTGAAATAATAGCGGCTCTCTCTCTATCTTAATAGAACAAGACAGACTAAGGAAATGGTGTATAGAAATGGCATATAGCTCATGTGCTTCGAGGTATTCCAGTAACCATCCATCCTGCAGTCCTGCCAGTATAAGAATATAGGACTAGTCCACCTAGACCTGCAATGACACACCTAGAATCAGATGTTTCAAAGAAGGGTGCAGCTGGCGGGAGTGAAGTAATCGTTTCCATGATTCTATTTACCTCTAAAATTTAGAGACAGCCTTGAGCCCTCAGACGCAACATTTTCTACATTTACTATGTGACTCAGTTAAGACAATGATAGGTATTGTGTATCTCTAGATATTTACATCTAAGTTCTCAGTCTCAGAATTTAATCCAGGGTCGTTCCATTCCTTTCAGTCAGTCCATGTGAAGTAAGTTCCTCAGTTTAGTCACACCTTGGTATGCAAGCATTGACTGCAAGTTCCTCAGTTTAGTCACACCTTGTGTATGAAAGCATTGACTGCCATGGTTTTTTTCCATTTCCTACCTTCCCATTTCACTGACTCGCTCTTGTACCAAGAGACAGAGAGGTCCTGCTTCTCTCGAATTCCTGTTTTCGCATGGGAGTTCTTCAGCACGGCTCTGCTAATACTAGCAACAGGCTCTGCTTCCAGTTACGTGACTTTTGACAAGACATGTAACGTCACTGCCCCAAAGAACAATGTTTTCTTCTGCAGATTGCCAAGACGATTATATAATAAGATTTAAAAATTGGTCTGAAGTTGCAAAGGAGTATTTTTATACTATTGAAAATCACTGACGTCTCAATGCTTTCAAAACATGTCAGCTTTCATTATTTTTAGCCTTTTTTGACTGCAATAATTGTGAATTACGGTCACATAAGTAGACATGGCATTAACTTCCACGATGATGTAAGCTTTGATGTAACTGAGTTCTATAGGGCTCTAAACAGTTGAAACGATTAACAGCAAAGCTTACAAAATTGCAATGAGTAGAAAGCTAAAAGGAGAAGTCAGAAAGCCATTATCAGGAAGTCAGTAGGTGCATCATGTAACTTACCAAACAGGCGCTGATGGAAGAGAAATTTCCCAGCTATCAGTCCTGTGAGAATGGCAAGCAGCCACAGAAGCACCTTCAGAAATTTCCAGCCTCCTCCTTCAGGGTATTTATTTGTTACAAAGGAGAAACAATTACCAACAACAATAACATTGGCTTCTGTCTGACTGTGAGATACTGGGTCCTCAGCAAATATTAAGAAGTTAAAGAAGATCACTAAGTAAGCCACAACTAAGCGAGACCACGGGTGCTGGAAGTAGTAGCGGAAGTCTTTATCCATCCTCAGATACTGCAGAACTGTTCTTTGCCTGTATGTAAAGACACAAATGCACAATGTTATATATATATCTCCAGAATTCTTGGAGCTGAGGAGATACCTGCATATTACAAAAATCACATCACTGTAACCGTGTCATTAGTCATTTTTAACGCTTCAGACTTGACTAACAGTGAAAGTTTCAATTAAAAGATACCGTTAGATCCAGGTAGAGAAAAACTGAATTTTCTGCCCATTCCAATGTAAAAACAACAAACAAATTTATATAGATCATAGCACAGGATTTTTAGTCTCAAACATCTCTGTATTATTTCTTTCAAAGAACGGCTCCGTAGTGGGGCAGGAAAATACAGCATGTAGGAGCGTGACAGGCTACGTGAAACTTAGAGCGCCTTTCCAGCCACATTCCAAAAAATACAACACAGATTTCGCAAATGTTCATGCTAAGCCTAAACTGAACCTTTCTCCTTGTAGGAAAAGGGTGGAACAAGCCCCTAAGGCCAGTGAAGTCTTCTACTGCCTCATCTCCTAGAAGCTTACAAGCATATACCCCAGCAACATCAGAAACTTGTGTGCGTATGAAGGAATAACATGACAGAAAAGTTGCTGGAATTAACCCTCGCAGCTCAGGCAAGTCTGTGGAAATATTTTCATTGACTTGAGGGACTGCACCTATAATTAAGCATATTTTCAAAAACAGAAACTAAGAGTGCCCTGAGCACAGACTGTTTTGTACGAATACAAAAATTGTATTTTGAAACTTGCCTGCTGATGAAGTACTGCTATGGAAGAAAACAAATAAGCATGGTTACGTTTCAGTTGTTTGCCATTTGATTTCTTTTTCTTTTATTCACAACAAATTGGTTGTTTCATCCTGTTGAACCACTTTGTATGCACAAAGATACAAGGCCTTTGTGTTGTGGAACACCACAATTATTCAAGGGACACAGCGTGTAGGAAGAAAAGGGGGGGGAAAAAGGAGTATCTAATAATATTGCTTGTTTATTACAGCAGGATCCTTGAAGGATACAGTGTACTTAACTGAACGATACAGATTTTTGCAAATGTCATATATGCCCCCACAGGAAAAAAAACAACCCAAACCCAAATCGCAGCAGAAGACCTAAAAAACCCTATCTATTACTCATCCCTTCTTGGACTTCTAAGTATCACTTTGCAAACTTAAGGAAAGGCTTGAATTACAATATCTCCCTTCAGGTAGTCGCTTTAAAATAATTTAACTCTATAATCCGATTTATATGTGTAACATGAGAAGGAATCCTGTACCCACTAAATCAAAAGGATAAAACAACCTCAGCAGATTCAGACAACGCATTCAGTAAATAATAAAAATTAATAATGTCCCACTATGCATAAATTACATGTGAAAAGGAAAAAAAAACCGCATTAGAGAGTTAAAAAGTTGGCACAAGGAAGCGTCAGCGCTTTGAAAACTTTATGAATAAAGTGATTTAAAGCAAGGGTGACTGGCCCAGCAGCCTAAGAAAATACCACTTTGGGGAGATAAAGCCGCCTTCAGAGCCGCAAGGATGCCCAAAGCTATTTTAATGTTCTCCTTCCCGTTAAGGGGAAGAAAAGTTTTGCTATTTCCTTACGTGTAGGAACCACCCAAAAGCCGGACCGGGGCCGGAGATAGATAAACAACTATACGTCCCGACGTTTTTGGCAGCTGCCGGCTACCGGAGAGTGACCAGCCACCCACCCGAAGCCGCAGCTCCCCGGGAAGCCTTTACCAGCAGAAAGCAGCCCTTATTTGCAACAGCACCGGCGCTAAATCGCTAAGAAAAAAAAAACCCAAAAAAACCCAAAATAAAAAAAAAGAACAAAACCCGCTACCTCCACACCAAAACACCCGCGGTGCCCACAAACCCCCACGCCCACCCTCAACCTGTTAAATCCATTTTCCCCCACGCCGGGGCCACGCGTGTCCGTATGTCCCCCCGCCCCCCCGCCGGTGCCGGGGGGCTGCCCGCCCGCCTCCCTCCTTCACTCACCGCCTCGGGGACCGGCGGCGGCGGCGGGGGGTTCTAGAACCCGGCGGGGGGGGGGGGGGGGTGGGGTGGTTCTAGAACCCGGCGCGGCGCCGCTGCGGGCCCGGCTCGGCGCCTGCCGCGGTGCGGCTCTCGGGCAGGGTCGTCGTTCCGTGTGTCCCACCCCGGACCCCGCAGCCCCCTCGGGCGCTGCCGCGGAGTCCCGCCCGCCGTTCCCCGGTCCCCCCCCCCCTCCCCCCCCCCCGCCCCGGGCTGTGGCGGCTGTGCCCCTCCTCTACCGCTCCGGTGCCGGGGGAGGGAGCGCGGCCCCGGCAGTGCGGCAGTGGCAGGGCTGCGGCAGGGGGTCCCGGCGACGGTAGTTGTCCCTCCCCTCTTCTAACACCCCCCCCACACACACAGAGGTGTGTCTGCTAAAGGAGCCGAACCGTGCGAGTTATTTTCCCGCGGGTGGGGTTTTTTTGGTTTGTTTTTTTTTTTTACTCACCCTGGAAAATGGTGGCCTGGGAGCCACCGGGGGTTTATCCAGCCGGGGGAGGTGATGGAAGCCGGAGAGCCACGCGATTCCCAGCGGTCAGATTTCAGCGTGAAGTAGACGAGCTGTAGGAAATGACAAATAGGGGGGGGGAATGGGGGAGCGGGAGGCGATCTGGAGATGTGTTACCCCGAAGCAAAAGCACGGGGTTGGCAATCATAGCCGGATCGCTCGGGAGGATTTAGGAAAACCCTCGTGTTCGGGAGGGGAGGGAGGTCTCTACCCATTTTGCTTCCGTGGGAGGGGGCTATCGGGGGGCCACGGTCGGTCTCCGGGGCGAGCGCACGGTCGGTATCGGGGCTGTGTCGGGCAAAACGCCCCCGCGCAGCCCGCCGGAGCTGTTGACATTGCACTTCGGCCGAATTGTCAACCGAAGCCTTTTTTTTTTTTTTTTACGTGGGATGTGGTCCCTAGTGCCAGCGTGCTGGTATTGCTGACATCCCAGGAAAACGGTTACAGGATGCTCTTAGCGTTGCACTGTGACTGGGTCTTAAGGCGGCGGGTACCAGTTCTGGTCGTCGCTGAGGACGGGTAAAACCGAGCCGAAGGTGCTAGAGACAGCCTCGGTGTCTTGTTGGGAAAAGCCAGGTAGCTCCATTGGGGCAGGTAGCTGAAATACAGCATCCGACTGGAAAAAACAGGGATGGGATATGCGCTCGGCCGCTTCAGGCCAAGGTACGGAGGAACGTGGGTGAGCTCCACGGAGGAACGTGGAAGGGTCTTTAGGGGAGTCAGGTTGTGAAAGACCGGCACAACCACAACAAGCACCAGATGAAGACTTGGGAATGCCTTCTGTACTTATGGCAATACAGTTTTATGTATTTTTGTAAATAAACATAACTGTATTGAAGGTATCTGACATAATCACCGCGTTATCTTCCTCGCTAGAACAGCCCATGAGATGCTCAATTTTAGGGAGAAAGATGCAACATTCAATATTTAACAGTAGCACCCCCCCAGCGATCTTTACAGTAAACAGAAAATTAAAATATTCAGAGGCAAAAAATCATCATGTGCCACGAAAGAGTACAGAAACACAGCGTACAGCACTGCCTGTTCATGCAACAGTTCTGTGTGCACTGCCACGCTTGCAGAACTGTCTCCTTCTGTTCAACAAATGAGAATCCACAGAGAAGGAGGCAGCACCCACCACAAAAGACATCACGCTCTTCGTGCACCTACACACTAAGAAAAAATTTTCTTTAGCTCAGTTGGAAACCCATGCTACAACTACAAAGCGTTCCTGACCATTTTTTCAGATAGTAAATCAGTGAGCAAGTTTTTGAAGCCACTAAGTCAATCTAATGAAAATCATCTACTTTTCTATTAAAGTCACCAAAAGCATAAGTGCACCATGTACCTCTCCCAAATTTCATGTTGCAATTGCTTTCTTAGAGGACGCTAGTATTTTTTCAAACAATGTAATATTTCACTCGTATATTAAAAAAAGCTGGACCACTCATTCCTTTTTTTTTTTTTTAATCAAACAATCAAGATTTAGTTGATGAAATACATACCTGAATAGCAACAATTAACAAATAATCTAAGCAGCCGAGACCAGGAACTGCCAGCAACAGAAGAATATAAACTCTCTTATCTACGAAATTGTCAGCAAGTAAACAGGCCAGCAGTAAAACCAGTAAGTTGAACCTAAAAAGCAGGTTGAATCAGGACAACGAGTCATCTTGAAATGCTAGTTTCGATACTTATGAATGAAACTATTTTACCAGCATTCCTACTACAAAATAGCACTTTTGTAAAGGCTATCAAGCAGAGCTGTGAGTACTGAACTGACCGTATATGCATCTTACTGCAGTATCAATTTCTGTAGAGTCATTTTACATTCAAATATGAGGAATCAGCCTTCTGCACGTTAGTCTGTAACTAGAAAGTTCTCTTACAAGACTCTGCTACCTCAGACAACTCTGTCTGGTGCAGGAACATGCGCCGAGCTACAGTATGTTCCAAAATAATGATGCTGTACTAAGAGTCAGGTTTCTTTGCTTTTCTATGCCAAAGCAAAAGTGCTAGTTTTGTCAGTGAAGAAGCTGCAGGTCCAAACTAGAAAGACTCGTGTAATCACTCGATTCAAAAACAAAATAAAAAAGAAAATCCAATTCATTATGAAATCCTGTGTATCCAGGACTGAAAGGTAATTCTGGAGATGGGAAAAAAAATGCTACAGCTTCCTCTGAGAAAGCTCTCTAATATCCCATGTTATCTAAACCGACTATGTGCTTAGCTAGTTGAACCACAAAACTGTGGGTCACTTAACACCCGGGAAATTTCACCAAATCACAACATAGCTGAGGCTGGAAGGGACCTCTGGAGATCCTCTAGTCCAGCCCTCTGCTCAGAGCAGGGTTGTGTCCAGTTGGGTTTTAAGTATATCCAAGGTTGGAGACTCCACAACCCCTCTGGGCTACCTGTTCCAATGTTTGACCAACCTCACAGTAAAAAGGTTTTTTCATAAGTTCAGTGGAACGTCCGGTATTTCAGTTTGTGCCCATCGCCTCTCGTCCTTTCACTGGATAGCACTGAGTCGACTCTGGCTTCATCTTTACTCCTCCTATCAGGCTTTTAGACACATCGATAAGATCCTCTCCCTTGAGCCTCCTCTTCTCAAGGTTAAACAGTCCCAGCTCTCTCAGCCTGTCCTCCCACTCCTTTCACCTGTGGTTGCACAAATGCCTCTTCCCTGGCTTGCTGCTTGGAAAAAGTACTTCATCCCTCAAACCCCAAACCCCCACTACTCAGGGACTGTGCTTCTAATGTATTTTTCTTCCATCCTGCTGTTGCAGTTTGACCCCAGCCAGCAGGTAAGCACCCACACAGCTGCTAGCTCACTCCCTCCTGCCTCCACCCCCAGTGGGACAGGGGAGGGAATAGGAAAAAAAGAGAGAAAACTCATGCGTTGAGAAAAAGATGGCTTAATAAGTGAAGAAAAAAAGTGAGAATTAATAAAATGTAATAAATGAGAATTAAAAAAAAAAAAAAAGTGATGCTAAGGCAATCACTTACCAAGGCCCACAAGCAGACTGATGCCTGGTCAGTCTCTGATAGCCAGCTTTGAAGCCAAGCCCCATCCCACCCTTTTCTTCCACGCAGCTTTATTGCTGGGCATGATGTCATATGGCATGGTGTTTCCCCTTGGCCAGTTTGGGTCAGCTGTCCTGGCTGTGTCCCCTCCCAATTTCTTGCCTATCCCCCAGCCTACTTGCTGCGGGGGAGTGTGGGCAGAGCGGGGAAGAGAGACAGCCTTGATCCTGTGCAAGCACTGCTCAGCAATAGCCAAAACATCAGTGTGTTTTCAAAGCTGTTTTAGCCACAAACCCAAAACACAGCACAATATGCTGCTATGAAGGAAGTTAACCCCAGGCCAGATCCAGTACACCTGCAAAAAATAGCCTTGTAACAAAAGAGTCCCCCCTTTGAAATTTCACAGTCACCGTTATGGCAACCCATCTCAGCTACACCACTTAAGATCTATTCATTATCTGCATTCCCCAACTCATTTCTTACTGTCTAAAAGAAGAGAAAGAAGCACATTAAAACATGGAACAAATGGGGAAAAAACCAAAAGCTGACAACTGTTAGTGTATAACTAAAGAGTTAAAAAATTTAAAAACTTAGAAGAAAGAAAAGGCAAAAATATGTATCTCCCATGGAAAGTGAGAATGTTAAATTAATCAGAGATAATGACATTGCAAATACTAGTACTGCTTCACTACAAGATGTGAAAGATAGAAATGTCTAGAAGAATGTGGTACAGCAGAAATGTTTCTATTATATATTTGGAAAAGATAAGCAGTGTTTTCACATTATGTAACATTGAAATACTTTCCGTTAAATCAATAATATGAAAGGATAGTAAACAGCAGCAACTTAAATTAAATATTTATTTTTAAATGGCAGGTCAAAGAGTTATTAGAAAAATAAACGAAAGATGTGATAGGCAGCTACGTTAATCGTTAAATTTGTTTCCTAACAACTTCTGAAATGCTGAAGAAATTTCATAGAACTAGAAGAAAGTTAATGTTGTAACAATATTCAAAGGGTAAATAGGATGACCTACTTAATTACAGGCTTCCCAGGCTGACAGCAAGCATGGGCAAAAATATGGGAAAGGCAGGTTCAGGTCTCAATTACTGAAAGAAGTGAAAGGGAGAAGAACCGGAATAACCAAACGGAAGACAGTGGTGCGGGTGTGCAGCCATGCAATCCCCGGCCTCCACGCGCACACGCTGTAAGTCAGAGCAGCCACCAGATTTAGTCATAATTTTGGTCAAACTAGTGCCTCTGTTTCTGCGAGAACAACCAGCAATAATACAAGCTGACAGAACGCACTCTTTGAAAAACCATTCTGATGTCACTTCGGGATATAATGTATTTGTTTGGTTAGGTCAGTACCAAGATATATACATATATACACCTGAAATCTTTAAGGGATTTATGTGATCAGATAGCTACTGACATTTCAGTGAAAGAATGAGAATGATACAAAATCAACATTATACCCAATATACAGGTGAACTAACAGGCTTCCAAGTCATGATAAAGGGCCTTATTTCTGGTTCAATCTAACATTTTTCATCAACGAAACAAGGAAGAGATTGCAAATTATCTAAAATGAGGGAAACTAAAAATAATGGCAAAAGGACACATTTCTGACACTAAGCCTCTCGATTCTTTGACTTGTTAGCTACAACCCAAAACATTTCAAACCAAACGTAAATGTGAATAGGAACAACTTATACCTCCTGTTTCTATAACGCAGAAAAAAATGAAAAAAAGAGAGCTTGGATATAGATTTTAACAAACATAAATGATGCTTTAGCTAAAAATGTTAGTGGAATCTTGGGATCTGGGTGATTAATATATACTTTTTGATCCTTGTCAAGCAAGTTTTAGTTTACCAAGATGAAGTTAAGGGATGGTTTCATCATTGTTGATAGGTTAAATCACAAAAATATAATTTTGAGCAGAATTTAATACATATACCTAATTTTGCAATACCAGTGGAACTTGGGACAAAAAGCAGTAGGAGAACCGGAACTTTGAGTGATCTTTTACATACTGTGAAACAGAACTTCAGTCCTGAAGTCAAATGATACAGGGCTTACCAAGGTTAAAGCAGAAGCTGTACTGGAAGTTTTGAAGATGGTAAGTCAAATGATAAACAAAACTTACTTACACTTGAATGAAGTACTTAGTTCTGTTCATCCAGAACAAATTTACTCCAAGTAAGCATGACTCTACTTCAAATAATCTATACTGATTTCAAACAGACAGACAGCACACGCTTAGCCTAGATAAAATCACTGAAGAAGAACAGTCTAGTGAGGTGAATTTACACCACTAATTAAATACCTTTTAAGTGCATCTGCTGGCCATATGGATAATTTCAACTAATAGAACAACGACATGTGACTTCTGTACTAGGAAAAGAAAGGAATAATCAGCTTGCAGCTACCTTGATAGTTGCATGTACAGAATCAGAGAAAACACAAATTAAGAAAAATTGGAATCTGAATTCAGCCTTCCACAGATACTGCTTAACCACACTGTCCAAGTTTATTGCAAGGGTAAAAGAAGACTTCAGAAAGATAGAATTCAGGCTGGAAGACAAAAGGTCAGAAAAATAGTAAGTGGTAACAGAAAGTCTTTGGGAAAAGAAAGTATGCTCTAATGTTGCTGAACTCTAGTAAGAAAAATATAACATCATGTTTTGCTCAGTATGAGCTTTATATTCTTTTATACAAGCAGGCCTCAGATTACTATCTGACAGGAGAATAATTTAAGCTTTATTAGCTTATTCAATACTAAAGACAAATTTGTTTAAAAATAATGAGGGGTAATTTCTTAACCTCATGAAAAAACACAGGACAAAAAAAGTCTTGTGTTTTCAACCACTGTATCTCATAATGTTTTTCCAAAGTGCAGTGAACAACTGTAATTTGTGTAACTACAGTATAACAACACATTCCCTCTGTAAAAAAAAAAAAAAAAGTCTGAAGGCTTTACTTTGTTGTCATACAAATTCCCTGTGTCTTGTTCCTATTTCTATTAGAGCAAAAATAGGTGTAGCATAACATAAAAATTTTGTATCTTGACGAAAGTACTGCTTTTAAACTCAAGCACAGTGTGATAACTCAAACAATTAAATGACTTTATTTTCATATCTCTGCATACCTGGAATTGGAGTACATTATCTAATACAATAAAAGGAGTCTGAGAGCTGATCATGCACTGTCATATACACCTGACTGGATCAGGGGAACAGAAACAGAGGCAGGGCAGGGAGTACTATGAGGCACTGGCTGCTGCTCTGGGGATCTCGTTAGAGACTATGGCAAACCAGACACCGCACTAATACAACTGAGGAGCAAATCTGTCCCTGCCGAAGCAGACGCACACAGCTGTCTTGTGCAAAACATGGCTCGTCCGAGCTGTGGATCAAACCCCAGGAATACAGGTGAGCTATGCTCGCTAACAACTTCAATGTGACTGTGCAAATGGTAGCACTTGATGAATCAGAACTATAATCTCATTGAAAAATAATCAAATGTACCAACATTAAACATAAGAGAGCTAATCATAATCTGAAAATAATTAAGAGAATCATATATGCACTGCTACGCCTAGAGAGTAGGGGTTTTGCTGTGAGATTTTTAGACAAGTGATGAGAAGACCAACTTTTGTGACCTTTCTTTAAAGCTTCTTCTCATTGTGTACTGGGATATGCAGTATCTATTATGCAAATAGACATTTTTCAATGGCCAAAGAATAGCCTGTGACAAATGCCTGTTATTTTTAGCTCACACTAATGCACTGTGAAAAAGCATAGTATGCAAAAAAAAAAAAATTACAATGATAAATGTAATAATTTATTTACTAGCTGGAAATACACTGAAAATGGACAGGCACTTTGAATAAGTGCCTGAAAGAACAAGTAAGAATGTACAGTGTGGTCAAAATGTCCTTTGCTTGTTTACTGAATTTCCCTTCATTTATAAGAAGAGCAGTGGGGTGGGTGCACGGTAGAATCTTTTGGAACTAAAACGAAGTACTGGAGACCTTCAGCTTATGCTGAGACGTAGCATACGTCTGGGTTTGTGTGTGCCTGTGAGAGTCTTACTTCTGCTGCAAACTAAGTGCAAGGAGCTGAGTACTAACACAGCTGTCTTAAATGCTAGAAGGGAGCACTGCAAATACTTCAGGTTTCACTGCAAGTCTTTCTCCTACCCTTCTTCCACATTTCTGTCTATTTAAACAGTACACACTGGAGAGTAAGGATCTGTGTCAGAGTTTTATTCTCTTGCATCTCAGAACACTTTCTGCAATTAGTAATAAAATCCCTAATTGGTCTCATGGAGCCCTTTTGGGATGAAACTCCCCATATTTTCTTGCTACTATTTTTTAATAGCAATTTATGGGTAGAAATTGGGTGTCACTTCTGAGTGACTTGGGAGGAAAGTCTGTCTGACTGGACTCCTCTCCAGCAAGTGGGACCCCATGAGTAGGAGGAATCCTTTGGCCCAGGTCCTCCTGTTGTTTCACCCCAGCTTTGACACCTCTCAGAAGGTCTTAGCTGTCCTCATGATGCCTACATCAAAAAGTGGAATTATCTAACAACAATTTGAACCTTTTCTTAGTTTCTTTGGAAATTTGAATAAGACTGTGAAAGAGCAATGAGAAGCATACAAGGAGCCATTAGAGGGAACCTGATAGTCGGTGGATGAGGAATACGGTTGGATGGTCGTGTCCAGAGGGTAGTGGTCAACAGCTCAATGTCCGGATGGAGATCAGTGACAAGTGGTGTCCCTGAGGGGTCTGTATTGGGACCAGTACTGTTTAATATCGTCATCAGTGACACAGACAGTGGGATCGAGTGCCCCCTCAGCAAGTTCACAGATGACACCAAGCTGACTGGTGCAGCTGACACACCTGAGGGCCGGGATACCATCCAGAGGGACCTGGACAAGCTCGAGAAGTGGGCCCATGTGAACCTCATGAGGTTCAACAAGGCCAAGTGCAAGGTCCTGCACCTGGGTCGGGGCAACCCCTGCTACCAATACAGGCTGGGGGATGAAGGGATGGAGAAGAGCCCTGCAGAGAAGGACTTGGGGGTACTGGTGGATGAAAAATTGGACACAAGCCGACAATGTGCGCTCACAGCCCAGAAGGCCAACAGTATCCTGGGCTGCATCAAAAGCAGCATGGCCAGCAGATCGAGGGAGGGGATTCTGCCCCTCTGCTCTGGTGAGACCCCACCTGCAGTACTGCGTTCAGCTCTGGGGTCCTCAGCACAGGAAAGACCTGGACCTGTTGGAGCAGGGCCACAAAAATGATCAGAGGAATGGTACACCTCTCCTATGAAGAAAGGCTGAGGGTGTTTGGGTTGTTCAGCCTGGAGAAGGCTCCAGGGAGACCTTACTGCAGCCTTCCAGTACTTAAAGGCAACCTAAAAGAAAGATGGGGACAGACTTTTCAGTAGGGCCTGTTGCAATAGGACGAGGGGTAATGGTTTTAAACTAAAAGAGGGTGGATTTAGACTAGATAGAAGGAAGAAATTTTTTGCGATGAGGGTGGTGGAACATGGGAACAGGTTGCCCAGAGAGGCTGTAGATGCCCCATCCCTGGAAACATTCAAGGTCAGGCTGGACGGGCTCTGAGCAACCTGATCGAGTTGAAGATGTCCCTGCTCATTGCAGGGGGGTTGGACTAGGGGACCTTTAAAGGTCCCTTCCAACCCAAACCATTCTATGGTTCTATGATTCTATTAGATCTACTAAGTTCACAGCCATACATGCAATGGAGAAACAGGCAGGAACCTGGGATCTCAGGAAGGATAGGCAAAATGTCAAGGAAAATGTAAGAGAAAAAGACTGAAATTTTCAGTCAGAATATCAAGGAAAATTTTCAAACACTGATACTCCTAGGCTACAAGGTACACAGTTTTAGCAAGGCCCAGAGGCTCTGCAACACTCTAATTAAGAGAGGAAGTGACTTAGGACTTTGTGTCTTCAACACAGAGTGCAAACAATGCCTTGGCCACAGTCACATTTGCTTCATCTGGTATTAGTCAGTACTAACCGTACCTCATCAAGAAAGAAACCGCCATCTCTGTAGTAATGGGAAACAAGATAAACAACTGCATATAATCAGCACAGTGCTGGTGTTTCAGCTGATAATATTTCACAATGACTTAATGCACTCATCTAAGGTAAATATTAAAAGAAAGTGGAAATACGTATGAAAGGAATGTTGCCCAGCATCTCTCTTTTGAGGTCACCAGGAAAATTACAGGATCCATGCTAGTGCTGCACCAGTTTATCATCCTAGATCATCTGCCATTAAAAGAAGTTCACATACTTCCTACTCATAGAAACCTCTCTGTACCAAAGTCAGTGAGAGAATTCTTAATGATTTCAGTAGAGTCATGATATCCTGCATATAATGTTAGGAAAAACAGAAGTGTAATCTCCGACTTTTGTAATATGCATTTTCACCTAATCATTGTATCTGCCTTGTTATTATTTTTTAAATGTTTTTAATAACAGGAATATTTGAGTGAGGAAATCTTCGAGAAAATGACTACTTTCCAGGGTACTCAAAACTACCTACCAGCTCATTAGATCATGCAAACTTCGAATACTGCTCTATGCTCAGACATGACTACTGGCCAGACAAGCCACCCACCTGCAGGAGGTAATTACCAGTCTTGGCAGATAAGGTCTACTCTAAATCTAGACAGTATTGTGTTTGGTGGCTTTCTGCCAGGATTCACTGGCATTCTAAAAGGGGTCCTTCTACAGTCAGCATGTGCTGGGCTGTCAGTATGATCATCCAAACGGGACTGAAACAGTCCCAAGCACATTTTCTTTCTCATCAAGAAATAGCTAGCAAATCCAATGAAGTGGAAGATAGAGTAGCCCTAATTGACATGAAAATGTGAAAGGAGAGGCTGCTGAAAGACTTTGAATGTACCCAGTCTCTTAAAAAATAAATGGATATTAGAACCATTTTTCTAGATCCAGAGGAAGGTTTTGCATGAACACAAACAGCAGCTCATTTTTGCCTTGGAGGTTTTTTCGATACAAGACGATGATTTTTAATAGAAGTGTTATTTAAGTGGAGCTTCATCTTGGTGGCAAGCAGATTTCATTCCTGTTGAATGAAGATAATAATATGGCTTCAGTTACTGCTTTGTTATCGTCTTTGATCTGGGCTACAGCAATGTAATACACCTTGCTATAAATAATTAGTACATCTCTTTAGCCAGTCACCCTATTGGAGCAGATCATGTCCTGCTTCTGTTTTCTGTGCAGTCTTCCCCTAGAATCCAGTCAAGTTTAAAATCTTGGTATTTATGGTCAGGCATATGATGGTCTGAGAAGAAAGCACGCATACACTAGCTTAGTCCTGATAGCTTAAAATGGAAATTGTGACTTATAAATCTACTCCAGAGGCCTAAGGGAGCTGTCCAGGTCTTTACAAAGTTTTTCTTGCTTTCTTTGACTCAAGAATCACTTTGAACATCATGTAAGATGATTCCTAAAAATCTCTTGTGTGCTCTACACACAAGAAGACTTCTTGGAACTTGTCATCAATAACTGACAAAGCAAACATAGGTTTTAAATAATTAAAATACTTTTTCCCGCTGGAGGGAAAAGGTAAAATTGAGAACCACAGAGATACCAGTTGTACTGCTTAATGCACTTCAGAAATGCATTCAAATAACACACCATGGAGGCAGAACAGAACATCTGAAAAGAGTGGCTGAAAGGGTGCCTGGATTACAAATCGTTTTGCACAAGGATTTTGCAGTGGTATTTACACGTTAGTTAATCACTACTATTGGGGTAAGTATATGAAAGAACAAACAACATTTGAGAAATTTCATAATTTAAAAATCACTGAGAGCATGAAACAATTTGACCATCATATTGCCCATTATGCTGTGCATAGAGAATGTAGAGATGCCATGTCTACTGTTTATCTACAGATTTACCAGATCAGGTTAAGAGCTAGAAATGGACAAAGATATCAACAAACCATATTCAGAATCAACTCCTTAATAAGGTCCAGAAGCACTTAACAGAACAGAAAGATGTAAGAAACATGGGAATTCCCACCAATTGTGCTTTGTTCAGTTTATTTCACAGGACATTTGCTTCTTATTATCAAAGCATACCAAAACATGACAAGAATCAGTTGTCTACAACTTTCAGGATAGCAAAACCTTTGCTACAAATCTGTTTTCATCTATGGCAGTGGCTAGGAAAACCCCAGCACCTCAGACCTGGCTATCTATGCCACTGTAATTCAGTTTAAAATAGTTGTCTATCTAGCACGTTCCTGGCTACCCACAGTCAATACCTACTGTGTCAGCTGTTTAAGCAGCCAGAAAGAAATGCTCCTCAGATTATGAATATTAAGAGACAGGAGTCAGTTTATTTACACATTTACAAGAAATGAGCAGAAATACCTCAGAGCATAAAGAAATTAAGAGATATTCATACTGCTATAAAGACTTACTGATGAACGTAAAGTGAGAGCTGTCCACAGTGTAATAAAAAACACTTGCTGTAATGGCAAGAGAGCGATGTGTTCTTATAGCAATACTTCTTAATAGTAGACTTACCCAGAAGCTCTAACCATCACAAAGAAATACCTTTTTATTTGAATTGAACATAGTGTGTTGGTTGATTAGAACTACATATACTGAGACTTACAAATGGGTAACACTGGCACGCTCAGCAATCAAAGTCCATTTTGCTAGGAACACCTTTCACACATATCCTCAAAGTTATAAGGAAATCTGACTCTAGGAGCGGTATGATTTCTAATTTCATTGTTTAGCTGCCTATGGGTGTATGGGAATGGAGATTACTGGAAGCAGAGTTGAAGAAATGAAGTTTTCACATATTTCTGAAGGAAGTAGATGATACTCATTCTTACTCTATATGGAAGGAAGTTCATCTTGCTGATGGACTAACTCTCTGATACTATAATTATCTTATGAAAATACGGTTATTTTTGAAGAATATGCTGATGGGGGAAAAGAACAATCTAAGATGAAGCTTTGAAGAGTGTCAGGCTAGAGATCCACAGGAAAGGGAGCTCGACAGCAAGAAAATAAAGTTGTAATATTGCCCAGTAAAAAGGTTTTCCCTCTTCGGCTGTTGGAAATGTGTTTAGTGTTTGAAGTGTCACCTCAAGATAGGCATGGACTGCAGTGATAAAAACTGTATGTAAAAAAAATACGTGCATTTCCATTGTCAGGTAGACAATTATAGTCAAACCTGGAACAGGCCTTCCTGGCAACATCACAACAGGAGAAAATGTTTGCACATGATTCCGGAACTATGAACACAATTAACTGAGGATTCCATAGAGATTATAACCACAGCATTTAATAAACTAGCATAAGCGAATAGAGCATTGCTAAATCAATGAAGAAGCAAATGTATAGGGAAAGACGCTGAAAATGAAAACAAGACCCAGAAGTCACATAGAAAATGCTGTACCAAACTCTATTAAAAATATTTCCTTTTGACTAGTCATTTATTATTCAGTTAAAATAATCTTATTAAATTTGGGAAACTGCAATATGCTGTCTCTACCAAAACAATCACAGCCTTAATTAGATACAAAACCTAACGTATTCTGGAAAAAATTAATTCAAGTACAGGGAAGAAAATATAACTAATAAAAAGAAAAAAGTTACTTAATGCATATGCTAACAGATAAACCTCCCTGTTCTTACCCTGACACTCTTATGATCTGGATAGGAGTTTAATAATCAAAAAATTTTAGTAAGACTCTGAAGCACACTGAAATTCAGAAGTTTAGGCTTCTTCAATAGACATAAAATCGTTACTTGCTTATGCTTGTTTCTGTGCAATGTCTCTTCTTTGCCAATCATCAAACCCCTTAATAGAGGAAAATATTTGTGATATTGAAATTTGAAAAAAATAGACTTTCAGTTCATCTTTTTGCTAAAAAGGTGCTACAAAATGCCCGTGTGTACCAGTCTTGTTTCACATGAAGCAGTTGTTAAGATCCCGCTTCTGCACTTTGGAGCCCTCTGACATACTGGCAGGAACTGATGTGATGTGACCTCAGATAGTCAAGGTGGTCTCAAAAGGGTGACAGACGTTAGAGTCTCATACCACTCTGATAGTTCCAGTCTAAGCATGGGTTTCCATTGAAAGCACAGTTCCACAGTCTTAGCTACACATCCTTGTTACCACACTGTGCCAACAGTATTGCTCCTGGGAACACATGACTAACTCGATCAAGGAACCAATCTGTCTTTTCAGGACATCTGCCTATCAAGGAAAACTTCCTTTTCCCTCATAAAGTTTCAGGCAAATTCATCCTTTACAAATGCTAAAACCAACACAGCGGAGGAACCAAGAACATAGCACCCACGGCAGGCTTAGGCTCAAATGATTTAAAGTAATTGTGATAGCACCACATCTTTGTTTGCCACTCTGGCTCGATCCCTAGCACTCCTCTCCTCTCGGAAAGGCTGCTCTTCTTACAACCTCTGTGCTCCTGGAGGCTTATAATAGGGGAATTAGGGCTGACCTCTGGGTACCTGGGAAACACCTCCTGTCTCTCATTTCTTGGTTTCACATGAAGTCTTTTCCCTGCCTCTTTCAGCGCCTCCTTGCTATAAGAAAGATAAACTGCAGCTTCTCTGTTTCCCCGGCTGCTGCAGTCCTCACAGTTAGTCCCAGCTTGCGAGCTGGTGACGCGTCTCCACAGTGACTTCGTATTTGCCAGACTGGCATTACGCAGCACACCTCACATACCACAGTTACAGTGCTATTTCACATTTCCCAAATAGGACACTAAATCCCTCACCTTTTTAAACTGGGGATCTGACAAAGTGCAGGCACCCCCATCTATCAACACAGCTGACTTCAGAAATTCCTGAGCTGCAGTACTCTGGAGGCCGGGAAGGTGAGCCAGGGAAGCATTACCACACGCTTGCCTTACTCTTCTATTCTTGCCTGGTCCGCTGAGCTAGATATGTGGTATGCCCTGTTACAGCATTTCTTATGTTCTCAGTTTGAACAGTGACCCATAAATACCTGCTAACTCCCAGGAATCTGAAGAAATCATCAGCATTAGGACATTACATTAAGTGCCCACAGCCCTGGTACATCTACAGTTGCTTGCACGTTTCACCTGCGGAGCCTAATCCACACCACAGCACAGATTAAAAACGCTGAGTACAGGATGCAGAAGCCATTTCTAAAGAAGAGATAGAAGCCATCTTTTTGTTGTAAGGGGACGGTGTTTCTCAACCTGTAGACAGACGTGCCTGCGAAAGACAGCTAGCAAGAGCAAACCTACCTTCAGAGCACGCTTGAAGTCATGACGCAGGACTCTTCTTCACTGGGAACTTTAAAAGTTCAAGGAAACCTCATCAACACAGGTTGAAATGGCGTAAAAGCCTTTGGTCGTGTGGGCAGGCCGCTCACTGAGAAGCAGGTACACTCTTTCTCTGCCTGGACCCGTGCCTTGCCAATGCAGACAGGCATCTCAACCACCAGACCCATGCTGAAGGAGAAGAAATCTTCACTATTTCTGTTGACGCAGTGCCACCAAGTAGCAAAAAACTGCAAAATTAACAGAGAAAGACTGTCTTGTCGGGGGCAAGGGCTTGAGCCAAAAGAGCCATGGTTCCGGGCTCTGTCCCCTGAGTTCTGGCCTCTTTCCTCAGATTTCTGGGCTCTGCCCCCCGAGTTCTGGGCTCTTTCCCCAGGTTTCTGGGCTCTGCTCCCCGAGTTCTGGGCTCTTTCCCCAGGTTTCGGGGCTCTGCCCCCTGAGTTCTGGGCTCTTTATGGGGTGAGCGTTTAATGCAGAATTCACAGCACACACAACCCGCCTGCTGTCCCACCTTGCGGCTCCTTCCTTGCCGCCCCAAGCAAGGGCGGGAGGTCCCCGCGACAAGACTCCTGGAGATCAACTCAATTCACCTCGATATCAACTCAATTCACCTCACAGATTTTTCAGTACTTCGGCCAACAAGCAACCCTGCGGGGCACTTGGCCCTTTCCACCGAGGAGGATGACGGCGGGCGCGGGGGTGGGGGGGCTCTGTACCCCGTCCCCCTTTTAAAGCAGCCACAGAAGACGTCTGGAGGAGCGGGTACGGGGGAGGCTCGGCCTGGCGGGGAAAGCATGGGGGCGGCCGCTGCCCGCCCCCAGAGCTGGCCCGGGCCGGCGGGGCCCGGAAGGCGCCGCGTTCCCTCCCGGACGCTGAGTGGCGGCGGCGCGTCACGTGTGCGCGGCCGAGCCGAGCCGGGCCGGGCCGGGCCGGGTGGGGAGGAGGCGGAGGCGGCAGCAGGCTGCGCTGCCCCGGGCGCGACATGTCCCACCAGACCGGTATCCAAGGTATACCCGCGCTGCTCTCCCCCGCGAGCCTTGACCGCCACCTCCGTACCGCGGTACCCACCTGCCTTTCGTGACAGGGCCCCCCGTCATCTTTCCTCCTCTCCCCTTAGCCAGCCGGGCGGAGCAGCGCCGTTGTGGCCGTTTAACGGGCCGTTCCCGGCGGAATTCTCTTCTTCCCCCCGCGCCGTGCTCTTTGTTCGCCGCGGGATGGCGGGGGAGGTGGGGTGGGGGTGTGTGTGTGTGTGTGAAGCTCGAACCCAGAGCTTCGTCCCCAGTCAGGTGGGGACTGGCGGGGTTTATTCGCACGGCTGACCCTCCCTGTCCGCCTTCGAGCGGCGGGGAGCCCGCCTGAGGAAAGTATTCAATGTAAAAAACCCATAAACGGCGAGCAGAGCCCCCCCCCCCCCCTCGGACCCCCTCTCCTGAGGTAACTTCCCCGAGCGCGGGCTGTCCTGCTGCGGCGGGGTGAGTCCTGAGGTGACAAACCGGCGCCCGGGGGCGGTGGGGGCTTCCCCGGCTACCTCACACCTTTCCCGGCTTTGGGAGAAGCTGTCGCCTGCCTGGGGGTCAGGGCAGGCGTGTTTGGGATGGGATGGGTTGGACAGGGCGGGAAATGCTGAGGGTCGTTGCTGGGTCCGTTTGGGACAGGGAGCCCTGAGGAGAACCAGGAGCCCCGGGGCAGGGAAGGCCGCTGAAGAGCCCATCACTGGAGGCCCACGAAGGGGAAAAAGTGGGGGGGGGATCCTTGTTTTGCTCATGTTTCCAGGCCTTGGAGGGGGGCGAGAAGCAATTAGAAGACGGCAGTGTATTGTTTCCCAGTATTACCGGGTCCCCCCCCGCATCACAGAATTGCTAAGCAGGGATTATACTGCAGGATTATGGGGGGGGGGGGGGTGTCGGGTTTTACTGCCTCGATTTCTGCGGTCTGCTTGTTCAGTGACTAGTACCGTGTACTTTGCCTGCTCTCCCATATTTATTGTTGAAGGTGACTTTTGTCCCAGCCACGCAGCTCGTAACTGCTCTTCTGTTCCCTTTTTTGTCCATTGGCTGCATTTGGTTTGCACCCTTTCGCCTCTCTTCTTTTCCTTCACCGCATGCCAATCTTTGCTCTTTTTTTGCTGCTTCTTGTCTTAAGTTTTCAACCCTTCTCAGGCTAGAGGTGTGTCTGGGATAGCTTTTTTTCCAGGCTGGGGAAAACTTGCAGTGGCTCTTCATTCCCTTGTTCTCTCTCCTGGCAATGCTGGAGGGAGGAGCAGAAGAATATCCTGTTGCTTACCACAAGCAAGAAAAGTGGCTGAGCCTCTTCTGTTGCTCTCCTTCATGCCTTTGAGAATCTTTTGTCCTCTGAGGAGAGCTGTAGAGAACTCAGGCAGGCACTAATCAGGAGTCCTGCTTGCAGCAAAGCATCCGCTTCTGCAATTTGGAAGAGCAATAGCACTTGTTGTGCCACTGCTGGCTTTAGCTACAAACAGGCTACTGTCACTCATAAACAATTCCAAGATTTGGCAGCATGGGCTGCTCTTTTCTGGCAACAGAAATGAAGTCATGGGGACAGTGATATGTACCAGGCCGTTGCTAAAAGGACTGGACTTTCAAACAGGCCAGTGCAGATAAATAGCATAGGAAGTCGCAGAATGCGTTGAGCTGTGGGAGAATACACTTAGAATATGTTCACAGTCTTCTAAATAATTTAAAATTAATATTCCCTGTGAAATATTTGTGAAATAAACTCAAATTTTAATTCTGTAGGTCTCTGCTATGCAGAAAGTTTAAGGAGAAAATCACATCGCTCTCTTGTGAATTTTAAAACCTTTATGAGAAAAAAAAAAGCATAGATCACTTGATAGTGAGGTGGTTACTCAAATGTCTTGTCTCAAAATGTTACTTCAGGAGCTGTCACAGTTCTGGTATTGGTGCAGGGACTGCTGCATTTTGGCCTTGTTTTGGTGTGTAGGGTTGAAATGAGAGAACAAAGAACAAAAACGTAATAGACAAGAAGAGGACAAAAAAAAGTCCTGGGGGAACCGAAAGGTCTAGAAAGTGGTGCAGCATTTGCATGCTGAATGGGATGGTGAGGACCAGCAGAGACAATTAGAAAACCTGGCAGCAGATTACAGTGAGGGTCTGCACTCGTTAGCGGGAAGATGCTAACTGGGATGAAGCTGGAGTTGGACTGGTAACCCAGTGCAGTTCAGTTTGTTTAACACCCCCTTTCCCTCCCACACCATTTTGGAATTTCAGAATGGGCCTGGGCATCACTTCGATGGGCATGAATTTAAAATGTTTTGAGTATGGACAGTAATGTTGCTGGATACCATCTGACCATCTGTTCAGTTGGCCTCAACCTGACTATAAATAATCCATTTTATTTGTTTCCTGGTTTGATGTTTGTTTTGCTGGTGCTATGCTGCATGCTGTAGGATTACTTAAAGGACCAGCTTGCAATAAATGTTCTTCGATAAATGCTGTACAACCCCCTGTCTACAGTATAATTAAACTGATTTGCACTCAGGTTATTTAGCAGAGCAGTTGAGATAAGAATGATCTTCGCATGACTCAAGCACGGTTCTTCAGTGTGCTTAGGGAATTGAGGCTATCATGTTTGCGGTGTAGTGTCAATGTGAATTATGGACGTTTTAGAGTATTTTTAAGTTACTTCTTTGTAAATTCATTATACAGCTATCCTGTTGTGATAGGTTGGGATTTGAACAATGCCATCAAGATACATAGAAGAAGGTAAGGTGGTATGAAAGATGAGCAATGAGTGGCAGCCTTCACTGGTACTCTTCAGAGACGTGTCCTTAGGAAAGACCAGCACTCTTGCCAGACAATCTCTAACATTTTCCTGGCAGGCGTAAAATTTCTGTCTGAAAGTTTGTACTAAGCCTGCAGACTTCATGAAGCTATTGTAATTTGAGATGCGTCATATTTTTATTGTGTTGCTGTGTTAACACTGAAACCTGAGAATAATGATGTGATGTCACCTTTAATTTTCACAATGTTGAAAATCATACGGTGTGCTAGAAAGCAGGGCTATTTCATAATGTTGCTTGTCATCTTTTTGTAGCATGCCAGTGGCTGGAACAGTACGCAGCATAGAGGGAACATCACTCCTGTGTTCCTTTCTCAGTCCAACTTTGTAGTGAGGGGCCAGATGTACGTTTTTCCAGTGTTGTTCTTACCTTCATGAATATTCTTTGTTCTAGGGAAGTGAAATGTGTTAATTTGGTTACTTTTATTTTCTCTTTTTCAGCTAGTGGAAGTGTTAAAGACACCTTTGTTGGAGCCAGAAATGGACAATACCGGCTTTTAAAAATAGTCATTGACAATGGTTAGTCAAATTTTAATCTTTTCTCTGATTCTTTTAGATATTTTCCCAGTTGTTTTGGGGACCTACATGTATAATTGTTTAAAAAACAAAACTGCAAAACTTAATGTTACTAAGGTCTTTCATATGCAGAAGGCAAGATTTAAGTTTTGGTGTTGCTAAGCTTTTCAGTATGATGCTACAGTATTTTTGCATTTGAATTTTTCTTCCAAATGTCATTTCATATATTATCAAGAACGGCTGTGTATTTCACATGGATAATATAAATGAGCTTACTCTTCTCTTCTTACTAAAGAAAGAGTAGAGGAAAAAAAATTCCACACCTGTGTAGTGTTTTGGCACTTTGGTTACTTTGATTAGAGAGAGATTCTTACACAGTAGCTAGTCACTTTAGATGAAGTATATGTGTTATCTGTCTTTTATACTGGGATCAGCTGTGTGTAGAAAGTCCTATTAAAGCAGATGTTTAAGTAGTAATCTGGCTACACAGAAAATACCTTTAAAATTCTGTAACTTTGGACAAATTTTCAAAGCTAAAACTGCTCCTTAAATCTCACATATATCTATAAATACAAAATTACACAATTTGTTGCAGAACCTGAGTTTGATCTTTTTGTTTCTTGGCAAGTGGTCAAGGCTGCAAACATTGCAAGATAGAATGCATAATTACTTTTTTTTTTTAATAGCAATGCTGGTTGACTGTATAAGACACTTAATGGTTTAGTCCATCTTTTCAAATATGTCAAATGCGCACCTTGTTTTTTTTGCTCTTTCTAGGGTTCATTTATTTACAGTACACTGAAATACCTCTTAGCTGGAGAAAGGTACATGTGTCTACATGTACATACGCATACATACTTTTATTGCTAGGTAAATAACCCACTGTTACCTTCTTTTTGTCTGCTTTTCTTAGGAAGTCTTCTGACATTTTAATACTGCTTTCCTTAAGGAAGTGACAATAGTAACATTATAGGCAGGTCACTGTGGTAAAGTCTCACTAGCACAAGGTAGCAAATGCTAGCATACCATTGTTTCCCTTCCCCCCCCCCCCCCCCCCATTAGGCAAGGTAAACCAATATGCTTTTGTGTGTATGCTGCTTTTTAATATGAAATGAAGCCTAGAAATAAGATGCAAATGGAAGACATTGCCTTTTTTTTTTTTACTTTTTGTGTGTGTATATCTATGTGCATTTTGTCTCTATGTAGAAGCAGAATCCAGTCTTTAATATTATTTTGCACAGTTCAAAAAGACACCTGTGAAACTCCCAGAATACTGGAAGAGGGACAGTTGCCTCATCTGTCTGCAGGAGCTTTCAGCAGCTGATCTTAGTCAACAGATAATAGTCAAAATGAGTTCTGCTAATCTGAGTTAATAAGAGAAGAGGTTTGCAGCTGGGCAATAGTTCCTCTGATTGTATTTTTCTATCTTAAATCCAAGTGAGTGTAAAGCCACCTAGAGTTCAGAATTGGCAAGTACATTCTGAATACTTTGGTATATGTGTTCAACTTCAGCTACTTTGCATCTAATTCAGAGAAAGGCCAAACACCCTCTCCCTGAGCTGTTCATGTTCTGTGACTTACTGTGGTGGAGTGCCTTTCTCTGAAAATTTTGCTGTAGAGGCATTTGTATACTATTGTACTTTTGTCTGAAGTTTTAGAAATTGGGTCCTAGACTCTTGAAAGATATTTTGTATGCTACCTTCTATGATGGTCCTCAAACTGTTGTAGGATCCCTTTTAAACAAGGTATTTCTGTGTTGATTGTGCGGGCTAGTATTTATTGAGAAGCTGATAAATATTTTGAAGGACACTATACTAATAGTTTCCTTTGGAAGCCGAGATGTGATTTATAAGTAAAAGAAAAATCTTGTTGCTACAGCTGTTCGCATAATTAAATCTCATCTGAAGTATTCTGTACAGACTTAAGCCAATTATACATAATAAACAATTTCAGTCATTTAAAGAGACCATAGTTATGAAGCTGTATTAGAAAGAGGTTTATCTACTTAGTCAAGTTAAAGTGATCAGTGAAAGCATATTCATTCCAAACTCTTTTCACTGTGTAACTGAGTTATTGACTTCTTACAATGACTACAAACGCTAATATGTTACAGCAAGAGCATCAATAATTCTAATTCTAAAATTGAAAAGCTTGCTCTCATCTCGTTTCTACTTAAGTATTCCAGTTTGAAAATAAACTAATTGGCAGAAGACAGTTTTTATTTTCCTTCTGTGTACCTTATGCTAAAAACACTCTTATCTCTTCGGATCAAAGAACTTGATGACAACCAGCACATTACTTCTCAACTATTTGTATTTGGGTTAAAGTAAGTTAGGATTTGAACGTACGCAGCTTTGGTAGGAATTCACCCGCTTTCACTCTGACTGTTCTTGACTTCCATTCTTGTGGGCATAATTATCAAAGATGAGGTGTCTGAATAACTGTTTATTGCCAATTTTGAGAAACGGTATTAACTGTATTGTTGCTAACCTGTAGCTTTGGTTATTGGTTATAGAGCAGCTTGTTGTGGGATCCTCTAGGCAGCCAGTTGGATCATGGGAAAAGGATTATGATTCCTTTGTCCTTCCCCTTCTTGAAGACAAGCAACCATGTTATATATTATACAGACTAGATTCTCAGAATGCTCAAGGATATGAATGGATCTTCATTGCATGGTCACCTGATCACTCTCCTGTAAGTAACAGTTGTCAGAGCCTTCATGTTGTTAATGATTTTTCAACAGTGCCATTTGATCTGAATCCTAGATACGAAGGAAGAGGATTTGAGAAATGAAGCATTTCCCAACCTTCCTGTCACTTCCCCCCAAGAAAACTGAGAAAATACCTTCCTTGAAGCTGACTGAGGAGCAATATCACTGATCTAGATGGAGTCCAGCTGATCCAATTTATTTCTAGCCTGACTGGAGGAGACAAGACTATGTTTTTGCCCTGTTTGTCTATCTTTCTGTCAGTGTTTCATGAAAATTCATGGAAAGATACAGGACAGGACAGAAATCTCAATGGGTGTTACCATAGAGAGAAGGATTATAGTGTGAGCTCAGGCTGTTTATTCTGTTCAGCTTGCTGGCTGCCCAGCTGACACTCGTGGATCTGTGACCTGCCACAGAATATACTGTTTCTTAGCCAGTAGTTAGAGAACACGGGAGGGAACTGAGGTTAGAGTTAAGGATTTCTAGGAGAAACTAGATTCTGGGAATGAGAGATAAGGGAAAACGGAAAATAAAGCTATTCCAGTATTCCTATTATTTTCACTAGCAGTTAGGAAATAGTAACACACCAAGAGTTGGAGTGCATAGAAGAGATTAGGTGGAAAAGGTGGGGGATTGTGGTGAGGATGGCATAACGGTGAAATACGGTGGGAAGATGGGACTGTTGAGAGAGGACTAAGTGACTATGTTAGACACAAGTTGATAGGGAGCAAACAGCATTAGGTCTTCTACCCCCCCGAAAATTTCATTCTTCCACTCTGTAGTTGAACCAAAACTATCTGGAGTCACTGTCAAATCAAAAATAAGAACTTATTTGCAGTCTCTTTCTCAATCTGTAGTATCCATTACTACAGAGACCAGTGACAAAAGAGCTAAACAGTTGTGTGTTTTCCCATTTAAAATTAGTAAAGATTATGTTGACTTTTTTTTCCCCCCATTGAAAAGAAGGCTCATACTCTTACTAAAGCTGCAATTTAGTTTTGTAATTACTTTGATAATAATGCATAGTATCATGCCGTTGAGAATTTAATAGCCTGTGTTAGTATCGTGATCCAGAGCTCTGTGGATTTTATTCTTTATTAAGAATTACAACTTCACAATGCAGTTTCAACACTTAAAATATTTGTTCAAGAAAGGTGTTTGTTAATGGACTTGGTACACCAATATGCTAGATTCTCTGTGTACACCAAAAAAAAAAACCCCACCCAAAACCCAACAACCCCAAAACAACACTGTTTTGTTATATGCTAGGTTCGTCAAAAAATGTTGTATGCAGCAACACGAGCTACACTTAAGAAAGAATTTGGAGGTGGTCATATTAAGGATGAAGTATTTGGAACGGTACAGGTATGTTTTTCTTTTTATAGTCAGCACATTGACTTTAAATACTAAATATAGTAGATGATGTTACTGGTATGAATTTGTGGTGTTTCTGGTCTTTTTTGATTAAGGAAAAAAGAGTTAAAAGCTGTGTGTATTATTCCAATGTTAGAATGTAATTGCTCTCATTTGAACAAGTAACTAAGTATTTTTAACAACTTCAGGCTAAGAAGTCCTTGCTTCAAATAGTTATGGAAACTAAGTAATCTAAGAATAATAGGAGCCTCTCAATTTCATTGCCTGCATGTGAATCCTCTAAAAGCTGTAACACTCTAATTTTCAGGCCAATTGTATACAGAAGCCATTTTGGATGTACAGTTCTGAATCAGAAGTGGGCTAGAACAGCGATCTGTCAGCTGTTAACATCTGAAAGCAAATGTTTTTATCTTAAACCAAGGATATTAAGCTATCAGTTCTTTAGAATTTGACCATAAAATGTAACTCAAGTCCATGGCTGCCATCTTAACTTATGGAGAGAGAATTTTAGTAGCTACTGATTTGTTCAATTAAAATACTAATAGTTGAATGTTCACTTATGGTAAGATAATTAAAAGGTGCATGTATGAAATCTAACAAGCTTCTAAGGGATGTTGAAAAGCCTGCAAGTGCTGTGCATGCAAGGAAATGTGAGGCTATTGCATTACCTTGGTTTCTTTGGGAAATAAGTCTTACATGGTTGTGATGTTTGCCTGTTTGTCAGGCAGATATCAGATAGTCTTGACTTTTTAATCCATTACCAGTTTTAAAGAAATACAAGTTAGCATTCTCAAAGGTACAGACTTCCTGTAGCTTTCATGAAAACTGATGATTACTTAGAGATCCAAATTATCATCTCCCTTTTCTTCCTTCGGCAAAGACAGAGAGACTGCAGCAGTTATCTTCTGTTTGGCCTGTTAATTAGTTCATCATATGCACAAATCTGAACCAAAGCACAGCTACTATTGATGCAGGGAGCTGATGCTGAAGGAAGGGAAGGAGATAGAGATTTGGGGAAGAATAGAGGATGTTGTAGTGTGGAAAAAGCTATGGAAGAAACATGGGCTGTTGTGGTGGACACACAAGTCCCTAAGGACACGAGGCTAGTAATTCTGCTGCTCACAGAGTAAATAATTTGTTATATTAAGCATTAACCTGTGACGGAGGCTTCATTAGCCTAACAGACACACTAACAAACCTCTCTGGAGAGGCTGTATTCTAGAGAAGTAGATAACTGAGTTGCTAAGACCAGTTGCTTACTGGCAGTGGTCATGTTATTTTTTTCTTGCCCATTCAATCAACTAATCTCTCACTGCTATTTGCACCAAACCATTAGCAGTCTATGTAATGTGTAGAATTTGCATCTAGCCCTACAACTCAGAGCCCAAGTCTGAGCTCCCATCTCAATTGTAAGGAGGGAGCATTGCGTTTGTCTGTTATTTCAGAATGTGCTTGGGGCACTTAGAGGACGGAGTCAACGTAACTCGCTTTTCCCAAGTTCATTATGTTACAGCTTAAAATATCTCTGAGTTGTTGGTTTCGGTGTCTTTATAAACTTCTTAATTGTAGGTGGCTTCTAAAGTTCATCTGTGTGAAAATCACAGCTTCTTCAAGGTATTCAAGTCACAAACCTCACTCAGAATCTTGGTCAGCATCCAGTGGGTTACTCTGTCTTTAATTTGTTAGACACAAGGACCGTGTAGTTGCAACCAGCTCTGTTATCCTGGTGGAACCTGGTTATGGTGCCACCTGCTACGTCACTTGAAACAAGGTATAATGGAATATTGGCACTGGAAATTGTATTTGGGAATGTCTGTCTCTTTCAGAAAGGGAAGAGCTAAGAAGGAGCTTTATCTTTCTCCTGAGAACTCGAATATAAAATCACATTCATATGATTGCATAAAGTACTGCATATGCATACAATATGCATATTGCATAAACCTTTTATGAGTGACTACCTTAATAATAAACATAACAGGATTTGCCTCTGGTATCAACCTCTTTGGAGAGGGCCAGAACTGACGCTGAGTATTAACAAATTCCCTCAAGTGGTTATCAGAATTCATTGCTTCTGTGTTGTTGCATCCTAAACTATTTGCAGTATCATGTGCTTACTCTCTGTCCTAAGGTAGCATTTCTGTCTCCCATTTTTTAGGTAGAAAACTACCAATAAGCTACCAGTCTGAGCATGCAAATTTTAAAAGAAAATAGATTTTATTATTATTATTATTATTTATTAGAATTGTTGCAATTCTGTGAGGTTTTGTCCAAGAAGGCTGAATAACTTCATGCACGCAGTCTTCATTAATGCTAATCTCTGAATTAGCAAGGTAATTGGGAACCAATTGTGGAAATGCTGCCCACGGTACAATTGGGTACAAGAGCAGCCCGGTGGACCCTGCTGTACAGGAAGATGAGCTGAATTTGCAAATGTACCTACACTTGTAATCATTCAAATAAAATGACCATAACTGTATGGGAGGTAACTGCTTTTATGTTGCATAGAACATCTTTGAACAAAAGTTAGTATCAAAAAATGATCAATATTGATATTGTGCTTTCAGGATGATGTTTCACTGAATGGATATAAAAAATATTTGATATCACAGTCCTCCCCTGCACCTCTGACTGCAGCAGAAGAGGAGCTTCGACAAATTAAGATTAATGAGGTACCTACAGTGTCTTCAAGCGTGGGTGGGAAACTGGGTGCAGAGTTCCAAATGTATTGTAGGGAAAAAGTCTTTCTAGGGTAGAAAAGGGCAGAACAGACAATGGCAAGTTTCAGAAAGTTTTATGGACAGGAATATAGATTTATTTCTCAATGAGTTGAGACTGCAGGATGATGATGGCTGGAATTGAAGTGGCATGATCTTGCTGAGTTTGCAAGGCCTAGTGTCTGAGTCAGAGGTCTCACTACTGCAGAGCTTAATTGTTGCATTTTTGACTCTTAACATGCTTTTAGTATCAGGGGATGTGCTTCATTGTGAAGGTTGACTGAGCACTGGCACAGGTGCCCAGAGAGGTTGTGGAGTTTCCATCTTGGAGGCACTTCAAAAGGCATCTGGACAGAGACGTAGGCAACTGGCTCTAGGTGGCACTGATTGAGCAGGGCGCTTGGACAAGATGACCGCCGGAGGTGCCTTCCAACCTCAACCATTCTGTGATTGCCCACATACGTTTCCCGTGGTGGTAGAAACAGTAGAGAAAACTTAAAATAGCAACTGTTGCAGTGAATGATTGCCAGGAGTATTTCAGCAGCCTTATTCCTAGAGGAAACGTACTTAGCTTCCAGGACCAGTGCACTTGTCTTTGAGAGGAAGTGGACGGAATTCCAAGAAAAATAAAATAGAAAACCAAAACAAGTAGCTAGTCCTTTTAAGAGACTGATTTGCTTTTGCTACAAATGCTTTATAGAGAAACCTCTAACAAATGCCTTTAACCAAATAGTTTGAGGTTTGCCAGCTAGCTAGTGACTGAAAAGTTTCAGAGGATTCTTTTCTCACATTTTTCCTTCACTTGATCACTGTTTGTGTTCAGGCATGTTTTAAAATAGGTCATGTGCTGATCTTATTAGTGCTTTAGGCTTGTATTTTACAGCTGTGGTACATGTGTTTGAAATAGGATTTGTTCCTGCAGCTGGATACCAGCAAACCATTGTGTTAAATGCAGCTCTGAATCTTCTCTCATGTTTTCACTCTACTGTGCTTCTGCTTGCAACTTTGTTGTTTACTGACTTTTTTACAGTGATATCTTTTGTTATTTTCCATGTCTATTTTTGATTAATCCAATGTAGAAATGCATTCATCATCAAACACTGCATTTTACTTGAACAGCTTTAAAGAAAACAAAACCAAAACCACTAATGAATGTAAAACTTTTGTGGTATTGATGATCACTTCTGGTATTGGTATTACCTCTTATGCACTACATACGCTGTGTTTAACAGCTGATTCATGCAGACTAAAACTTTATGTGCTATTATGAAACTTCAGCAATAGCTGTGCTTTTCAGAGATATATAAACTGTAGATTGCTGCTATTTTGGCTTTGTTTGAAGCATCTTGCAATACATTAACATGTCATTTCTCTCTTCATTGTTTCCACCATTATGAAGCCTGTAATTAGACTCAGAAAACTATAAAAGCTTTCTGATTAAAAAAAAAAAAAAAAGAGTTTTCCATATGTATATTCTTTCATAATTACCCTAAGAAATATTTTACTGGGTCAGATCAAAGGATCACCTAGTCTGCTGTCAAGTCCCTGAGGGAACAACAGCAGAAATCTGGGAAGGGTGTAAGAACATGGCAAGAAGGCCATGATTATTCCCTTGAATACTCTTCTGTTGCCTTAGCGTTTGCAGGTAGGGATCTTCCTGAGCAAGAGATGATGTCTTACTTTATAATTGTTCTTAATGGGGTTTTTCATCCATCATCTAGTCTTGTTGCTTTTCTAAATCCACATAAAGTTTTTTTTGGCCACAGATCTTATGGCAGTGTATTCCACAGCTTGACAAAGTACTATGTAAAGAGCCACTGCCTGCTATCTACTAGTTTATTCCGATATCCCTGCAGATTGTGTGGGGAAGGCAGAGAAAAGTCATTAAGTCGTTCCTTGGTTTCCCCCTCCCCTTTGATAAAGCCAACTGTATCCCAGAAAGCTAACTGTATCCTGGGCTGCATCAAAAGAAGCGTGACCAGCAGGTCGAGGGAAATGATTCTCCCCTTCTGCTCTGCTCTGGTGAGACCCCACCTGCAGTGCTGCATTCAGCTCTGGGGTCCTCAGCACACGAAAGACCTGGACCTGTTGCAGCGGGTCCAGAGGAGGCCATAAAAATGGTCAGAGGGCTGGAGCACCTCTCCTGTGAGGACAGGCTGAGACAGAGTTGGGGTTGTTCAGCCTGGAGGAGAGAAGGCTCCAGGGAGACCTTATTGTGGCCTTTCAGTACTTAAAGGGGGCTTCTAAGAAAGATGGGGACAGACTTTTTAGTAGGGCCTGTAGTGATAGGACAAGGCATAATGGTTTTAAACTAAAAGAGGATAGATTTAGACTAGATGGAAGGAAGAAATTTTTTGCGATGAGGGTGGTGAAACATGGGAACAGGTTGCCCAGAGAGGCTGTAGATGCCCCATCCTGGAAACATTCAAGGTCAGGCTGGACGGGCTCTGAGCAACCTGATCGAGTTGAAGATGTCCCTGCTCATTGCAGGGGGGTTGGACTAGGGGACCTTTAAAGGTCCCTTCCAACCCAAACCGTTCTATGATTCTACTATATCTATGGGCCTCTGTACTCCTTATCAGTTATCTCTTTCAGGCTGAAGAGTCTTAATCTAGGTAGTTCTTCTTCCTAGAGAAGGCACTCCGTACTTCTGATCCTTTTGCATTTCTCTGCCGTTTTTCCAGTTCTGCTATTAATTTATGAGATAGAGGGATGGGGAAGCCAGAACTGTATGTGGTATTCAGGGTGCAGGCATGTTACTGATATCTGCAGTGTGTAATGATGTGTTCTGTTCTCTAGTCTTTTTCTAACAATTTTTAACCTCTCAGTTGTGGGTGGGGAGTGTTCGGGTTTGGGGTTTTTTTTTTCCTGTTTGGGGTTTTTTTGCCAAGACTGGCCACTGGGCTTATATTTTCAGAGACATTCAGTGTGACCTGCAAGGTGTTGCTCCTGAATGGTAGTAGCTAGCTCAACCCTGTCACCATACACGGAGAAGAGAATTGGGTTTTTTTCCTTCTGCATATGTTACTTTACATTTATTCACAGGAAATTTCATCTGCCATTTTGTCCACTACTTAGCAGCCATCACTAACAAATCTTATGGTTTGAATTTAACTATTTTTAAGTGACTTAGGTGTTTTTGTTTTGCTTTAATTATCTGGAATATGTTGCAGTATGGACAAGTAGATTTTGTTCATTTTCTTAAATGTGGAGTTATGATGGGTTATTCTCTTCCCTTGCCTGTCCCCACATTTCACAGCTCACTTTTATGTTTGGGGTTTTTTTCTACCTGCATTTTAATATGGTTTATATAGTATGGTATTTTATTATGGTTTATTATTTTTGTGATGCCTATTTTATGTTTATTAATCAGGCTTTTATGCAGATATATTTTGCAAATATTTTTTTATATAACCATCTTCATAAATTTGTCAATCTCTATACAAAAGTAAGCTCTTTCACCTGCTTTCTTGTCCTCTTTCCTTGTTTCTGACACACTGTTCCTTAAAATGTGGACTATAATTAAGTGTTGCCCCAAGTATCTTTTTTCTTTTTTTTTTATCAGTTTGTGTCATCTTTCATTAGTGTCTCTTTTTAATTAGAGCTGAACATCTTCTAGTTGGTAGATCTGAGACCCACACTTTCCATTTTGTACACTTTTCTGATTTTTGCTGCTTCATCACCATTGTTAAATGTATTTGTGAAATTATAAAAGGAAGTCAATATATTCAAAAGCTAATACTTAGACAAGAAGTTCAGACTTGGGAAATCGAAGCGAGAGCTCGTTTTGAGAGAAACTGCATGAATGTTAAGATAAATATAAATTCTTGAAAAATGGCTTTAAAATAACTGTTCTTTTCTCTCAAATAATTTGTGACTAATATAACTGGATTATGAACAATTGTCTAGCTTGCAGTTACCCTGGATTTTTTTACTTTATGTTAGACCTTCTAGAGGTTAAAACTTAAGATTTTGTTTGTTTTGTTTGCTTTCTTTTTGGTATAGGCTTTTGGTGGGAGGGTGTTGAAACAGGAGGGAGGGAATTTACTTTGTTTTTCCTTCAAGAAGATCAGTTTGTCTCCTAAGACATAATTTCTCTTTTCCTCTGAGAATTTTGACTGCCTAGAAATGACATTTGCTTGTTTCAATCTAAATTTTTTCAAGATACAACGAAGTTTATGAGCAACACTGTCAGTTCAAAAGTATAACTCATCATATGAAAATCAAGCTCTTTCCTCCTGGCTTATTCTACCTTTATACCAGAATTTAACTTAGAGCTTCTTCACTGACACTTGAGCCAGTTTTCCCTCTCATGATTCTGTTGGCTCTGCAAAGCCAGCTGTTTCAGAGATATGGAGCTGTTCTCAGGTTAGCAAACAAACATGACCTGTAAATTAAAAAATGCAAATCTGTTGTGTAAGGGGGTGATATTTTAGGGTGGTTTATTCTTGGAATAGCTACTGCTAACTCTGGGTGTAACCATGTGCAATGCATTGTCAGTTATTGTATGAAACCAAATAAATGCTTACAAAGGTTTCCGTTTACGTCTCAATTGACTTGTGTTCCAGGTACAGACAGACATTGGCGTAGATACCAAGCATCAGACGTTGCAAGGAGTAGCATTCCCCATTGCTAAAGAAGCTATTCAGGCTTTGGAGAAATTGAAAAATAAGAAACTCAATTATGTACAACTGGCAAGTATAAAATACTTTAACTATTTTTTAATAGTGAGTATAAAATATATTACCCGTACATTAAACAATGTGCATTGATGACATACACTCATAAATTATCATTCTGTATTAGATTAATTCAAATATTTTTCCATCCTGTCGTGTTCTCTGGTTTGCTTTCTGTGTGTTAACTATATTCAGGTTTGCTTTGTTAACAGCAAATTGATATGAAAAACGAAACTATTATTTTGGCCAACACACTTCATACTGAACTGAAGGACTTGCCAAAAAGAATTCCAAAGGATGCTGCGCGTTACCACTTTTTCCTGTATAAGCATGCCCATGAAGGAGACTATTTGGAATCCATAGGTATGAGAAGATTTCCCAATATGAAATTTCATTGGCTTGTTTCAAGTACTTTAGTAATTCTGAAGTGCAGAGAAAGATGTGTCATAAAAGTAATCTGTCTATCAGCATGAGCATAAATGTCAGAGTCATTTGGTTGTGAAACTGACTTCTGAAGAGTCCTTATGTTTAGAAAGCAGTGAGCTATCTCTCTTGATTATGAACACTCATAAATCAGTCATCATGTGAAAACATAAAGATACTGGCCATTCTCTCATCCTCCATTTGAAATGAAACACTTGCTGAAGCAAAAAAAGATTCCCAAAAGAGGTGTCACAGTTTTTCCCCTTATAGACTGCATAGTTCATTTGCAGTGCCTCCCTGCTGTAAATGAGTTTATGATACCGGTTATGATGGAGTGTAGTTATGGTCTAATTTGTGTTGTTTTTCTGCAGTTTTCATCTACTCTATGCCAGGGTATACCTGTAGTATACGAGAACGAATGCTCTACTCTAGTTGCAAAAGTCCACTGTTAGAAATTGTAGAAAGACAGTTGTGGATGCCGATAATTAGAAAGGTAAGTACACTGGCTATACTGGTATTTTCTCTATTCCTCTGTTCCCTTCTTAATAGCCAACTATAACTGGCTTTGCCACCATGTTCTCTAAACAATGAAAAGTGTTGTGTAACTATTAAAGTTTGTCCTGAACAAGAAATACTTGTTGATAAAGCTCCCCATACAAAGTTAAGTCATGGAAGGCTTTCTCTGGTTCATAATTTCTACACTTTCATAGCTTTAACAAACATACCCTTGTGTATCAAGGGAGTGTTTGAGAGTACTTTGGAGGACTGTTTAGAACTAACATGATTTCTTACTAAAAGGCCTGTCGTATTTTGGACCACAATACATTGCTGTTGTTGAACGCTAAATTCCTTTAAAGCCAAGGTTATTTAAGGATTTTCAAAATAATTTTAAGCTGCAGTTCTGGAACTTAAAACTGCTATCTTGGGAGTCCTTGATGGGCCAAACAAGGACTTGCAAGTAAGCTGATCTTTTCACATGATACAGATTTTACTACGATGCAATAAGTTGCTTCTCACTTCCAGAGCAGAGACCATAGGAGTGGTCTATAGGAATGTGACCTATGGTTACATTTTTAACATACGTGCTGTGAATTGAGGCTTGGTTTCTGTGGGGATTACGTCCACCTAAAAAACAGAAGAGTTAATACTACCCATTTTTACTGAGGTGACATGAATTAAGTAGATTATCACTATGTGTTTTTACACGTAGTTATTAGAAACTTGCTTTCTACAACAAAATAAATGTACCATGTGACTCCTGAAATTCCTGTAGACCTGTTTCTGAAGCATGTATTTGTAACAGCAATACTGTGCATGGCTGGCAGGTCTGTCAAGTGCTATGGTTGGCAGGCCATGAAGTGCTGAATGCTCAGCAGAGCAGAGCCGAAGGATTTCTCAGAATTCTAAATTCCTGCAGTTCCAAACAAGGGGTTTGGCTTGAGAACAGTATTTTCTTTCCATTCAGGTTTATATGCTTAAATTTTAAAAACCAAAACAGCCCCCCTTTTTGTTCATTAACCTTATTTATTTTTTTTCCCTGGCTTGAATACTTGCTGAGTTGCAGTAGCCAGCTGATCATATAAGCTGTTTGTACTCCTCCCCTTCCATCTCAAGAGACAACAATATGTATGCACATTGGTTTTACAATTACTGTTTAAAGCACGTTTTAGTGAAAAAAATTCAATTCTTAAAACGTGGAGGTTGTGTTGGGACAACCAAAAGTTTTGATTTTAGAGGGGAAAAATAAAGAAAGGAGATTATAGTTCTGAAAGATCCGCATGCTGCTTTCTTATCTCTCATTAAGGAAGTTACTTTACAGATGAGTAAATAAGCACTTGTTTCCACATGGAATGTGTATTCCTAGATAGTATTAACATATACGCTGTGCTAAAGCTTGGGACAGAGGAAGTTTCTTGGCATATGTACTGTGCAGTTGTGCTTATATTTCAGGAAAAATAATTAAGTCGAGTCACACTTAATACTGGTGAGAGTATAGTGGATTCTCAGAAAAAATATCCAAGATTGCTCAGGACATTAGGCACAAGTTGGAGAATATTTCATGCTAGATTCTGAATATTATTGCACATACGATTTTAATATAGTATTTAGAGTTTGCACAAAATTTCAAGATGTTTTTAAACAGGTCTTTTAAGATGAATAACATAAACGTTGGTTTTTTTCCCAGATTGAAATAGATAATGGTGATGAGTTAACTGCTGACTTTCTTTATGAAGAGGTTCATCCAAAACAACATGCTCACAAACAAAGTTTTGCTAAACCAAAAGGTCCTGCAGGGAAGAGGGGAATACGAAGACTGATTAGAGGTCCAGCAGAGACTGAAACACCTAGTGATTAGAAACTGTTGTTTGCATTTGTTATAAAGTATTACAGCAAGAAATGAAATTCTGGCTTTTGGTAATGAACTGAAATCATTCCATTCATAGATGCTAGGGGAAAAAAAAAAAAAAAAAAAAAGGCTGTTTTTACTCTTCTCTCTTCTGACCTCAACACTTCTTATATTGTTACAGGATTATATTTGTTGACTGTGTTTTATGACATGTGGAAGAGCTAATTATTTCAAAGCTAGAAGAGGAAAACTAAGCTAATACCCCCTTATTTTAAATTAGTCATTATTTAATAGCTGTACATGTGACCATAAACTTTGCAGACTAAATTTATTAAGCCCATGTATTCTGTGGGTAAGCTCCAGCTGTATGCCTAGATAACAAACCTGTATTCTTGTGAGTAGCCTATTGAAACCCATAAGGCTTTCCATGTGGGAAGAGCTGAAGGGCTATGTAGCATTGTCCCCGATAAATCCTTATTTTTCCTTGTGGCTGCGATGGACAATAGAACAATAGAAGGTTTTCTTCTGATTTTGACGTGATGTATTGTTGGGTTTTGTTGTTGTTTTGTTTGGCTTTTTTGTAATAGAAAAGATAAACTAAAATCAGTTATCCATCAATTAATGTAAGCGTTCAGGAATAGCTGGGTGTTTTCCCATGCAAAAGCATAGTCATTTAAAATTTATAACTAATTTAATGGAATTGTCTTTTAAAGAAATCTGACAAAACCACTACAGCTTTGCCAGACTTCTATACCACTCGTAAGCCTTGCATAGTAAGTACTGAATGACCAAGTAAAAGGTGATTAAAAGTGCGTGAGTTAGTATATACAGTAAATTATGGAGCTGCTTTCAAAGCAATATGCTTTAAGTTTCTAATAAATAATTGATTATCTGTGCAATTGGATCTAAAGCTGTGCAAGTTCAGTCAAAATTGAATAGATTTGCATCATAACGGTGAGTTATTCTTGAGATCCTAGTGTGTTTGCAGTATCGACTGCAATTTTAACTTTCAAAGTATTCTGAAAATGACTTTTCCTAAATGTTTGAACTTTAATAGTAACTTAAATCTGTAACAAAATCCAACTAGCTCTGGAATAACTGCTGGCAGCACCTGGTTAGGATTTTGTCTTTCCCCCCCCTCTCCAGAAGTACTAAAATCAGCCAGAATAGTCTAAACTTGATTAAACCATCAGTAATGTGTTTAATAGAAAGAGGAAAAATAGATTATTTTAATAAATGGACTAAAGAAGAATTAGATGTGGAAGTCAAGTATTGGATGACCTTAAATATTTAAAATTGTGTAATGAGGCAAATACTAGTGGATAGATTATATTCCCCAGAGGGGACTTGCTTTTTAGTGTCTTGTACGTGAGTTTTGTGGGGTTAGGGGTTTTTTTGTTGTTGGTTTTTTGTTGTTTTTTTTTAAAGCTACATGGGAGTTGCAAGTTTTGGTTCACTGCATATTATCATAGGTGCTGAGTGTACACATTATATAGCTGAATCGCGTGTTTACCTGGTGGAAGATAGATTTTTAACCTAGTTTTGTAGGGAAATAATGCTTTGACACTACTAGTTCCTGATCAAATTTGTTTTATATATTATTTTGTTTGGAGATACTAGCTTGTTATTGATGTTTGAGATTGCACTATATAATGTGAAGATTGCAATAGTTGTTGGTTTTACTGTGGGTTTTTAGATGCAGTAGAAATTTGACACCTCAGCTTGTTTCATTTAATTTTATATACTACATCCATCTAATTCAACAGCTCCTGATCCTCAGCTCATGTCCAGCTTGCCCTTAGCTACTGTGTTCTTTTTCTGCCTCTTGCCTTCTCCCCCCAGGGCAAGGCGCTGGTCTTTGAAGCCTTTCTTCTATACACTACCTGGCAGGCAAGTGTCATTGCTTTTTAAACATGGTTAATGTGTGTGCCAGCTCATTGTACGCTGTAATTAAATGTATTTTTAGTTGAATTCTGAATCTTTTCAGCACACCTAATTCACTTTGGGTTTGTTTTGTGGTTTTTTTTTAAGGAAAACCTATTGTGTGGCAGTTGAAAATTGCTGCTAGAGGGTTTTTTTTGTTTGAATTAGTATTCCTGCCCATGTGTCAGCCATACCAAGAGTGCACATACATTTTTACACTTACTTGAGCCAGTAAAACTCAACTTTTTAATACCAGGTGTTTTAAATAATGAACAGTTTGACCTGATATGGTTCTGTGCATGTTGTGTTTTGGTTGGGTTTTTTTTCCTAATCCTGCCCTAGGTAGATGAGGATAGGAGGTAGAAACCTTAATCTGGAGGATGGCGAGAGCTGGTTAAGTGATTATGCAAGGGTGTTGATAACGAGCTGCTTTAGAGTTCGGCCCAACCAGACATTGTAAGTTACCTTACTTGAAAATACACTGTGTGGGTGTACAAACCCCTGAGCAGCCAGCACAGCGCTGTGTCCCGAGCGTGTTTCCCCCTCTCCTCTCCTCTAAAAGAGAATGGTATGAAGTCTTGCACTGCCCACTGCCTTTCCAGGCCTCTTGTAGCTATTCTCCTGACAAAGCAATAAGCATCATCTGATCTTTTTGCAAGATCTATCACGTTTACATCTGCGTAGTGGCCTCATGTAACACTACTACCGTTAATGAATGTTCAGAGCCAGCACAAAATGAGGGCATTAGTGGAAGTTATTCCTTTAACTGTCTCTGGTCATTTAATAATTGAAAGTGTCTGTTCAAATTGTTGTTGGCCTTCATAAAGCCCAAAAGCAATGCAGCTGCTTGCAGTTAACTCACAAGCTATTAAATAGTTAATTAACATGACAGGTAATTATTTTTGAACTGTTTATGTTGCAAGGTAGGGAGAATTAGATCCTTTAAAACACTCCTATCGAAGTTTGTAAAACTAATCAAGGTAATAATTGCTCTATTACTTGGAGAAACACTTTGATAAAGGAAACTTTTGATTTACGGTGTCTATGCATTCAATGAAAACCACCTTCATATGCTAAAATTACCTAAGTTTATCTATTTTGTAATTTACTTTATAAATAAAGATTGATGCTTTAGATTGGTGGTGTCTGAATCGTTTCATGCTCTCTTTAACAAAGATCTATAGTCTAACATCACAATGCTAAGAGGCAGTTACCATAGGACTAGAAAGTGGTATAGAAAAAGTGGTTGCGGGTTGTAAGAAGGGAGGCGGGCAGGAACAGAATTCCTGGCTTTTGCTATTGGGAGAAAAATCAGTATGTTACTAACAGCTACTTTCCTGTTGCCTTCTGGAAGCAGCACCGAGGCCTCCACTGCAGGAGCCAAGTGTGCTCATCTCTTGAGGTTTTTATGCTGTCAGTAATAAGCCCCTTCAAAAAGTTCTTCTATCCTTTTAAAATGCTGAAGTAGTTGATTAGTAATTTAACAGTTCTATCTGTTGTGACTTGCTCAGCATGAGACAGTATAATTAAAACTACTCAAATGGTGGTGTTCCAGTAATGGTTTTTTGTCTAAACTGAAAGTAGTTTGCTTGAAGCCTTCCTATTGACCTCAAAATTCAAGCTGAAAAGAACATTTAGTGGTTTGGCTTTTCTTTTAACTGTCCCGCCAACACATGCCCATGGGGAAATCGGTGATACGGCAATTTTGCAGTTGAAAGAAGGAAAGCTGAAGATTTTTTGATTGAACTAGGATTTAAGAGAATACTTTTAATGCACAAATGCAATACAGGAACAAGGCTATTCCTATAAGAGGAGCAGGAGCGAGGTCAGAGGAGGGAATAGGTTAGGCCCCTGTGTCACCATGAATATCGGATGCAGATTTATTTGCATTTTGGTCAGTGGGTGTTCAATAAAACTCCCAGCTGGCCAGCCCAAACATAAAGGTGAGGCAATTCTTCCCATTTCAGTTACATGAAGTACTACTATGGCTGGTAAAAGCTGTGTTGGCTCAAAAGGCAATTGGACAAACAGATCAAAGCAAATTTGATAGAGGCTTAATAACTAAGGAAGACCTCACATCCTTTTCAAAGTTAATGAGCCACGAACTGTACAAAGCCACCCTACCCCCAGGCAGTACCTCCACACCGGTGTCCTGTGCCTGCCTGCCTTCCTCAGAAGCCGTTAGTCCTGGCTGTGCAGACGCCTCTGGTGTGACTCCCGACAGCCATTCTCTCGCCTCCTGCGGCAGGTAGTCGTGGGGAGAGCTGCTGCCCTTCAAGAGGTTTCCGTAACAGCAGTTTTCTTCAGCTCCTTGGCATTTGCTCTTATCTTGCTGCTTCTTTCTAGAGTCTTAGTTGGAACTGCAATAAATCACTCACTGGTTTTTGTTCATACTTCCTTCTGGGGGCAACTAAATTGCTTTATGTTAGAGTTCTCTAGATCCTTAATGTGCAAAAGGCTGGCTCTTTCACCGAGGGCAGCGGTCCTCAGCCACCCTCCACGGCACCTTCCCTGCTGAGCCAGGCGATAGGGCAGCCACACCAGCCCTGTCTCTATCCTGGGAACATCTCCCACGCGGAGCTCTCTTCACCCACCAGGAACTGTACCAAATTTTCCTCTCGCCTCCCAGTCTATGAAACTAGATCATCCCTTCACTCACAAAAAACTTGAATGACGAGTTACCAATTTGTGTCCTGGAAAGCTTTACTATAGTAATTAATACAAAGAAGTATGGACCCTAGGATAGTTTGTTTTTGCAGGGAATAAATGAAAGAAATCAGGTACTCTTATCACCTGTTAATGGCTGTAGGTGCTGACTTTACTCTATGAAGACCTCAAGAAGAATTTTGGGGGGGAAAGTTCCTTCTGCTTGCACCCTGTGTACTTTTATTTTTAAAAAAGAGTTCTCACGTAAGTTAGTTAGCTTTACCTAATTACCTAACACCTCACACTTTCATTCCTCACCAGAATAATACAAGTTCAAAAAATATTTTTATTTCCTTGTATGAAATGGTAGCGAAGATACTTCATTTCCAGTAAGGGAAAACCACTGCCACAATTCAGGTGCCAACAGCAGCCCTGCAAAGAGTTGTGGTCTACTGTGACAGAAGAACAGGAGCTCATGTGCTTGTAGCCAAGATTCTCCCAATACATAGAACATCACAGCTGGTGCATAAACAAAATTGTTCTACCACACCAGAGGCGAACAGCGCTGACTGGGGAGTTACTGCAGCAAACACACTTCAGGACAACACCATGGATGTATTTTAGCTCCGGGGAACAGTAAAAAGCAGACATGACCCAATAAGAAACCTTCACATTAACAGCTGTAGATGTTTAAAACTGAAGAATGGCTTAAGCAGATTTTATTCTGGTTTACCTTTATAGCGGCTTTTTTCTCCACTGTACAGCTTTATTCCATGCAGTGAGGTTAGCGTAATGTCATTATCAAAAAATGCAAGCAACGTAAAATGACTATTGTTTCCAAGGCCCAAAGTTTAATAGCAGTGATAACACAGCATTTTTATTTATGTTAACAGCTTTTTACAATTTATGCTCAATAGGACCAGAAGCTGTTTAGGTGGATACCTTTTTCCAAATTAACCTATCCGTTTGGAAAGGCAATAGAGAATGAGTTAATAGCCAGAGTTCTACAGATACAAATACAAGTGTTAGAAGTCACATGCTTTCTACAAAGAGATATATATATCCCTGAATGCAGTCAGATCATTTCTCATTGTTTCTTTATTCTGTGATAATCATGGATTTCAAATTTAGCTGTAAGCCAGACTATTTTCCTACCCCTACGCTGTCAAGAAAGAGTTCACAAGGTGCAAAAAAGTTTACATGAAAATAACCTCTTTCATTTACAATGGTAGTATTTTCATACCTACTTAGTCAAAAGTATTTGGAATCTTACCAGTCACTTTCATTCCATTTTTAGTCTGCTTTGATCTGTCAATGCTTCTATTTTAGAAAGCTTTCCATGTTGTTTTTTTAAGTATATTTTAATATTTATTTATTAATATACATACATATCTATAAATATATGAAAGAGCTTAATTATTTGACTAAAGAAAATGCAGAATTGGTCTTAACAGAATTATTATTCTCTCTCCTTTAACAAAATAAACCATCTGTATTTATAATCCATACAGAATCTTCTCCTAGTGTGTAAAATACTCAAAGTAGCTAAAAGTCTTCCCATGAACAAAAATTAAATGGTTTGTCATCATACACAGTTCACTGGAAGAAAGCCGTATGTATTTCTGCATTTGCACTGCAAGATAATTATTTTGTTCTTTGCTTTCAAGGATTCACAAGCAACTTAGAAATGTCTTGCAGCGTTTGCAACTTAGAATATGTCTTGCAGTGTTTATTTGACTAAAACTAATCCAGAGAAGACTTTTGAAAAATAGTCACATTCACAAACACTACCAGTCCATTCACACCGATACGAACTCTCAAGTTAAAACACTAAAGTTTGTTTTAAATGGGTACTACTATTGTCTTTTCCCCAAAAGACAACCTAAATGCCATTTGTATCTATTAATTGTCTTCAATAGGAAAAGGTTAGTACACCTGATCAAGAAAGCACTTCACAGAAAAAAACACCATTCTACTCTGTTACTGTCATACGCTTTTGCAGCTGACGTACTTGATACTTGGAAATCAAAAGAATTAAATAGATTCTAATATGGAAATGCATTTAAAAAGCTGTGGAGAAGATGCACCAGCACTGCAATTTGTCCATACAAAAAAAGTTTTCTCATGCTGAGGGCCCAGTGGCTGAGGTTATGTGAAAAGGCTGCTCAGATAACAAAAGCAGCACAGTGGTGACAGGCCAACAGCACACCTTATATGCACACCAGAAAGTTCTGGAAAGCAGAAACGGTGATAATGTCACACTAAATACTAATAAAATATTTGTAAAACATTTCAAGAACTTTTGTATATCAGAAGAAACACGTATCAAGTTTTTATCTCTTGCAGATGCTGTTGGACCTGCAAGAGAACAGATAGAAATATAAATAACTGGTGCTATAACCCCACACAGAGGCACGTACACACTCAAAATAAACCTTTTATCTGAAAGGCTACATACCATCTTTATGTCTGGCCTTCTGTTTTTTTTCTCATTCAGACACTGATAAGCAACTGAATACATTTTATGAACTGAAGGTACATCCCAGTCACTCATCTTTTCATCAACATAATCCTCAATAGTTGCTTCCTCATCCTCAATTTCATCTTTGATACTCAGCTACAAGAGAGTTTGAACAAATGAGCAGATAGCATTGTAAGCATCTGACTATTACGTATTCCACGCTAACAATTCAACACTTGCTTTTGAGTGTTCTTTTCTCAACCACTTTTTGAGACAAAGAATTATGACAATGGTTCAGCAGCATAATTATTCATCAATACCTGCAGAAACAGCCTGTGAGACTACAAGTGGACTGTACATTTTTATTATAAATTATTTCTAATTAACAGAAAATTGTAAAGCAATTTTCTTTAAGCTGCATCATACAGCTTTAACCTTCTCCCAGTTCAAGGCTCAGTTTTGTAGTATTGTCTCTTTTTCAAGAGAAGCAGCATGATCAACATCAAGTATTTATGTTTACTTAATAACCCACAAATATGCAAGCTTAAGTGTGAATAGGGGTTTTTTTTGTCAATCTTATAAAACCTCCTTCTGTAAACTAATGCCTTCTGTCACCAGTCTCAGTGGCTGCTGTGCCTGTAAGGAAACTTCCAGTCTGAAATATATTTTTAAACATGACTGGTTTAGTCCAAAGCTCTCCAGCTCCAACACACTAGAAATAAGTTACCTGTAATCACAAATACTGTTCGAGGAAGACCTCAGACAAGTCAGTATCGCAAATGAGGTAAGAAATAAAAGTCAGTGAGTAGACGCAGGTCCTCTGCCTTCCTCTAAGGGTCAGTCTGAAATTGCTGACTAACATTCAGCTACGTCCAAATTTCAAAGCTAAGGATGCCACATTATCTTGCACTGACCATTCTCTTTATGCTCCCAGAAGTACATTACAAAAATAAACTGTACCAGTCAAATCCCATTTTGTATTCCTTTTCATATCCTACCTCTGAAAAAGCCTGCTTCAAAAAAATCCCCCAAACCTCAAGATTCTATCTGACAGGGACTGAGTTCTCCAAGGTCTTTACAGAGCTCAATAGGATAAGTATTATGCCACTCCAGAAGATACAGCTTAGAGGAAAAAAAAAAAAAAAAATCTATTAATAGTACATGGGTATTCCTCAAGCTGTGAAGGAAGTGATCTGCTATCAAACAGTATGGAACAAAACCAATCCAAACCAGAATGCTATTTCATACTTAGTAAATTTTATGTAAAAAATATTCTAAGAAAACCTTGGATTAAGTAGTTCAGAATTTAATTTTAAGCTAAATGAAAGGCTAAATTAAGAACAGCCTTATAAGATTTCTAATTCAAGAGAGTGAGCTCTGAGACATTAGTTTCCTAATTAGTAGACTGAATTGTTAACTGAATAGTAAAAAAAAGAAAACAAAATTCAACCCACCCCTCACCTTGCAAAAAAGCCCTTACATTCCAAAATTCCCTAAGGTTAAAAAGACAAGGTATCTGCAGATTACTAGTAAATTTGAAGATGATGAAAATTGATACAGGAATGGTAAGAAGTATAAGGAAACATAAAGAAAAAACAGAGATGAATAGTTTAAAATATTCTGGTGAATGAGGAACTATCAGGGTACCTGGGTATAACGGGGGTATGCTGATAAAGCATAATGATAAGAAGATAATATGATAATAAGAAGCCATACCGGAACAAAGGAGAATTACAGTATCAAATAGGAAGGAGATGGCCTTGGGGACTGAACAATCTTCTACCAGCCAAGAGAGGAAATATTCAGCCTCACCTCCAAGACAAACATTGACACAAGAACTGTTTTCATAACTACATATTTTGATGACTCATTTGATCGTCTCAGAACCTGTTAACTGACTATGATTTCATACAAAGCAGAAAAAAACATACCAGTAACTGTGGCTCCCGGTTTTCATCTACTGGAGCAAGACCTGTTATTATTTCTAGTAAAACCTAGGGGAAAAAAAATCAGAAGAGAAAATGAAGCGCAGAATAATCCTTAGCATATATACCATTTACAAAAAGGAGCATGACTGCCGGTCTTTCAAACAAGTGCTCACAGGATTTGTATTTGTCCAAAGAGAGCTCTCTATACAATTTATCATTGTTGCTGTTGTTCCTACCTTTATTTTCATTAACTGTTATTAGCAGTGTGCCTTATGAATTTCTATGCAAGATTTTCTCACCCTACATTGTGTTGCTTCAAAGCAAGAGGGAAGGATTTCCAACATATTCAGAAACAGTAGCTGACCTACCTCCCCATGAAACTAAATACCATGAAGGAAGTGGTCAACAGCAATTAGGGTTTGGATCTATTCAGAAAGGATTCATTATTAAGCTCATGTCTTTTTTTGTACTCAGCTGTAAAGTAAATCCTGCATAGACAGCATACTCTTGATGCTTAAAAATAGTAAAACACACTTTTGGATCATTTTCTTCAAAACATTTTTTTTTTTTTTTTTTCCCCCCAGCCTGAGTTGCATTTTTGTGCACTACTAAGCAAGATGAAACAATGTTCCACATTACTTCAAACTACATTTAGCTAGAACTTGGAATGCTATTTTCCTCCAGTCTTTCACATGCAAATTTATATTTTAACATAATTATTGTAATCATTAGCAAATTCAAGGTTTTAATCAACATATTCAAATAATTTTAAACCAATCAAAGTTGAGAAACTCTATGTTAAGAGCACATCTGTTGGGGAAAGGAGAAATGATAGATCAGAGTGGATTATTTAATTTCAGATATTCTTGCTTTTGTGTGCTTTTATCATTTACAAAAAAGTCATATACAGCTTCCTACATTCTACTTACTACTCCAAAACTGAAGATATCAGATTTAGGTGTTATCTCTCCTCGCAGAGCTTCAGGTGCCATATAGGCTGCTGTTCCAACAATTCTTTCAGTCATGATTGTTTGTGTGAATGTTACAGATGCTCTTGCAAGTCCAAAGTCAGAAATTTTGGGCATATATGTATCAGTTAATAAGATATTTGCACTGGGGGAGAGGGGAAAAAAAGAAAAAAGAATTTTCCAAATGAGTACAGTCATTAGGTTTTATAACAGACTAATAACTCCTTAACAACAAAATGCAAACTGCTATTTTGATTGTTTCTTGAAATCCAAGACATTTACTCGTTATTCATATAACAAAAACCGCAAGAGTTAGTTTTGTTGGAAATTGCTCCATTTCAAAATTAATTGCTCTAAATAAATTATGAACTGGCTGCCAGGATCCATCCATGTTCTTTCTTATGCATGCATGCATACATGAATTCATTAAAAAAAAAAAAAAAGAAAAAACCAACAACGAAAAAAACCACACACACCCCTACCCCAAATCCTACAAATACAAAAATTTCTTGTAAGAGCCCAATTATGTTACACCCATGTATTGGATCTGAATACTCTTTCTTTAAGAATAATAGAGAATACTTTGCTCTCATCAACTGGTGCTGGATCACAGTACAATTCTTAACTGTCTAAATCTCTACTAAGAACTAACAAAAGCATTTTTTTATACTTATACCTATTACCTAATACGATGTCAACCATTACAAATTCACATGCGAAATGAATACTAAGACTCTATTATTTTCCTGGAAGTGAAACAGAAAACTTATTAATGCTGGAATAATGTATGTGCTGTGTTTCCACTTGATCTACAGGTTTTACTTCCTTTAAAAAAAGCGTGAAGAACTAAACTGATCTAAAAAACATTAACATTTTCATAAAATACTCAGTGGGATGAATTACAGCATAAACCTTGTACTCTTTTTTCACACTTGTAGCATGTGGAACTATTTTAAAAATACTTGATTTAGCATTTCTGTAATCCTCCTCATTTTCTGATCTCCTTAATGGAACTGTAAGAAAACCATATAGCCAGATACAACATGTAACACTTACTAGAAACTTGTATTTCTAACTTCCCCTTCTTTTTCACCAAACCTTCTCAACAAAATTAACACAGCTGTAAGTTACAGCAGATCACTTGGTATTAGAACTGCTGTAAGCAGTGTTAATTATAAGACCACTGCAAAAAGCCAAACACTAGTCAAGGCACTATCCACCAACTGGTTCCGTATTTAAAGCTCAAATTCTACAAGAAGGAAGAACAGGATCACAGCCTCATAAATCTAAGCTTCTTATCAACTTGAATCAAGCCCAAAGAGTGGTCACTTTTTCGACACACCACAAAGGGCACAACAGAAGCAAGTTTTAATGCAACTGTCAAGCTTCAAGAGATAAATGACCTATTTCCTGGGCATAATCAAGCCAAAAACCTATGGACAACTCTGAGAATACCCATTCAATCACGTACCCTCTAGCCCACGGAGAAGCTGTTCTAGTGCCTGTGTGGTTACGAATGGTCTCCACAGATCATAGCAATATGAAGACTGAAGTAAACCTTCTTAGATGTCTCGTCATCTATGTTTTACCTGGGAGTGGCAGCACTATTAATAACACCAGCCAAATTTATAGAACTATTCACATGGCGAGTGCAAGACGTTGCAAAATGGAATCCAAACAGAAGAAAAAACCAAACCAAACCCAATCCTGTAATATGATCAACTCACAGCAGTTAGAAGGGTAGAGTAGCATAAGGTAAAAAATGCGTCCCTTCCAGTCATTACACTTGTCCAGAGGCTTAAGCAGGGAAGAAAGAAGAAACATAAATTGTCAAAGCAGCAAGCACATTTTATGAGGCAGCTGAAGCAAAAACTTGTTCCTCGCAAGCCGGAAGGTCACAAAACCAAAGTGGTCTACATTTAGCAGAGTTGCCAAAAGCCAAAAAGCTATTGAAACATTCATCCATGACAACCAATCAGTCATTTGCTCCTTCTTAACCCACAGAAGGAGTAAGGCATCTGGGGCTTTTCTTCGGAGGTTTGGACTGATTTGGTATTTAAAAGAAAACAACACAAAGTGTAGCAAGGAAGGAAAAAAAAACCAAACAAAAAACAAACCACCAAACACCCCCCCACCCGCCTCCACCAACCCTACAACAAAAACCCCACCTTTTCTAAGCTCTGATATCCCTGGAAAAATCTCTGGTACAGCAAACAAGTGAACATACATTATCCTTGAAGAACCCTGAACTTCATAAACCTGACTGAAGTAATTTTCCTGTCTTCATAATAAATAGCAGTAAATCAAAGGAGACATTCTGAAGAAATGCTCTAGGAAAAAGCAAAAAATAGGTGGGTTTTCATCTGAAAAATTCCCCATTTAAAAAGTCATTATGTTCTCTAACAGCAGCTCTTTTAGCAGCAGTTGTGAAAGAACAGAACTTCTGGGTGTCCTTGCAGCACTCAAATAACTATTTGATAGTAACGGATTACAATAGCCTCATAATTATCTTTAGAAGCATGTACTGGTCATGTCCTTGTGGCACAGACAAGATTATGGTGATGGATGTCACTTGCAGAAAAGACTGTGCCCTTGACTGAAGCAATGCTTCTTTAGTTTGTTCTATCTAAAATTACTTTAACAGGGGGAAGAAGAAAAAAAAAAGGGGGAAAAAAAAAAGGAAAGGGAAAATGCAGCCAGTGATAGTCAGCAACTTTTACCTTTTAATATCTCTGTGAATATGATTATTTTCATGCAAAAAGTTGATGCCATTTGCTGTACCTTGAACAATTTTACATCTTGTATTCCAAGAAATTGGTGGAGTGTCATCCTTGAATAAGAAGGGAGAAAGGCAAGTAGAAAAGTGAAAACCTAATAAATATATACGCTCACATAAAAGAAAAGAAAACATACAAAACCCCCACAATCCAAAACCAACTTCCTGCTATGTTTTGTGGTTTTCAGGTAAATCATTAAAAAGACTAATATCATACATTTCTTATTTTACTTGGGCAGAAATACATGCATTTGTCACATTCAGTTCTTTCCCCTGCATTTTGCCTTAGATTAACTCAGCCGTCACAAAAAGTGTTCTTGATAATATTTGACTCTGACCCTACAAAGCCAGCTGCACTGCAAAGAACTACCTGTATTTACTACATCTTCCACTTCGTAGCAGCACTGATACCAGAGCCTTTTAATCCAAAGCAAATAATTCAAAGCAATCAACAGTTTTTACTAACAATGAGAAGTCAATCTTCCAGTGGTTTTGGTTTACCACTTCTCAAGAGTTTAGCTCAATTCATGTTCCTAACTAGACCTTAGAAGTGAGGACACCTACATTTCAAAGCCACTTCTTAATCTTGTCAGTGCCCAAGGGAAAAGGATTAGAGTATCTCATCATTCTACCACCTCCCTCGCCTGCTCATCAAAGCCCAGATAAGAAGATGATGACATAGGCAGGAGTCCAGGCCTCAAACACATCCAGTGTAGTCACAAAATGAAGTTATCAGCAAGAACACACATTCAGTATGCACATTCCTCACCTATTCGACTTTATCAGAAGAAGATTCTGCTTTATAGATTCTGATTTAGATTCTTTATGATTTATATCATAAGTTTGTCTCTTCCTTGTAAAGGCCTCAGTTATTTCTACTTTAGCTTTCAATTACCACCAATCCTTTAAGCTCACGTGATGATAGTGGCCAAAGTTACACAGATTAACATTTTCATATACATCCCTGTCAAGCACTGCTCATTTCTACAGATAAACTTGCCCCGCCTTAAGTAAAACTTCGCCTCTCTTCTGCACTAATTCCATTTTTAAAAAAACACAAAACAAACACAAAAAAATTGCAAATATATAAGCGTGTGCAAGCAAATCAACCAAACCAACCTGAGACAGCAGTGCTACCAAACATATCCAGTCCTTTCCCCATCCACTGCTACTCATTCTCATCCTAACACCACTTCTTTCCTGTTGCGGCAGAAGTATTTGTGCAGCCTTGCAGAGGAAACAACTCCAAGTGAAAATGAAAGATTTTTTTCACCAAGTGTTTTTTCAGCCTGATCAGTTCCCTAACCCAGCTCTTTCTCCAGCTACTAAATGCCTGAAGCAGTACAACAGGAAGATCAGTGCAGAAAAAAGCAAAATGACATTTTTAGGTCCAGGGACATGGGGGGTTGAAGTAGCACCAGTTTAAAACGTTCACCAGATTACAACCTCAGAAGCTGCATTTGCTTAGTATAAAGCAGATTTTTTTTAAATCCTTCGCCAGACTAACATGGACACTTATCTACTAGGTTAAGTCTTGCTTACTCTTGGTATCACTCTAACGAACCACTGTTTGTCCTTCATACACAGAGTTGCCTCACCAAAAACAAAGGAACTTATTATTTATTAAAGGCCAAGGCTAGAAGATACGTCAGTTGATTAAATCAGAAGGAAGCCTGCATTTACACAAAATACTACTTAAAAAAAATATATTTCCCATTTATTTAGGCACTTCAGAGAGATACACAGACTATGAACATTGTGTTATAACCACTGTCACAAAGGCAATGAACAAAGGGCAATTTCACAATGCAGAATCTCAAGAACTAGCAGAGAACATGCCAATGGCAGAACTGGGAACAATACTGCAGCACCCTCTGCTCCGGTCCACGCAGGCATAGCAAGTCTAAGCTCCTCTGCCACTTCAGGTACTAGTACATGATATTGTATTGTCAGCCTGCTTTGACTTGCCTAAAACATTTGTATAAAATGTTATTGGAAGAATACTTGTTATCATATTTGTCTTCTAGAACACAGAACTAAGTTGTAAAACATCATTTGGCCACTACAGTTCACTACTGTTTTAAAGATTTCATAGATATCTGTACTTCAGCAAAGTAAGCCAACTGGAAGCTAGAAAATACATAACTTACCAGACAAGCAAGTCTGTCAAGCAATGAACCGTTGGGCATGTATTCGTACACCAGACATGGCTGAGCACCATCACTTGAGAAACCAAGTAATTCTACTAGATTCTCATGCTGACACCTACAGCAAAAAAATCATGTTCATGTATGCTCTGAAAAACTCCCAGCATTTGAGGAAAATACAAGGCATAGGGAACTTGATCCCCAATTACTTGTTTCAGCCCTACTGCACATAGCCAGGTTTCTGCAGTGGTGCTTTAAAACGAACAAAATACAGTCATGTTGTGTATGAAACAGTCTCACTTAACATCAAAATCATTAAGTTATGCTAGAAAGACAAAAATAAGGGATCACACTAGCTGACATGTTATCTGTCAACATTAGACTCCCACAAAAGGCTATAATGACATCGTATAACACTGTACTCACTTGGCCATCATTTTTATTTCTTGATCAAATTGCTGTTTCAAGTCCTGAACACTAACATCAACCATCTACAAAAGGAAGTATTTGACGTTAACATCACTGGACATATTAAAATGCACAGTTATTAATTAAAAAAAAATATCAGAATTGCAAGCCTTCCTTTACATTAGTTACATGTAACAGCTACTTAACTGTTAACAGTATTTTTTATACTCAACTCAAAAATAAAGGATCAGAACATGACCTTTAATTCCTTGGAACACAGTATTATTGGACAAATGGATCCAGTCTCAGCACAGTCACCAACTTACCCATTTTATTCCACTGCAGTTACCCACTAATAGCAATTACTCATTACAAACTTAATTATTCACACAAACCATTGGTTATGAAGACTACAGTTCTGTGGCAATACCTATTTAGCTTGTGAATAGTTCATCCGTTTCTGAAAGGGAAACCTCCCTAGCACCCCTTCCCTTCCGCCACTTCTTGTGTGCAGGGAAGGGAGGGGAACTGCGGGAGGACTCTGCTCTTCCAGACAACTTGCCTGAGCCGCTCAAAGGAGAGCTACAGAAAGGGCAAGACTTCATCTCCGGTGACTGTGCTGACTCACACTACTCATGAGACTACAGGATAAGGTTCTCAACCCAACTAATGTTTAACGTGGTGACACTTTTTGAAGTGTATCCTTCAACACTTTCCACAGATAAACAAGTCTATACTCTAAAGCACACAGTCATTAAAATGGAAAAATGCCCAGAACAACTCACAGCAACAAGCTTCTTGACAGCCACGTTTCTGCCATTGATGTAGCCTTTGAACACAACACCAAAGCCACCTTCTCCCAGTTTATTACCTCCAGCTGATTCTGGCCGTGCATCAAAATTATTTGTAACACTTTCCAAGTCATGAAATGAAAAATTATGGATATCTGAAAGACATATTTGCCATTTAGAACAACTATGTTTTCACTTAAGAACGAGTGTATTGAATAGATTCTCTGCGTCAGTTCTATTAAACCAAAAACTTGCTATCATGCAAATCCTGACATAGTGGAGCCTTACTTCCAGCTTTATGATGAAGATACCAGGAAAAAAAAGAAATGAAACACAGATAAATATATATAATTAGCTATGCATTATTTTCTTCACAACTAGTACTGTAGCAGCCTTCTGATTGTATTTTTTGTTAATACTTGTAATACAGGTAATAGAAATCAAATGTGCAGCAGACCACAGAGAGTGCCACACTGCATCAGATGTAAAAATGTATCTAGATCACATCATGTTTCTGGCAGCACCCCAAAAGTGGACCTTTAGGAAGGAACAGACTAACCAACCATATACTTTCCTAGAATGCTTTCTTTAGTCATCTTTTCTCCAACATTCTTAAGTCATTTCTGACATGCAAGATCTAGCTTTAAAACACAAGATGCTAAAGAGTCTACAAAATCAGTACTGAAAAAGGGCAACAGGATTATGAGTAGCACAAAATAAACTGAAATTTAATTAGCAGTCAAGCTTCCCATCACAGTAGCCACCTTATTGGCAAGGTGCATCTCACATTCTGACATCTTATTATCCAGGTTAAATTCACAGCCACTCAGAACAAGACCAAAAGCAAGATGCCGTTTCCCATAGATGCACGATGATAGGAATATAGTTATTACTTCAATGCATTGTTATGTTTTATTGCACATGGGGTGAAGGACAGATCAGCAAAAAAGACTGTACTTAATTCCACCAAACTAAGTGCCTACCTGTGCTACTAGACAGTGAGCTGCTATTTTCTTGACTTAAGTAGGGAGGAGCTGAACATTGCTTCTCAATACTCTGAACTAAAACAGGCTTTACAGATGCCACTTCTTTTTCCTGTATAGGCAGTTGTTTCTCATGCATAGGCAAGGTTTCCTGTGAAGAAAGAGGTAATGTAACTTCTTGTGCCATCCTTACAGCTTCTGAAAATGGAATTTAGAAAAAGTGTTAACTACATTAGGCATCAGAAGAAACAAGTAACATTAATGCTAGTATTTACTAAGATCAGGAGACACACAAGCATCATGAGAAGGTTATATTCTGCCACCATGTGTAAGCTGCAGGACTCTCGTTTGAACTTGAAACTCTTATTTAAACTGTTATTACAAATAATGGAAAATGGAAAATATGTCTACTTTTGTTTATTTTGACCTAATCCTTTCTGATTTTCAAGTTACTGTGAAGCTCTTTAGCATCTTAGAAAACTGAGAACACAGTACAAAATGTACAAGAGTAACAGTTACCTGGAAGCAAAAGGCTTGCTGGTGCTAGGAATTGATTCCTAATCAGCAGATCCACAAGATCACCAACCGTAGAGTTTGTCGTTCCCCAGTCATAAAGTAATTCACACGTGGGGCTCTTTCCCATTTGTACAAATGCTTCAAATCTCCTTAAAAGATAAATTAAGACCAACATTAAAAAAAAAGTAACCTCAAGAACCATGAAGAAGGGAAAGACATTAAAGGTAAATGCCAAAAAAAAAATCTGAATGTACTGAACTGCACTGTACAATTATTTGCGGAACTGCACTGTACAATTATTTGCATATCTTCTAAAAATGCAGCTAAAAAAACAGAAGAAATTCAAACTCAGGGGAAAAATATGCAAGATATGAGAAAAACTAAGGGAAAAACATGCATGCATGGCTTCAACATTTTGTCCAGGACTCATAATATATAGGCACATGGGACTAACAGAAAAGAGAATGTCAGCAAGAGACAGAGGACAAGTCAGATACAGATCAAATGGAAAAAATTTAAGTGTTTTCCATCCATCTGGCATTCACACTTCATTTTGAATATTTTGACATGGTCATTAAACAGAAATTGAGATCCATTATTCTGACTGATTTATTATTATTATACAAAGACAAATGAAGATCACTAGAAAGACTGGACACCTAAGATGATACGTAGGGTATTTAAAATCTCATAACCTTTGAAACAGCTTAAGGATTCAACAAGCCCTTCAAGCAACAAGGTGTTCATAAAATACTGCTGACATTACTTTTAAATTAAACTCCTTAGGTTTAGGCCTCAGGCTCCCCGTGTTTGCTGGACATTGTCTCGGGAACAGTGAATTACAGGTTACAGTCCAGTTGTCTCTTGTGCTGTTCTTGTGTGAGATGCACGATGAAGTTGATGTTTAGTACTCTCCAGGGCATGGAAAAGTTACACAGCCAGTGCTGTATCGCTAAAAATACATATGTCTGTGGCTCTAATTAATCCTAATTTCCGTAGTCAATTTTCTTTGGCTATAGCTTGTCTGAAAACTGAACTACGGAACAATTAAGAGTAATTACCTCAAGTTCCCTAAGGAAAGGGTACTGTAAGGTGAGTGCTTAGGTACCTGCCGGCACACAAACTGCAACCAGTTACAGTAACGGGATGGACAACCGTATTTATCTTAAACAGCCAAAAACCAAGATTGTGTTACGTGACTTCTATATAGGACCTTATGTGCATCTGGTTGTATCTGCTTTCGCCGGAGGGATTGGTTATATCAACTGCCAACTTCTTCCACCCTTCTTGTGGGTCGATGAAATCTGCCAGCTGCCTCACCAGCCCATAGCTGAGGCAGCGGACATACGTTGAAGTCGTGACGGGCTTGCTCATCTTCCCCTCCTACGGAACAACAAACGCCGCCGTTAACAAAGGGGTTTGCCGGGGCTGGAGAAGACCACCTCACCTCCCCTCCCCTCAGAACCCCCCTCACCTCACACCTCATCTGACACACACCCCTCCCCTCCCCTCACAGCCCCCCACCTCACCTCTCACCCCCCTTCACACCTCACCCCCCCATCTCACACCCCCGCTCACCTCACATCCCCCCTCACACCCCTTCCCCCCCCCACCTCCGCCCTCACCTCACCCCACACCCCCCCTCACCTCACCTCCCACCTCACCCCACACCCCCCCTCACCTCCCAGCCCCCTCACACCCCCCCTCACCTCACCTCCCAGCCCCCTCACACCCCCCCTCACCTCACCTCCCAGCCCCCCCCACCTCCCCCCTCACCTCACCCCACACCCCCCCTCACCTCACCTCCCACCTCACCCCACACCCCCCCCTCACCTCACCTCCCAGCCCCCTCACACCCCCCCTCACCTCACCTCCCAGCCCCCCTCACCTCCCCCCTCACCTCACCTCCCACCCCCCCCTCACCCCACAACCCCCCTCACCTCACCCCCCACCCTCCCACCTCACCCCCCAGCTTACCTCACCCCTCACCTCACCACCGACCCCCGCCGCTTACCTGACGGCGAGAGCCCCCGCTCCCTGCCCCTCCCTTCCCGTCAGGCTTCTCCCGCTGCCTCACTTCCCCTTTAAGAGGGCGGGACTCCGCCCCTGACGTTAGACGGCGGCCCGCTGAGGGGAACGAGGAAGCGCTCTCCTCCCGCGCGCCCTTCCCATAGGCTGCCGGCGAGCTGCCCCGCCCCCTCCGGCGCGCCCCATAGCTGGCCGGGAGTGGGGGTGGAGGGGGTGCCTTCCTTCCTTTCCCCGCGCGCCTGGAGAAGTTGGTATCGTCCTTGGGCTCCCTCTCCCGTAGGGGGGGGTTGGGGGGTCGTGGCGCCCCCTGGCGGCGGCTCGCGGGGGCGGGGGGCGCGCGCGGGCCCCGCCTCACGTGGCCGCGCTGTGGAACCGGCCCGTAACGGCCGTTCGGCGGCGGGAGCGGCGGCGGCGGCGGCGGCGGCCCTGCCCGCCTTTGGGCAGCCTTTCCCGTAGTGATTGATGGGGTTTTCTTCTCTCCCCCCGCCCCTTTTTTTTTTAAATTTTCTGCTCTTGCAGGTGTAGTGGTTTCTGGCCGGGAGCAGGGGAAGGCAGGGGAGCTATGCTTCGTTCCTTCAGCTACCTCACTGACCACGCTGGCTTCTGTGGTACCATCAAAAACTGCCCGAGTGACTTCGTAGTGACAGAAATCGAGGTGCCTGAACACTTATTTAGGGATACCCGGGCTGAATCGCCTCAGAAAACCGGTGAAGAGCCGCTAGAACAAAGCAGCCTGTGCCTGCAGGCCCCCAAAAAGCTGAGAACGGAGCCTCCCGGTCGGTGTGCCGAGGGCCGCGGTGGTGCGCCCAGTCCTTCTGAGCGTGGCCCAAGCCGGGAAGGAGGCGACTGTTTTCCGCCCCCTAACAATAAACAGCGTGAGGATGAACCCGAACTGAAATCGGGCCTTGAGGAAGCTGGTATATTGGATTCCTTACTAGGTGAACCCTTGAGTGAGCTGCTTTATAAATTTGCTGGTAATCTGAAGGATGCGTGGGACTTGGAAAACGATGCCGATGCTGGCGCTAGGGAGTTCTCGCTGGGGCCTGTACTGGACAAGAAAAATCGAGCTGATTTACACAGTGCCGTTAGGCAGAAATTCCCCTTTCTAGTCACTGTTACAAAAGGCAATGAAATGATTGTAAAAGGAAACGCTGATTACAGAGAACTTTGTCAGTTAGTGACTGAAAAGGAAACAAGTGATTTCTTTAAATTTTTAGATGCAAAGCTAGAAAATTCTACATTTTCTTTTGAGCCTGATGGAGACAAAGAGCACAGAAAGTTAGTTCACCACTTTATCAATAGAAGATTTGGGAAACTGTTAGAAACAAAGTCTTTTGCTGTGACAGATGTCAATGATCAGCCAAATATGTCAATAATGGTACGATTTCGAGAAAAAAGTTGGTCCAGAAAAAGGTCTGCTGATGGTTTCCAGGAAAAACAAGATCTTTACACAGGTAAATATTACATTTTTAGTGAAAGTGTCAGGTCATATGGTGTTCTTTACTAAGACTGAGATTCGGAATCATTTTTATATGATATATAGGCCTGGTTGACCCATTGTTTATGCTGAAATAAATAATTTTTAATGCAATGCAGTTATATCACTGGAGAATGAGATGGGTTAATCAAGTCACTGCAGTGATTTTACATAAACTGTTCAGTGATAATGGTTACAGTTCTTTTGGCTGTAGCACTAACTGTGTTATTCCCTGTGTGCTAGCTTTCCCTTGAAAGTAACGGGGATTTTAGAAGATGGATCTAGGTGTTGGACAAGTTAGTTAGTAAGGTCAAATTTGATTTATACTCTCATTCCTTGAAGCAGTTGGTTTCTGATACAATGTTTCTAGCAATAAGTCAATATGTGTTCATTGAAATGTGTTGCATTTTATCAGCTACTATTTTTAAAGGCAGCAAGGTTTTCTGGTTGTTTCAAGAGTTTTGTTTACTGTGTCTTTATTTTTCTCTTTCAGTACGGAAAAAGTCCAATGTCCTTTAGTTTTGTGGGGTAGGAGGACTATTTCATTGCAGTTGCTATGCTGTTATAGTGTGAGCGGAAGAACCTGCCCATCTGTCATGGCAGAACAGCTGTATGATTTAGAAGTGCAAATTGCTAATAATTCTGAGATGATTGTTTCAGCTTTCACCCTTCAGAAAGAAAATCTAGAAACACTAGAAGCAATTGGCTTCTTGGCTGCTGAACTTGGTGTTCTTCCTTCGGACTTCAGTTACACTGGCATCAAAGATAAGAAGGCTATTACTTACCAACCTATGGTTGTGAAGAAGGTGACTCCTGAGAGGTATGAACAATCTGGGTGCATTAAGTTTAGCACATATTTGTATATGTTAATAAGTGTCAACGTGGTACAATCTTCTGAAATGTTCGTATTGATGTGCCTGCCCTTCACCTGTATTAGACCACAGTGGCAATGGCTTTAATATTTTGTGGCTTTAGGGAATATGTACAGTTTAGCGTTGAAGTCCCCCAGTGTTGGAATTTGAAGAAAAGTCACACCTTTCTCTCTATTTGTCATAATACAAATAGACTGTATCTTCTGGGACAGTATCCGTCCAGTTCATGCTCATGGGATCCACTGTACAATTTCTTAAATACCGTCTACTAGCTGGAACCAAGAAGAAGCCTATGCTACACGACACAACAGGTTTCCCCATACTATCAAAGTATTGTCTTGCGGTCCACAGACAACAACTTAAAAGTTTTATATACGGGTACAAAACTAAAGTAAATCATTACAAATATACTTTGGACAGATGCTGACTTTGAGTGTTAAGTATAAACTCCTATTGTATTGTCCAGTTAAGAAAAATTAGACTAAGTAAAGAAGATACCACCAAACCTGAGGCAGAAAATTTGTTCTGAATAATGTGTCAATAATACAAGACGTGCCTTTCCATTCCTTGTTTTTGTTACTCTCTGTAGCCAGTTCGGTAAAAAATACATATTAAATTCTTCCATAGTAACAGTAAAAATGCTGGAGTCAAAACCATGACTTATTTCTTCCTCAGCTTTAACTTTCTTGTGGCTTTTGGTCTTAGCAATGAAGTACACTGTGCAAATAAAGGAAAGTAGAATTTAGGTTTTTAAGATTTATTACTAACAAAAATATATATCAGTAGTGAAATTCCACTGCAAACTGGGCTGTGAGGCCAGTTGTTCAAGAGATAATTAGCAAAACTTTGTATTAATGTTTAAATGATTAAGCAAAATAGTTAAATGCTTCCAAGCCACTAGCATAATGGGGGAAGTAAGTAATTTTTATAAATAAATAATTTATAAAGTTATTAAAATATTGCTTAGAAGGTAAGCTCTTATGCTGGAAGTTTCCTTTGATTTGAATGACTATTACTTACACATAAGAACAAAGAGATTGAGTGGATACTTTAAAGGGCAAATACTTGAACTGTCAGCTGTGTTTCCAATTACAAGCATGTGCAAGCGTACCCAGAGAATCCGTGTGCTGAGTTTGTTTTTGTTAAGGCTGACCAAGAAAGAGCAATTGTGTTTTGGAGTCTGCTAGAGCACATTACTTCTTTTTTCTTTTTTTTTTTTTTTTTTCCAAATGAAAAGCAGATTTTAGGACTGAAGAGTAAATTACTTGTTTTTCAATAAAACATGCAAAATTCAGTGCAGTTGCCTTGAGAAAGTTCAATGAATTGCTTCATTCCAGTATCTGTCGAACTACATAATATAAGTGCAAATGAAGCAAACATTTTAAAAGTATTTCTGGACTATAACTAAATTTTAAGACTTCTTTCTCTGCATTTGATTTGGTTTTCTCATAATAATGTGTTTTGAATTCCTTTTTATTTTTTTAAGTGTTTTTAATTCTAGTGCAAACGTGAAGACACTTATTAGAAGTTGGTAGCTTTAGTAGGGGGTGGATTGTAATTTCTTCTAATTATTTATGCAGGTTGAAAGAAATTGGAAGCAAAATGGAAAAAAAGGGCATGAGAATACACAACGTACATTCAACATGCCAGCACCTTAGACTTGGTCAGCTGAAGGGCAATCACTTTGATATAGTTGTGAGAGATCTCAAACACCACAGTCATGACTCTTCTGCAGATTTGAAAGAGAGAATATCTGAAGCAATGGAAAATGTTGAGGTAAGAAAGCCTCATGCTTGCCAATAATGAACAGAGTTTTAATGCTGTGCTGTGGGACAAAAAAAAGTACTTTTAAAGAAAATGCTTGTAATAGCACAATAATAGCACTATTTCCCAGTTTTGATGCTTTTTGCCATTTTATGTCTTTCCTGCATTACTTAAGGAACTTAAGTTGCCTTCCAAGGAGGAACCATAAGTGAATTCATTCTGTGCTACAGACTGCAGACCCCAGAGTGGTGCAGCAAGATAGATGGAGAAATTTGGTAGCAAATGAGTATGGATATATGAGCTATTGCTGCACAGATGTAAAGCCAGCAGATGGGTTTCACTGTGGCAGTTGACAGGGTGAAAGAATATCGTTACATGTGTCAACTGGTTGCAATTTTTGGTCATGTGAGGAACATGCATGATCCGCTTGGGTGAAAAACTTTCATGACTTAAATACATGTGCGATGTCCACAGCACAGACAGAAGGTTCCCTGAAATTCAGTGGTTTTTGATTGCTATTATCCTTAGTCCCTGAAGAAAACCCCATCATCAGACATTCTTAAACCACTGAGAAAAGTAAAAGCAAATCATGGAAAGGAAAAACTTCAGGTGTTTTGTACAACAGTAATTTTCTTTCCCTATCTTTCTAAGTAATAACCATAATACAAATTACTTTTAAGAAGATTAATCCAGGAATAAAGACTTGAATGAAAACTACCCAGTGTGCAAAAGCAAAATATATTACAAGTATTCTGGAGATTAATTTTTTTATTGAAAAAAAGCATTCAACTGGTACTTTAATGCTTTTTTCTCTCTCTCTCTCTGCTCCATCTGGCTTTTTTTGGTTGTTTTGCTGTTTGGAAAATGAACACAAATTCCTGTGATTGTGTGTCTTGCTTTATTAGATTTAGCTTACTAGTCAGATGATGAATGAGAAAACCAGCATGTGTGTTAATCCAAAATATGCATTTTTCATCTTCCATGAAAACAAAATCACGTATGGGACCTATGGATGTCCAAAGCAAGGTTATGTAATTTGAACTGAATAACCATTTCCAAAACAAATGCCGTATGTTTTTCGCTTGTCTACTCCATGCATACTTACTATTTTCTAGAACAGGATGTTCTCATTGGGTGACATGGCTGTGATTTTACTGCCCACAGTTGACCTCAAACTCATCAGGTGACTTAAAATCCCAGTTAGCAGAAGTGCTCACTCTTGGTCTTTACTATTGTAATAACAAAACAAATTATCTCCTGTGGAAAAAGATTACTATTTTTAAGAAAAAATGTCTAACAGTGGTTACTGTTCATTACCTGTGTTATGCTGCATTTGCTTGAGTAGAAATTTCATAATTTGACACATATAAAAAGCTCAATTACTTCGACTTGACCTGTAGTTGTATTTATAATAATTAACTTTATAGAAAGTGAAGATAACGATAGAACTTGGTTGTCTCTTTAGATGTTTCTAAATTAGGTGCTAAAATATTGTAACGTATCATGAGTTATGATATTGTAACCTATTACTTCTGACTAAACAGTTTGTATGCATTTTGGATGTAAATGTAGATGTATATGTGTTGTATGCTTAGTCTTACTAATTGCACCTGGTACTTTCATGCTTTTAATGTATTTATTCTTTATCTGTAGACAAAAGGTTTTGTAAATTACTACGGACCTCAGCGGTTTGGACAAGGACAAAATATTCAGACAGATCAAATAGGATTGGCTTTACTGAACGAAAAAATGGTATTTTTATTTTGTAATTTAAGTAGTTACTGTCAAGTTAATTTCACATTACTGTTGCAATGTCTAGCACTGGAGTTGACCCTCCCAGTGAACAATTTAATTTGTGAGATAAACCCATATGCGTGCTGGAAGTAATTGCCAGATCAGTTTTGACAACAACATAAACATGAAGATCTTCATACTGAAACAAAAAATCTTTTTTAAACAGCAGGTGCAGCTTTAATAGTTCAGGAAGTGGTTTTTCTCTCTATGATTGGTATGTGATTGTTATAGTCATCATGCCACTTGGCAGGAAAGTGGCTGCATTCCATGCAAGGTTTGAACACTAAAATGAAGCAATCTTTTTACCATATTTATTCATGGTCCTGATTGCTTCCTAACTTGTAGCCTCTTTATGCTGCTGGGGGTCTATATACTTCTTAAAAATGTCACAAGATATTACATAGGATCATATGAAAGGCTTTGCTTTTTCAATACCACCATAATTTATCTGCTATTTAGAAGAGATTGCTGCTTTCCATTATTCCTTGGCTACTTTCCCACACTCTTAGTTCTGAGTGATTGCTCCCATGTAAGCTAAGGAGAGCTTATTTCTTAAGTAATAATTCATAAGATAAGAGTCATATACTTTTCAATCTATATGGTATAGTACTTGGCACAGGTCTAAAACAGAATCAGACACTACAAAGTCAAAAGAGTATCCTTTTCTTCTAATCTTGCTTTGATTCTGAGAAAAGTCAGGAAAACTTATCCTCCAAATATAAGAAGAATTAAGATTTGAAGGCAGCCTATAGAAGTTACTGCTGATGTATCTGACATTTTGAATTCCAGTATGCTAGCAGCTGGTACCAGGTGCCAGGCCCTGAAGATTAATGATTTAAATCTCTAGTCTTAACTCAGTTACTTTTTAATTTAAAATATGTAGGAACTACTATTTATACTAAAAATATGCCAGTACGTGCTTGCACAGTCCAATATAGAGGAGGACAAGAACAGATGTCACAAGTTGGTGTAAGTGCTAGCAAATTGTGTGGCTTCACTGGTGTTGCAAGTAGCAGAAGTTAGTGTAGTGTTTTCCCTGTCAGAGTGTCATCTAACCTAATACAGTTCAGTATAAAAAAAAAGATTGTTGTCCCTCTGTATGAGACTGTGGAAAGTGTTCAGTCTAAATGTTGCATGAAACACGCAGGAGAGAAAGAAAGAACCTTCCTGTTGAGGATAGAATGATGGCATTACAAAGTGGAGGAGTTCTAACTGGATGTTGAAGAAGAGTGACCTATTTCTCATAGAGCTTTGAAAGCTGTCTTCTGTGTGACTAAAACCTTTCTTTAATCTGAGAAGGAACACAACCACATTGGTTTGCTGTTCATGACATCTTCTGTGAAAGGGAGGATTTGACTTTGACCTTAAAGAACTGATAATAATTTTGAGAGCTTGCAGAACATGTTAACACAGAAATGGATGCATGATTGTCTGTTTAGTTGACAAATAGTTATATTTAAATGCAAAAAATACAAATTATTAATATGGGTTTTTTAAAGGTGAAAGCTGTGAAGTTATTCTTCACACCCGAAGATACTGATGACCCTGTAAACAATGCAAAAAGATACTTTCTTCAAACGGGTATGTCCAGTTAAATTGTCTCTATTCAGGGTCACTATTGTGAGGGAATAAGGTGTTGCTGCGCAGAGATTGTAGTGTTGTAAGTTGTTGCTGCTGCTTTATACCACTTACAGCTTATTCCGCAGAATCGGTGAAGTTGCAGTTAAAAATTAGATGAGGGTGAGGCCCTAAATGTGCAGCATAGTGGAAAACTAATGTACTTCAGGTGCAACACAGTATAGAAACAAATGCTGTATAGCATAGTGCTGGAAAAGACTAAGATAATTTTATCAAAGCCTGCTTCTATCTGTCTGCTTTTGGAATATAAACTTCTCCTCCCTAATAAAGGAAGTATACAGGAATGAGGCACTCAACTCATACTCAGCACTCAACACATGCGGGCATCTAATTTTCTGAGATTTCTGTAACAGCCTTAGCTCTTGGTTTTTGCACCTTTGGGCTTTGCTTTTACATGTCTCTAATTATGTCTCTCTTCCGTGCTTTCCTGTGATCTACCTTCTTTCTGTCTTGAACTAAAATCAACAAAATATGTCAAAGGCAGAAATGTGCTGAGTAAAATGCTCTGTTTGTTTGGGTTTCTTTTAATCATTCAACTTAACATTCTCTCCAAAACTAAAAATTTGGAGCTGCTCTCGACTTCAAATTTTTTTTTTTTCAAATATTCCACATCTGTCAGCTTGCTTATCACTGTAGATTGACAGAACAGCTATGATAGATAGCTTCAAGAGACACAGATATGTTTCATTTCACAAAAAAGATAAGATTAATCATTCTGTGCTGTACATTGCTGTATGATGCATGGAAAGACATTGATGTGGACTCTGAAAAAAGCTGCTTGCCTCTTCCTGAAAGCAAAAGGTAAAAAGCTATGCAAAAGGCTTCATCAGATAATCACTTGCAATGAGAAAATATGTAAACCATGATTTTGTAAATATAAAACATTTATATAATGTAGTACAAATCTGATTAAATATATTTTCATCTTGGTTGAGGCTCAGACTTCCCAGTGCCCAATGCAATTTGTATCTTTAAAATAAAGACATGTTTTTTACCTCCCATGAAATACATTTTCTCAAATGCTGTGAAGTAGAGGTTTAATGTTCTTTTATAGCTTGGTTTTTACTTTCAGTTACCTGATCTAAAAAAAAAATCTTCGGAGTGATGAAGTAAGTTTCTAAAAAAAACCATGATGCAAACTCAACTGTATAACTGAATGACAGCTAGTTTAGTTTATACTGCATGAAATAGAATAGAATTCATGGGACTGTGTTGGTAGGGATGTAAGATGAAATTTGTCTAACATGACACGTTGAAGGAAAGGGAATAGTAACCTAAAAGTCAGCATAAAGAGGTTAGACTGACACCATTTTTCCCTACCTGATTATTTTATGTTCTTAAGTGTATTTTTTCCTGACAGGTAGTACTTGAAAGATCAGAGATTACTTATGTGATTATTTTTATTTATATTAGAAGATGCAAAGGGTGCACTCGTGATGCTGCCAGAATTTAAAGTGAGAGAGAAGATGTTGCTACGAGCTTTAAATCGCTATGGTGTAAATCATGAAGGTTGTACCAAAGGATGGCTCAATATTCCTCATTCCATGCGCATATTCTATGTCCATGCTTATTGCAGTAAAATTTGGAATGAAGCAGCTTCATATAGGCTGAAGATTTATGGCTCAAAAGTTGTTGAGGGTGATCTTGTCTTCTCAGAAGAAAATGATGAAAATGCTTCCCTGAATGACAAGGTGAGTCTTCACAAAATAGTTCTTGTAAAAAAAAAAAAAACAACAAAAATAGCTTAGTGCACTTGAATACATACTCAGACTTTAATGGGGTTTTTTTGGTTCATTCATTAAAATATTTAATACTAGTGGCAAAGGTGAAAAAAGTGATGTAGCTTTTTTTGATTTACCATGAATAGGCTTATAAGTTAGATGTATATTAGCAGCTTTTATCTGTTCTGACTGTTCATTTTATTCAAGTGAGAAGAAGGAACAGAATGTCAGAACTGATATATGTAAGAATTTAGCCTGTGTGGTATATAATGCTCTTCTTAGGATCTGACTGGGGAAAACCTTCAGACTGGACTCTGCATGTGCCTATATTATCAGTCAGTGCAGATCTGAGTCTTGGTCTCTGGGTCAGACCTTCCCATTATATGTATTAATGAATGTAAGCCCATGGTGAAAGGTGGCCTCAGGCTGAACTGGTAATCTCATTGCAGCTACACAGTCAAAGCATGTTTAGCACAATTTCACTTACTCAGGCGATTAAAACAGATAGATGGTGGGTCTAAACTGCAGCAGTCTTCTTGGGAAAGGGCAAGGGAGTGCTTCCGCTGGCCTGCAGAGCCTGGGAGCTGTGCGTGGAGCCATGGGTGAGCGAATGAGCAGAAGCCAGCAGAGCAGTGTCTGGTCCTAGGTCTTGCCATGCTGAAGTCCATTCTGAAGCCATCTCTTCTTTCAGGGTTAGCATACCTTTTTCTTATTGCGGAATCAGTTGGGTCTCTTCCCCAAGTCGCAAGTGATAGGACAAGAGGAAACAGCCTCAGGTTGTGCCAGGGGAGGTTTAGATTGGATATTAGGAAACATTTCTTCACTGAAAGGGTTATCAAGCATTGGAACAGGCTGCCCAGGGAAGTGGTTGAGTCACCATCCCTGGAGGTACGTGGCATTTAGGGACATGGTTTAGTGGTGGACTTGACAGTGTTAGGTTTACAGCTGGACTTGAGCTTAAGCGTCTTTTCCAACCTAAATGATTCTATGATTCTATCTTTCTTCTGATAATCAGATAAAGTATAGAATTTTGCAGTGTTTTACTGGATAATAAACTATTGTGTGCATAGGCAGAATGTATCTCATTTCTTTTGGGTGAACATCTTACAAATTTGAAAGCAAGAGCATTTGAAAGGTTACTGAATAACCTCCAGTCCCTGTAGAGTGGCTTCTGTTTCCATTGCGATTTTTCTTCAACAATATTTTTGAGAGTGAATGTTAATAAAACAAGTAGATCAAATAAAATGCAAAGCAGAGGTATCAAATTCAGTATTGAGTTACTGAGTTTAATATAGATATACTCCTATATAATATAAAATATTTTTCCTATTATTTTTGCTTTTGCTGGTGTAGCACAAGATTGCATTGGCACAGTTAACTTCAAAATCAAAGAATATGAGTTTGGAGTGATAGTTTGCTAATTAGTGGTAGCTAGCATCAGTAAATATTTAATGCAATGCCATCTACCAGTAGACAGATTACTTTCTATTAAGCATCTCTACTATTTTTCATATGTGAAATAGATTATTGTCCTTGTAGTAGTCAAATGACCTTAGAATCCTTTATGAGTTTGGGAGTACAGTGCATAATTCCTAAAATAAAGTGTATGTTCTATTTTTAAAAAGTATTTTTTTTTCTTAACTTCTTAAATGTCTTGTCAGGTTCATGTAGTCACTGCTCCAGAAGAGTCAGCTAACAAATACTCTATAAACCAAGTAAGTCTGTATGAAAAATTCTGAGTTGTTGATCTCTTTATTTGATTAAAATGTTTTGTTTTAAAAATACTGTGATTAAGTTAACTGGTGCAATCTTCTTCCTTGCCAAGAATGCACATTAAAGAAAACACATGTGAACTAATCTCCACTGATAACAAACAGGAGGAAAGAATATTTACTTTGTAATGGAAATAAGTACAGTGTCATTTGCAGTATGGCAATATTTATCTTGAAGCTGAATGTAAATACTTTGAAAATTTTTTCAGTCTACTGGGAAAAACATTCAAGAGCAGTTGACATTCTAATTTTGAAGGTTCAGAGTGCATAGTTGTGAAGTTTTACATAAGCAACTTAATGTCTTTATTGCTTTGTCTTTCCCAACAAGCATGGAAATTCATGTTAGTATATTTCTAGTTTCTTTTAGGAGTCCTGATACATTGATTATTTTTTCTGCTGTAATTACATCCAAGATACCTGCCTTGCATAGCTTGCTTTCATAAGAGAAGCTGCTGTTTTACTATTTCAGTCCCCAAAACACAAGATTTAGACACATTTAAAATTGTAATCACTTTTATTTAAAGGGGATTTGGTGGGCTTTATTTCAAAAATATTTGTTGTTTTGTTTTTTTTCTTTGAAGGTGGTTCTTCCGATGGTGGGCCATAGCATCAAGTATCCCAGTAATAAAGTTGGGCAATGGTACCATGAAAGGCTTTCTAAGGATGAGCTGCAGATGTGCAGATTCAGAGTGTCTTCATTACAGCTGAATATACCTGGGTGCTACAGACCCATTCTGAAAAATGTTCAAAATCTGTCATATTTTTTGGAAGGTAGTGAACAAGGAATCCAAACTGAAGACAACCATCTGAATGAATCAAACGTCTCGCTTCATGTATCATTTGACCTTGATCCTTCATGTTATGCAACAGTCTGTCTGAGAGAAATAATGAAATGTGACTTTTAAGATCCCAGTTAATGAAAGATTGCAGGAATATTATACAATGGTGATATTTTATGTATACTGCCAAGAAAATAAGGGAGAATGACAGTTTCAAGCCAGGAATAGGAAGAATTTGTAGATTGAGATTCATACTGATTAGGAAAAACCCCACCAAAATCCTTTGGAATGTTGCAAAAATATTCCAAACTCTAAATGCAAACCCTTGGATGCACTGGAGTAAGACTATGTGTTATGCCAGGCAGGTCTAACAGAACTGAAAGAAGCCATGGGCTGCAAGCATGAATTTCATGTTTGCATAGACATCTGATTTGCAAAGTTAAATCCTGGAAAAATGTTTGCAGCAAATTTATCTTTTATTTCATAATCATTGTTTTTAAAAATGGTTTATACTAAATGCTGTTCAAGCAATAATGTTGCAAGTTTGCAGCCTACAGGTATCTAACTGAAAAGTTGCTGTACCAAGGTTCACTAAATATATTGTATTTTTGTTGTGTTCAGGCACTAAATGTTAAAAGTCCTGAGTCAACAGTGATAAGTCATCTGATACTTTATCAGACGTTTGATGAATCCCCCAACTTAAGTTAATGCTAAGGATTCCAGGATTAAGTAGTGCATAGCTGTTAGTGCCTATTCAAGTAAGCTCATCAAGATGAGGTGAGTAATTAACATAACTGCAAAACCATTTATAATAAACCCAAAACCCTGTTTTATTGTTTACAGGATGCAGACTCTATTCCTATTACTGTGAAGCCTTACGGTAGCAAAAGAATGTTAATGGAACCATCACTGGAAAAAAAGCTTTTATATTTTTTTCTTAATTAAAGAAAAGCAGTTAACTGTGATAAAATGAGTGGATTTGTGGAAAAGGGAAGAGCAGAAAATGTCATTTACCTTGACTTTAGCAGGGCGTTTAGCACTGTCCTACAATATTCTTGAAACCAAGTTAGGACATTATGGTCTGAATGGGTGAACAACCAGACGGGTAAAAAAGTGATTGGATGATGAGGATCAGAGAGTAGTGGTTAATGTGTCATACCCTACCTGCAGTACCACTGGGGTCTCTCCTGGGCCCCATCCTGTTTAATGTCTTTGTCAGTGCCCTGGAGGAGGGGATGGAATTCACCCTCATCCAATCTGCAGACGACACCAAATTAAGGGAACAAATGGATACTCTGGAGGATCAAGCTGCCATTCAGGGCAACCTAGGCATGCTGGAGGAACAGGCCAACCTTAAGACATTCAGCAAGGACAAATGCAAAGTGCTGCCCCTGGGAAGGAAGCAACCCTGCAGCAGCCCAGGCTGGGGAGGGACAGGCTAAGGAGCAGCTCTGCAGGAATGGCCCTGGGGGCCTGGTGGGCAGCTGAACATGGGCTCGCTGTGTGCCTTGGCAGCAAGGATGGCCAGCAGCCTCCTGGGTTGTGTTAGCAGGGACACAGCCAGTACATCAAGGAAAGGGGTTATGTCTCATTTTTCAGCACTTGTTGGACCCCCTTTAAGTTCCCCATCCAGTTTTGATCCCCAGCACAAGAAAGACATCAAAAAAATGGAGCGAATTCAGCAAATGGCCTCCAAGCTATTTGGGTACTGGAACACTTGCCGTTTGAGGAGATGCTGAAGGAACTGGGCTTCAACCTAGAGAAGAGACAGCTTGAGTGGGCAACCAGCAGCAGCTCCCCAGTACCTATGGGGAGGTTAGCAACGTGGAGCCAGGCTCTTCATAGTGGTGCACAGCAGGAGAACAAGAGGCAATGAGCATAAATTGAAATGAGAGATTCAGACTGGTTAAAAGGAAATACTTTTGCCCCGTGAGGACAGTCAGGCAGTGGAACAGGCTGCCCAGAGGCTGTGCAGTCTCTGCTTGAGGAGGTTTCCGAGACCCAGGGGGATAAAGCACTGAGCAACCTGGTCTGAGCTCAGAGGCAACCCTACTTTGTGGAGGCAGTTGGACTAGAGACCAGAGGCCTCTTCCCACCTGGATTACCCTGTTATCGTAGAGCAGAGTATTGCAAGTGTTTATTCAATCTGTAGATGGCAGTATGACTTAAAACTAAAATGGAAAAGTCTACTCATTTTTACTGAGGGAGAATTCATAATATAAATTGAACTCTGTTTATGGTATCAGTCTTTCAATTGTTGCTAACAGCTGAATAAGATAAATCTCCCAAGGCTGATAAATAGACCTAGAATTGTACCGATTCTAGGAAAAATAGAACTATAGAAATATAATTCACATGATTTCAATACTTGTATAAAACTGTGTAGCAATGAAGGATCCAGATAATTCACTGCCTTAAATAAGAGGATTACTCTAAGTCTGTATAATTAATTAAAAATTTAGCTTTTATATGGTGGTGTTTTGGTACAGCACAGCTCAAAAAGTGTTGTCCTGTCACCACTGACATGCTAAACTGCTCTGGTGCAGACAGGAAAATCCATGCAGTTAAAATGACCAGAAGAAATACATTAGCGCTGAAGTTCTATTTAAAGAGACTATTGTGGTCATTTTCGATGTGGCTCAAAACAGCCTTGAAAACCATCTCATCATATACAAGATTTGAATACAGAAAGTATTAAAAGTTGAGCCTTGATTTGGAAAAACACAAAGGGTCAGATTAAAAGGTTTTTGACTGAAAGACATCCAATTTTAAAATAAAAGATCAGAAGATGGTGTTAGAAGAGTTCCCCTATAATCATTTTAGGCTCATTTGTCAGTACTTCTATTGAACACTAAAAGGACTAATCTCCTTAAGCAAATCATTCTTTCAGCAACTTTAAGGTGAAAGAGCTAATTATGTGTGCCCATGGGTTAAATTCCTATAGTAGAAATGTTCTACTAGGGAAAAGTCAAGTTAGCTATTAGAGTGTTTATATGGTAAACTTCCTTCTTATTTCAGTGGGCATTTATTTGTAATTCATTCTCTTGATCCTAGCAGCTATTTTGCGGTATTGTGTACATGAACAGTTGAATTGAGAGAGTTTAGTATGAATGCAATACTCAGCTCCCTAAGTATAATTTATATAAGCAAAACATCTGTGCCCCTGCATTTAGAAAAGATGATTATCGTTGTGCACTGATCTGAGTTTAAGGAAAAGATTGATGTGTTAGTCATCTCTCATCTTACTAAGCACTTCTATTGCTACCATCCTTTTCTGATAAGACTTAAAGCACTTGCTAATACTAATGATGACAGGTCTCTGATTCTGTTTCTAACAAAAGGGGTTTTAAGTTCAATGGCCGGTTGATTTTTTTCAGCACAGATGATAGATAATTGGGCATTTGAATGGGAAAAATGCAAATGTTCTTAATCTGTGAAATCCTGTTATTTTGAATTAATTACAAATTTGACAAGTAGTATTATCCTCAATGAGAATGTGCAAATTTTCAGATCTTTCAGAATGAGATGGCTTAAAATGACATTCCTATCATAAAGGCAGTTCAGAAGCCAGGTAGATGTGTGATTATTGGTCGGCCTCACTCATTAAAACTCCATTAACTCCTCTCTTAGTGCTAGTGCCTGTCAGCTGGTGATTTGACCTCTTCACACAGCTGATGAGCACAAATCTCCTTTCCTTTCTCTTGCAGAACTTCTGCCCATAATAAAAGCTGAAGGGAACAACCGAGAAACTATTAACACTTTCCTTTCTTTCAGTTCACAGTCATGCCTTGCAGCCCACTAGTTCAGATCTAGATTCCTTTTAGAGGAAATTAAACCAGAAAGTGAGCTCCAGCTGCATGCCCAGCACACTCTGTGTCCAAATGGAGGAACAGGGATCCAAACAAGAGGTTGGTCATTTGGACAGCTTCAAACCCTATACATGGGTGTGTTCCGTTGTGGAGCCTAGACAACGGTTAGCCCAAAGTAAAAGCACTGAACTGCATGTTGTGTAAGTACAGGGGCTTCGGCGCTCCAGTATATTAATCTGTTTCTGTCACACCAGAAAGCTTGCTCATGTAGACATTGTCTCAGAATGTTGCGTTTGCAAAGAAGGCAGAATCAACGAAATCAGCTGTTTGCACCATCTGAAGTTACTTCATTCTGTTTAGTAGAAGTCAGAATCTTGTATTACAGCAGTTTAAATGCATTTTCAGCTTATACACAAATGCTCCTACCTGCTTAAAACAGTAAGGTTTTTAATTAGCTTTAGAAATGACTGATTTAAAAAATTGATTCTGTCTTTCAGAATGTTCCTGCACTTAAAAACTGAGGACACCCCCTCCCACACCCAGCAAAAGCCACTTTGTGTTTTTACTTTCACATCTCTACTGAAATCAATAGTATCTCTGTTGAGCTCATAAGCCAAATTTTAGAACTCTGCATAAAAAACCTGTATAATACATGGCCAAACCATTCACTTGTGAAAGCACAACAGGAATCATTTAGTGATTTTTATATGGGTATTATATAGAAACAAATACATAGATTTAAACTGGATTTGGATTTAGCACTCTACAACTGCAATGGTTTGGATCAAGGGTCAGTCTTGTGCCTTATCCTGTCTGCAACAGTTCCTGTAAGTGGACATGTAGGAAAGAGTAAAGCAAGGGAAGCATATATGATACTCATCCTCCAACTATTTTCAGCTCAGGCGATTTCCTAACCCTGAGTGGTTTTTCTATTTAATAACAGTCAATGGATTTCTTTCCCAAGTATTTCTTATCTTCCCTTGAATATGTTCAACCTCTTCCCAGAGTTTCATGTGTGCTACCTGTTGTATGAAGATCAACGTTTTGGTTTCTTTTAAACTGCCTCCTTCTGACTTCATTGGATGATCCTTGGCCCTTACATTTCAACACAAGGGATAGTAAAGACTTCATCCTTATCCATCCTCTTGGTACCCAGCTGTTTGTATGCTTCCCGTATTTATCCGCTAAATCAGTTGCTTACCACAACTGAGCAGCTATGCAGTCTGTGCTCCTATGGAAGCTATTCCACACTTTTCATGTTGTCCTTCTGTGAGCTTTTCCTGATTTTTAATATATCCTTTTGGAGAGGAGAGATCTAGAACTGCACACAGTTCCATATTTATACCACGGATTTCTCCACTGACATAGTGATATTTGTTTTGTCCTGTACCTCTCCTAATATGTGATTTCCTTTTTGACACACCCTTGTTCCCCAAGCATTGAAGCAATGTATTCTTGGAACTAGGTATTGTAACCCCAAGATTCTACCCCAGAGTGGTGATTTCACCCTGGAGTCAGGTGAAAGCTCATTATTTTATGTGTGAAGATGGGATTTGCTTTGTGTTCAAGTCACTTTGCATGTGTCTACACTCCAAATTTCATCTGCTGTTGTATTCCACTGTCATTAGCACCATAAGGTGTTTCTGCAGTTCTTCACACTCTACCCTTATCTTTGTCACCCTGAGTAACTCAGTATTGTCATCAGTCTCGGTCACCTCTGTGTTCCACCCCTTAATGCACACACTGAACTGCATTCCAGGGCCCTCCAGTTTATGCAGTGACTGCTTAAAGGTGCTTGGTGATGGACTCTGTCAGGTGCCTTCTGGGAGCTCAAGTGTGCCATCTCCACTGCAGCAGGCATTTCCATGCAGTTCTTAACCTCTCCACAGAACTCCAAGGAGTCTGTAAGGCAATGCTTTACAGAAGCCACATCAGCTCTTCCCCAGTAGATCATAATTCTTAAGTATTCACTACTTCCGTCCTGTAATAGATTTGCCCATTACAGTTCTCTGGCTTATGGGCTTGTACCTCCTCTCATTTTTTCATCCCTTTTATACAGTATATAATTTACAGTTAAATAATTAAATAGCTTAGATATCTACTATATCATAGAATAACTGCAGAAAGTGCATACTGTTGCTACCAGTAATCTGGAGTTGAAGGTATGAGAAATATACTGAAGAAGGCATGCCAGTTTAGAGTATTTTTGAGCCTCATTAAAGTGCTTATGGGTTTTGAAAGATCTGAGTTTGGCTCTGTCGTCTGCTTAGTTCAAAGCTGAAATTTGAATCCATATTTCATCATAGCCTGTTAACCACAGTTATAGCCTGTAAAAGTAACTGTTAATGAAGGTAGTGTCAAAGTATGACATTTTTGACTGAAAGTAAGAGAAAGACTTTCTTGAAATTTGAATACGGGAGACAAAAGGTCAAGTTCTAATTCAGGTAGAAATGAGTTTGAATCTGTGTGCTGTAGTCGCCAGATTATTCTGCAACAAGAGACTGATACAGCTGCATGCCCATGCTCAGTGTTTCAGGTCCTAGTTGTGAGATACAGGAAAGATTGTCCCTAGTGAGTATCTTGCTTCTGAGCATCAGGGGGTTGGGATGGGAAGACAAGGAAATACTTAGTTTGGTTCCTATGTGCCCAGCAGCAGAAATGAGCTAGTGAAGGAATTCAGACTCCTCAAGGATTTGCATATGCTAAGTAGGACATGTGGGAATGTCATTAATACCTAACCACTGCTGAGAACCCAAGCCCTAGAGGCAATATCTTGTAGAAAATCAAGTTAAGCACCTAAATCAACATGTCATTTTTCAAAGTTCGGCCTGTAAGTTTGGGCTTAACTATATCAGTTAAGGATGCATTTTTTTTAATCCTAAATTTATACCTACAGGTCTGATACAACATGCCAAAATGCATGGAATTGCCCCCCTGGTGCAATGCACCATTCCTTCATCAGTGCAGGTTAAAATGACTGGGGAAAGCGATACCTACCTCCATCCTACTCTGCTAGTGGATACATCAGATGCTGCATAAAGCCAGGTATTTCTGGTGAAGTCATCTACCATCTTCCCCGGGATGTGTAGCCCAGCTGACAACCATCCCACGAAGTCAGCTAAAAAGGTATGATTTTTTTCCTGTGGGAAAGGAGTTTCAGGAAAGAGTCATGGAGACCTCCTGCTAAGAATCAGACCATGCTTCTGATTTCAGTGCTGAATCTTTCCGGCCCCTGAGGGTACCCACAGCTCTGACTGGCCCTGACCCTCCCTGCACTGGGACTGGCCATGGCCATCCCCGAGGAAGTGCTGGATGCCCACGGCTGGGGCTGCCCCAGTGCCCCCAGCTGCCCTGCTCCTGGCTGTGGTGGTGGAACAGGCTCTGTCTGTGGCACGGCCGCCTGACAGAACCTCTCACTCAAAAAATTTTCTCCCTCATAAAACTCTGGTTGCAGGATGCATAATTTATATGATTCACGCTGAAACCAGGCCATATAATTAATCCCAACACTTCTTTGTAAAGTCACTTTCTTTTACACCTTGCAAATAATGCTTGTTAGCTAAATGGTTGACAAATTATTAAACAGTGTTACTCAAAAAAATCCTGGAAAACTACAGGGCAGGGTTCACAATCTCACACACTGCCCGTAAGCCCGAATTCTTGGCTAGACATCTGCTACAGATAGTGCTTATCTCCTACCAGCATGTCCAAGGCAAAGAGTAGTTTTCTGTTTCACAACATTTTCACATAAACACACACTCAGGCATTTTAGCAATGCCTCAAGCAGGCCATCAGTTACTTACTCTCCCAGAATAGCGTATGATATACTTTATAATATTACTGTAAATGAACTCTCTTCTATTAGTTTTTCCCAAGGGGAAAAAACCCAATAAACTCCATCAAATTAAAAAGCTCTCTTGAAGATTGAGAGTCCTCCACCTTTCTTTTACTCAGACAGCCTCTCACAGCCAGGCTGGGGAAGTACATCTCAGGGTGTGTAAAACAGCATAAGATCATTTTCTAGATGAAAAAGAAACTTCTGGGGTGGATGTTTTCAACAACTGTTTTAAGAGAAGTGTGAAGAAGAGATGATTTTAGAGGCTGGGATGACTGCTGTATCAGTCTATACAGTATAAGATTGATACTCTGCAGAGTGGCAATGGGAAAGGCAGGAATGGAGAGAGAGATGGTCTGAGAAGGAAGCAGTGCTTGTAAAAGAATGATATTGGGAAGTGAATAATATGGGAGGAGAAAGTAAGACAGTAAGAGATAAACAGATCTGCTTGTGTAAATTGGCATAGCCCCATTTAACTCAATATTTACTACAATTTGTACTATTGCCTTTGCTTGAAAGAAGAAAACCAGTTTCTGACACAGCAGTTCTGTTAAAAGCTGGAGTAGAGCGGAGTAATGAAATCAACACTACTTAGAAGAATACACTTAGGGGCTTGATCTGATGCTGCCTTGCAATTTATGGAAGCACTTCTCTGTGAAGACAGGCTGAGAGAGTTGGGGTTGTTCAGCCTGGAGAAGGCTCCAGGGAGACCTTATAGCAGCCTTCCCGTACCTAAAGGGGGCCTACAGGAAAGCCAGAGAGTGACTTTTTACAAGGGCATGTAGTGATAGGACAAGGGGTAATGGCTTCAAACTGAAAGAGGGTAGATTTAGATTAGATGTAGGGAAGAAGTTGTTTACTGTCAGGGTGGTGAGGCACTGGAAGAGGTTTCCCAGAGAGGCTGTGGCTGCCCCATCCCTGGCAGTGTTCAAGGCCAGCTTAGATGGAGCTTTGAGCAACCTGGTCTAGTGGAAGGTCTCCCTGCCCATGGCAGGGGGGGTGGAACTAGATGATCTTCAAGGTACATTCCAACCCAAACCATTCTATGATTCTATGATTTACCCCTTTTCCAAAACAGACTATCTCTGATCTTACAGAGAGTTTTGCAACTGTGGCACAGAAGGGTGACTACGCAAGTCTGGAAGTAAGCTCTTGTGGGCACAGGAGCAACTGCCTGCAATCAGGACCTGGGGTCAGATCCTTGCCAGTTTGACTGACAGGAGCCAGTTGAGATACTGCAGGGAATATATAGTACAGTGGTGTGTAGGCTGTCAAGGAATACACTGATTAAAGGGCAGTTTAAAATAAAAGACAATCTAATGGGGAAAAAGCATGATTTTGCTTTATCACTGCAAGTGCAGCCTCAGCGTGATTATAGTATTCCCAGCTTCAGATGGACTCTAAGGTTTTATTTTATGCCATTTGTTTTCAAAAGAAGCCAAAGGTTGTGTCCTGCTGTTAATTTATAGCTGCTTTTTAGTACTTTTTAATCAGTAAATAGGAGAAAAACATTGTATCACAACCTTCCCCCTTCTGTCCTCCCACATCATGCATTTTTGTGGTATTTTTACTCTCTTATTTAACCCTGACTTCTTAATTTCACCTTCCATTTAAAGTCTTTCCTCTCTCTTACATGCTGAGATGAGTCTTCATCATAGGAGCAGCAAATAACTCGTGCCCTACTAAGCTAAAAATGTGACCTTTTAATGTTAACCATTCCAGTCAGAGAACCTGCCACACTCCTTCAAAGTCCATCCCTGCCTACCCCTGGCCTAGGGACTGTCATTCAGCTTTGCTTAGCTGTGCTGGTATTTCTTTCCTGTCTTGCTGGTGTGGAAAGAGCTGTGTAAAGTAAAACTGCAGGACAGAGGCTCAGTTTCACAGTAGGGGCATAGGTTCAGGAAGTCCCTGCCTCATTTTCTTATGAGCTCAGCCCTTCAACCCTTGAGAGCTGTCCAGTGTGGGCTTAAGGGTGTCAGGCAGAGCAAGGGGAGACCCAGGAGCACCTAGAGCTTATCCTACTTGAATTTACACAACAAAGACCTTAACAAACATAAGAAAAATAAGCTTGCAGAAGGCTGGTATATTGGCTTTGGCAAACCAGCTGGCCTACAGCTGATAGATTTTCTCTGAGGACCTTTTTGATGCTGATTCTGTCTAGGAACTGTGAAGTGATTTGTCATCTTGAGAAGGACAGGTTTGCCTTTAGTGCTTTTAAGGCTTAGCTGAGCAAACAGATGAAGTGCTATTCCTAAAATGCAGTAAAAAGTGGCACTCTATTCAGAATATAAAATATTGTAATGAATTGAAAAATTAGAATCAGGTGAATGTGAAAACTTTTCATCCTTGAAAACTTTTCCCTCCTGCCCCATATATTAAAGCAACGCAGATGTGGAAGGTAAATCCCTTACTATGTGGGACAACTATGTTTTATGCTGTGGTCTCTTAAGTTAACATCAGGAAATAATTGTAAAAATATTATATCAAAAATCTTTTGTCACATGCAATCTTTATGTTTTAACATCATTTTCTTCCAATGTTATAATGCTGAGAAAAGATACATGAAAAGAACCGATTAGCATTTCTACTGTCAGAACTTCAGCTGTCTTCTGAAACACTGGTATTTACTAGCCCCTTTTATGTTCTCCATTGTAATATATGAGCAATTTGCTGTGTCTTCTAACATTCCTGTTTTCAGACAGACAAATTGTGCAGGTGAAACAATTCATAATTCAGTTTATTATCAGCATAATTGTCCAGCTGAGGTAAAAACATCACAAGAAATTTGATTCTAGGATTTAAACTGCTTTTAGGCGTTAAACAGGAGATTTCCAGGCTGTCATATTTTTAATGAGCAAGTAAAGAATAAACCAGCATATTGTGCTGAGGTTCTCGATGAAAGACCATCATGTGGCTGTGTAGGAATGCTGAGGTAAAATCAGAGCCAGACAGACAAATTCACCAGAAGTATGTGTGTGGGAAGGGCATTTGATTTTACATGCCACGGAGTCTAACCACAAAGGTTACAAGAGAGCCCCACATAGGCACAAAGTGCACTGGTACAAGGTGTTCAGTCAAAAGAATTGCTGCTTTCCAGAGACATGCGTATGGAGGAGAAACTGTGAAAATAGTGAAGTGTCCATTCCTCGTGTTCTGCGTTTTAAAAAGCACATTGACACATGCTTGCTATAAAATAATTCAATATGCATTCCTTATTTCTAGAACATCAAATTGATACAATTCATATGAATCAGATTCCAATAGAGTCTGCACATGCACACGCACACTTCAGAGAATCTCTCTGCCCCATTTCTGGTTCCCCAGAACATCTGAGGCAGAAGGGCTTTTCCAGGGCTCTTTGCTGGTTCTTCATGGCAAGATCTCTGCATTGGATCCCCACATTCATGTGGTGCTGCTTATCTCAACTACATACAGATTATTCTTCTCCTGGAGTATAACAATTTGCATGACAGGGCCTAATAGAAGTCAGAATGTGGGCATGACTTACTGAAGTTTTTCCCTTTTTATGGCTTAATTACCTATTTAAAAACAGTTTTATAGAGTTAAAAATAAAAACAAATCTCTATTAAGAGACTCTGAAATGAGTATACTGCTTTGTGGAGTTCACAATTAGCACATCATACAACTTCATTCCATAGATGTTTCTTTTGTTTCAGTTAGCATGCACAATAGATTAAATCGAGTTGACTAGAATTTACTAGATTATTGTGGTACACTTTAGTATTGAGATTGGCAGGAGATGTGCAAAAGACTATTTTACGGGGCCTTAGATATGGTATAATTTAAAGGGTAAGTTCCCAGGTCAAGAACTTTCCTTTAAAAGCTGAGGTGTTCCTGATAACTTCAGAACTGCCTCTGCAAATCAGGCCTGCCTGGAAGCCTTACATGAAGCTGGCTGCAGGGACCTCCCAAAGGAGAAGGTTTGGATGTTCTAGATGTTTTAGAGTGGAGCCAAGCTCTCTTTTACCCAGTTCATGTGGGTCAGGAATATTCTGAGCCAAGCACACTTACAGATCCATTCACTAGCAGATACCCCGAGGCTGGCTTTTTCTAAGCAGTTTTAATGTTCTCAGCCAGGCTACAACAGAGTCCACAGTCAATAATGTGGGCAGACCAGGCGTGGCTTTCCCAGCCTTGAGCCTGCTCTTAACCTTGCTGTGTATGTAGGGAGGTTATGTGTAGACATAATTTGCAGTTCCACATTAAAGAATTTTTTGAGTCTGTGCGTGCTTTTCTTAAAAGCCTAGGAAATTACTGGCTAGAAATTGCATTAAAAGAATATTATGGTAGCAAGAAGAAAAATGCTGAAACTGAGATTCCCTGTGCAATCTCAATTCAGTCTTCTTCTGTGTCGCTGTTATTATACAAGCCTTTATTAATTATTTTTCCCACAGGAAAATGTGAAGGATGGATAGAGTTCTGAGGAAGACTAAGAACTGTGTAGTGAAAGAGGCTTTGTCTTCTGATCTGTACTTATGATGGAGGGGTCTATAGAGAAAGGAAAAATGGTCTTTTGTTTCAGGCAGTTGAATACAGAATTGTAAAATGTGGAATTGCAGCAGCTGAGTGTTGTGGGACTAGATTCTGTCGTTGCTTCCAGCACAGAATTCCTGTGTAATATTTGTCAAGGCATTTACCCGCAGACTTTTTACAAATGTGTCCTCACTTTTAAGGAAAGCTTTTTTGAGACCATAGGATCTGATCTGCAAAGTGCTGAGCCATGGACTGAAATTGAAAGTAATGATACCTTGGCTTTTCTCTTGTGAAAATTCAACTGTAAGGATCAGATTTGGCACCTAAATTTGATGGAGAATGTTTCCTTAAATTTCTGCTCCCCTGTCTGGAGATAAATAAGTCTTTCATTTTCTGAAGTTTTTGAGAAAAATTGTTTACTGTTTTTGAGGCAAGGATGGTAGTACAACATAAGGAAATGCCCATGAGGAAATCAATAAATATCTTCAGAGCAGGGTTTGAACTCCTGCATGGAGCCTAGAGCTGTGCACTGAATGCTGAATGTCAAAAGACACTTTCCATAGCTGCCTGCCTGGTGTTTATGGCTATTCTATCCCTCGTGTGAGACTGCAGACCCACAGAAACACAGTACATAACAATATTATTAAAGTTATTTCCTAACACATTGTCACGATGGCATTTAGTGGCATTTTCTAACTCTGCATGCTTGACCTTAACATTTCTGATGCAGCTTCTTCTGTACAAAATTGTTACATGCTGGCATTGATACACACAGCCTTAAAAAACAAATAAAACAGATCCTGAGGCAACTGGATACTGCAACTCTTTTGCATATATGATCTCTTTTCAGAAGTAGCCCCGAAGGAGTAATTTATTTTGATTGAACAAGATGTGTTATTCAGAGATAGTCTGAGAACCTGATCTAATCACCCCTGACATCAGCGTAAGTATCACATTTATTCACAAAAGGTGATGGAGCTGTGATGTGGCCTTCAGTTCACTGTTTAATTTGTCTGAATGTATATAGTCATTATCTCAGACAAAGAAAAATGCAGTCATAAGATGGCGACTTCTGTTTGCTGCCAATTTGGGCACAAATTCAAACAAATACTCTGAAATTTCTGTATTTTTCCATTGGTCAGTAATTTTGTAGCCACCTGCAGTATCTGTTTAGATGAGCTTTTAATTACAAGAGATAATTGAAAGAAAGTGACTGACAGGAGCAATTGGAGCTAAATGCAGAATTCTGAAGGGGAAAATACTCTGCCCTTGCTCTTTTGATCCCAATTGTGGCTTTGCCAAGCAGAAGGTGATTCAAGAAAATAGGAACACCTGATTTAACTGAATTCTAAGATAAAATGAAACAGCAGGTGAGGAAACCCCCATCGTTACGAAAACAATGCTATCCCTTGTATTTACACTACAGCTGTCTAAGTCTCCAAATGAAGGTATTAACCGAGATCAAAGATATTCATACAAATGGAAAGGGAAGGCTAAAACTCAAAGTAATACACCAGGTAACTATACACACTGGCAGCACAATGATGTTCATTTAAATCATCAATAGCACTGGGATCTTATTTCTGGGGGCTGTAGCACCTTTCATTCAAAAGGATTTTCTGAAATATCCAGAAAGGAATCATTTTAAGCGGTTGAACCACTGGCAGGTTGACACCAGGTTCTAACCCAGCCTGCAGCAGGGTGTCGGGTTGCCCTGGTGTAGCCTTTGCTGAAACCCATCCTATTCTCCTGTGAGAAACAGAAAGGATGAACTGCAGTGAAGGCTTTGGACCGGGACTTAGCAGATGCAGGTTGCCAGGCATTACTGCTGTGACCTTTGGCAGCTTTCCTCAATACCTCTCAGTGCCCAGCATTTAATCTTTTAGTGCCTGTGTTTCCTTCTCATGTTTTGGAGGTAATATAAAGCCTGTTCTCTTCACACTGACAAAAAGATGGGATATAGATCCAACATGAAGAAACCTCAATCCATTTAGCGTTAAGAAGAGCTCAAACCGCAAATTCTCTGGTTTGCTTATGGTGGTCATTTTGAAGAGGAAAGTCAAACTAACAGTAGTCACCAGTGAAAGGGAAGAAAAAGGAAAGGAAAGGCAGATAAAATACTGAATAGCAACCTGACAGTCAATTATTTTTTTCAGTTAGTTCTCTGGTTTGTATGCAGTTAGATCTCCAGACAACACTCTGCAACTTTTTGAAGGAGAAGGAAATGGTGGCCAACTGAGCAAGCCCCTGATTCAAAAGTGGGTGATACAGTAAGCTGCATATCTTAATATACATGGCTCAGAAGATAAGGAACAGACTTGAGTTGGGCTTGACAAATTAGTTTGTTAATGCACAGTAGTTTTTATGTGATGAATAGCCTTACATTAATTTGATAATAAATTGATACTGGTTTTCCATTTTTTAATTATTAAAAGTAATACAGATGACAGTGAGCAGTGCTGGACTGCACTGCATGACTGTTCTTACATTTGAATGTGTTTCAGTAAAAGAAACATCTATGTGATTAAACTAGAGCAAATCTGAAAAATTAAGGCCTGACTTCATAACTAACAGAGCCAATGTGATGTTCACCTAGGAATATCTAATGCGAAGACATGGGGCTCTCATAATGGAGCCCATGAGCCTGAGCGAGCCCTTGGAGCACCTTATGCACTGCCTGAGGAGAACTGAGCATCTCAAAATGAGGTCCATGAAAAGTAAAAGCTAGAGGGGTTTCAAAGATCCGTGTTCTTTGGACTTTGGTATCTGATTTGGGGCTGTAAAGTGACATGTGGAATTTATTGTCTCTACTCTGTGTAACTTCTGCCATCAGGTGCCTACATGATTTCTTCAAGGCTCGGGGATCGGCCGTTCCTTTCTTTAAAAATGCAATTGCAGAAGACAAACAAATGACCTGGCATATTTGTCCTCCTCAACTTGAGACCATTCCATCCCAGATCTCCCATCTCCTAGTTATCCTGGGGTGGATTTGTCCTCTATATCTCTTTGTCAAGCAGTGCCACTCTGCTAATAAAGGATTCGTAATTCATTGTAGTAATAGATGGCAGCAAGGGTGAGCACAGTCCTGTAGTTTAATGACAAGATATTCCTCTGGAAGAGAGGAAACCTGCTATAAAGATTGCTTATGGATTTCACTGAGGGATTATTTAATTACAACCAAAATTTGTTATCTTTTGGTTAGTGTGGGAAAAAAAGCAAGGGGATGGGAACTATCAGAATAAGGACAGGTCACTGGTTTGATGACTTGGTTAGCCACAATGATGGGAACAGACTATTTTATCATCAGAGAGGATTAAAAAGAGACAAAATAATGCAAAAGAAAACTTAGGAAGTAAACTTAGGCATAAAAAATAAATCATCATCTGGTCAGAAAGATGTTAGAAGTCAGTTTTCTTTGGCATTTACTTAATGTGAACCCATTATTATGGGGAGGGAGTAGGCGTAGGTTAAAGGCAAGTAAGCTCTATTCCCATGTAAACTTGAGATAATAGGAATGGTGTATTAAGATTTTTTTACTAGCACAAAAACCTCCTTATTTTTATGACAATGACAATGGTGCTGCATTATTGGAGGAATTATTATTTTTAAGTAAAGCAGTGGGCTTCCAGTGCCTGCCAGTCAACTAATACCAGGCTGTCAGGGCACCCTGACAAAGCATCAGCACACTTTGAGTCTGGGCTAAACCCAAATCAAAGACGTGCTTTAAGAGAAGCTCTTTTGACGCTGTCTTCCTGCCAGTGTTGCAATAGGTAGCTGATAAAAGGTCTTGCTTTGTAGCTAAAATCAGCCTTTGCCTTTGGTTTCAGCCCACCGCATCCATTATCATGGCAGTACATTAGCGAAACCGCTAAGACGGCTTTGCATCCTAGCCTGCATCAAGGAAAGGAGTACGAACCCAGCAGTCTGAGAACCTGGGCGTCACAAAGGTGAGTATGTCCTTTTATGTTTGAAGTGGAATTCTGGGATCTGGCTCTGAAAGGCTACATTTGCATCTGAGCTTGTGCAATTTACAGTACAAATGTTCCTAGAGAAGATACTGAAACCAGAAATTTCAGGGAAAACATATTGTAGGAGTACTTAGCAGAGGACTGATATTGCTGAAATTATAAAGGGATATAGGAATATTACACTGCTGCTGAGGACATGGAATGAGTTTTCTAGATTGCAAGATAAAGCAACTATGTACTTCAAACAGCCACCCACAGAGCTACGATGTACATGTGGTAAGTGACCTGCTTGTGGAGCAATTTCTTGTAACAGTTTTGGATTTAATTATGGATGCAAAAGAACAGCCTTGAAAAACTGCTGAAAGATGTGCACACAAACTATTCCAGCAGAAACAGAATGGCAAATAGAATAAAAATAGAATTCATTTAGAAAGAGCCATGAAAATCTCAGAAAGATTAAAACTATCAGATGGCAGAGATGATGAGCAAATATTGCAGGCAGCTGTGAAGAAAAGGGATTTCTAAATCAGAAACTAGGAAAATACATTCAAATTCTACAGATTGCTGGAGAGAGTTTCAGTCAGTTTACGTTCGTGACGTCAAAGATTAATACATTTTTTGTATCTTTAAGACCTCACGAAAACTACCCGTTTTGGTAGCTCAGATGCTACGTGGACTCCACCATTAGAACTCCATCTCCTTTGAAACTTGTCATTAATTACCAGTTCAGGCTCTTGCACTGCCTTTGCTGTATTCTGATGCTGGAGCAGAGCAAAGCATTGCTCCCTTTCACTGACTGTATCACATCGGTTTAGATGGAGCCCAACTTGACATGCAAGGAGGAGGTAAGTTGGCACTCCATTTTGCTAGGCCACAGTATCTTGGTTTTGAATGTTTCAAAGACTGATGTCTGCACTGGGGCAGAAAGTTCTGCTTGCCCTTTATCTATAATTGAGAGGCTGGTTCTTAGCTTAGGCCTTGATTTGCTCTCATGTCGGTAATCTCGAAGGCATTGTGGACTTAGACCATTTTTTCCTCTCCAGAATCCTCCCTGTGAATGAATTTCATTTGTCACAAACTTCAGAAAGTTGCTTAAATACAATGCTCTTTCTTCTGTATCTGTTTACTTACAGTAACCCTACGCTATTTTTGTACCATTATTATTTATTTTTATTGTCCTCGGATCCTTGGTCTGTAAATGTCAATGGATTAAGAATGCTGAAAGAAGACAGTTTTATGCCTTCAGAAAGTAGCTTTTTTATCTACTGTGAAAGCACACAATTGCCTTTGTCACCACAATGTGTGAAAGAAGAGAATGAATTTTCAGAATATTTATATATTCTCATAGCATAGTTTCTTCAGATCATATGCGTAATGTCTTTGAGAAACTATGGGGTTGTCGCTAATCAGCATCTCTAATTTGCAAAATCTTTTTTGTGTAACTTAGAGGATAAGGGCAAACACCTGTGAACATGATCAGCCTTGGATACCAAAATGTGCCCTGAACTCCTGCTGCAGGTATTTGCCTGCATCATACCTATGATTCCTTTTCTTTTCCAGGCCTCCCACCTGGGGATGTGCTCTGTCTTCTTCCAGTTCTTCAAGCTACAGCAGGAATGTTGTTGCGTGAGATGTGCTGCCACCTAGTTTAGTTAAGAAATACCCAATTGGTAGCAAAAACATCAGAGACAGTGCATATGTACCCATGATACCACAGGCACTGAAAACTGGTGGCAGCTCCTCTTTCGGGGGGGGAGGGGAGAAGAAAAAAAAAGAAGTCTTTTTTTCTCAGGCAGAATGACTTTGAATGAGTCCGCTGGAGTTAGTTTTATTTTACATATAATGGTCTTCCAATAGGCTAGATTTTTTTCTGCAGTGCTCCCTCTAAAATTTCAAGTACTTTAATGCTCTTTAAAACTTTTCATTGGATTTTTTATTTTACTAAAGCAGTATGGAAAGGAGACTATATCAGAAGAGAAATCAAAATTCCAGAAGCTGGTCATATAGAGTTCTTGATAAAAACTTTTCATAATTGTATTAGAAGCATTATAAAAAATAGATTAATAATGCCCAGCATAGTCAAGATGCCAAAATCAGTGGAAGAATGTTTTCAGTCATTTTGATGATAAGCAAAACTAGTATGTCTATGTTTTCCCTAGTGTGACTGATTATGTTAGTGAGTGAAACCACAGTTAATATTCATGATGAAATTATGTTAAATGATCTTATGGGAACTACATTTTCAGCTGTAATATAGTTCTTACAAAACCATTTTTTATCACATTGTGACTGTGGAGGATTAAGCCTTAGAAAATCCATTGATTCTGTTGAATCCGTTCTTAGAGTGCCTTTCTAGCAGATGATAGCATTAATTCACTGTCACTAAAAGTTCTTTCCAATTTAGGAATGAGGTTGTCTAGAAATGTTGCATTTATCTTAAACTGTATTTAGCAAGATGCTTAAAGATCTGACACGAGCAAAGTATTTTTAAAAATCCGCCTTCATTTTCCTATGTAGAATTAGATGCTTAAAGATGGTCACTCATCTGTGATCTTTGCTTACTCAAGATGTCAGGATCATAACTCAATATACATTTGAGACCAAGAAGAGTGACCAATTTAAGCATTTAGCAGCTAAGACATTCGTAGGGCAGTAAAGGAGATCTGGATTCCATTCTTATGGCCAAGAGCAATTTACAGCTTTCATCCACAAAATCACAGGAACCATGCCAAGTTAGATCACAGGCTCCTCTAGCCCAGTAGCCTACCTCCAACAGTAGCAGATGCCCAAGGAGGTTAGAAACAAGCTAAGGATGCAGTAATAACTCCCCAGAATATTTTGCTGGCCCGCAACAATTTGTGGCTTAAGGACATCGCTTGCCAAAGATACTTTTTTCTTCATTCGTCTGAATTGCAATTTGTTTCATTTGTTCACTTTCCCTGGAGCAGTTGGAGAATTTTATCAGCAACATCTTCTTGTGGCACCAAGTCCTACAGCTTTGCACAGCTATAAGCGGTGTGAAGAATGACCTCCTTGTTTTCTGCGAGCCTCCCTCCCTCATTTGAGGCCCCGTAGTTCTGTACTAGAAAAAGCAGTAAACAGTAATCCCCTATCCACCTTATCCAGACCACTTAGGGTTTTGGAGTCCACTTCCATATCAATCCTTGGTCATGTCCAGTCTGAAAGTTTTTGTCTGCTTAGTTGTTTCCCATAGGAAAGTTGTTCAACATCTTTGAAGATCCTTGTTATTCTTCTCTGACCCTTTTTCATTTCAGTCTAGTCTGAGCAGAGCTAATTGTCTTTGATTGCTGACTTCCATCAGGAAAACAAAAATTAGCTGTTATTATTTGCTGCACATCTAAATATCTAAGAAGAAAGGAGTTCTACTCCCTTTTCCTGCCTTTCTGCAAAGGCATTCAGATGCCGTTTTTGTTATAAAAAATAATTAGTTGCTTTCTAACCAGTATAAAGACATTTCCAGTTGGTATTTACAACTGCTTCTCAGTCATCTGTTGCAGAGGAAGTGAGCTGTTGCCAGTAATAAAACATCATAATTTACTTTTACTGTGTTTTATGTTATATATTTTACTTTATTGCAGTTAAATTTTGTAATCAACATTAAAATAAAAAATTAATAGAGTAAACCAATACACAATAAAAGAAAAAATATTAAACCCCTAGTATTTTTTTCTGTAGTTCAGCAGAAATGAAATTAAATTTTCCAATGCCCTTCTTGAAAGGCTGTAACCCATAAGTTTAAAGATTCTGCATCAGGATACCATACAAAAGAAGGCTATGAACAACCCCCTTAGGCTTTTTTTTTAAAATTCTTAAAAAAAGTCTAAGTCCCCTCCCCTCTCTTAGGATCACATAGAATATCTGCATCAGAAACACTAGGGTGGTGGCTCTGGAGTGTCCATCACGTAGCTGGGGCTAAGGGCCAGGGAACCAGGTAGCGGTGGGACCGGGGCACCGCGATGGGTGTTTTGATGTTCCTCTGCGCTGCTTTGGAGAGGACCAAGGGTCTAACTCACTGCCCTGGATTCCACTCTGGGAACCAGATGCTGAAAGCTAGCGATGGTGAAGTTAGCAACTGAGAAGTTTTAACATATTTCAGTGCCCAAGTGCCTTTTTGGATCTAGCTGTCTCTTAGCATGTACAGTGCAGGGTAACAGTTACCACATTCATCGACAGAAGCTTTGATGTATCTCATGCAGCCTGCTTAGCGAAGGATGGGGAGGGGGAGGTTGGCCGGCCTTAAAGCCTTTTGAACTATTTCCATGCTTAACTCTCTTTTTTGTAAGTGTTCCAGATATGAAGCATCGCAAAAAAAATACAAAGCACTGCATTATCTTAAAAGAAAAAAAAAACCTAAATAATTTATTATTTCACCAAATGATAGATGGTGGAAATCAAAGAACAGACTTGGTTTTGAATAATGTTAATGTTCTCTCCCTCCGATACTGCCTTTAAATGTTGATATATCGCATCTCTGAGGAAAAGGTGGTATTACAGCCGCTGGTAGTGATTATTAGATAAAGGTTGCAATTGTGTGCTTACTTCCCCCTTCCTCCCCGAAAAGGGTCTGATTGTTAAAACATTCTCTGAAGAAGCTGTTTCAAGCTTTTCTGCTATGCTAGACTTCATCCTTGGTGATTAGCAGCCTCTTTGCTTTGAAGATTTAGTGCAAGCAAACTATACTTCTGTGACCTTTCATTTATGTTCTGAACTCTCTGAAAATTCTTGCTTGGCACAAAAGAAGCAACGCACATGCCAGCCTGACAAAAGGAAAGCAGCTTTCTGAAATAGAAGGATATAAATCAGGAAGCAATTCCTCACCCTTGCCTATTTAAATATTCACTTTTTCTTTCTCTAGCTCAGAGAATATAATTTATTTTTATAAATTGCCATTCAGAGATTGCCCTCACAGTTGAGGCTTTGGCTTGACACAACAGAAATCTGTTTTCAGTTTGTGGCTCTGATTTAGACTTGCTATACCGCCTGTCAAGTGACCGGGGACAAGAGTAATTGGCCCTAGCAGGCATCAAAAGATAGACTTTTAAATCTGAGTGAGTCACTAACAGACTGCTAATCTGAACTGGGCTCTCTTTATAGGTACAGATTCATTTTCTCCTAACACAGACAGTTAGGATAGGCCAGATGAATTGCCTCGTGATGGTGCTTATTTATCTCCATTAACTGCGGGGAGACTCCAAGGTGACACGGTTCTACTTAGCATTGGACTTTTGAAAATAAGATGTCTGGTGAAAAGACTCCTACTTAAGATCTCTCTATTTTCCATCTGTAAAATGTAATTATGATAGTGCTTTTCTCTTCTTTGTTGGTCTTTTCTCTTAAAATAGGAGATTTCTGAGGAAAAATCAATGTTTTATCATGTGAATTTCTGGTGCCTACCCTGGATGGGGGGTGGAGGGGAGTCATAGGTTCGGGCAGGGCTCTTGCCTCTCGAAAAATACAAAAAATAAGCCATAGCCACAAACTTCAACAGAAATAACAGTCTGAAATATGATGCACCTCAAAGATACTTGCAGGATTGTTAAAGGGTCCCAGGAAAGATTGCAATGCTCCAGAAAACAACGCTGATGTCTGAGAAGAACCTTTGGAAACCTTAAAATTTCATGAGTAAAATTTTTGTCGATTTGATTTACTGAGGTCACAAACTTGACCCAACACCAGTGATGTACTGGAGAGTGGTTGCTGAAATTGGAATCTTAATTTCCAGTACCCAATTGCTGAAAAGGTGGGAGTGAATTACCTGGCTGGGATGAGCTTACCTCTTGCCACAGGTAATCCACGTCTAGCTTTCTGAGAATGCACTACCGCCTCTGATGGATAAGCAAAGTCATTCTATAATTATCTTCCTTTTAGCAGAGCTTTGTTCCTGGCAAAATATTTACAAATAATTCCTTTGCAGTTCTAGGATCTTGCTCAAAAGAAGCCATAAGATGACACATATATTGAATGCCTTTCTGGTGGTTTCGTACGGTTGTTACTTAATGGTTCTTCCCATTAAACTGCGTTAAGTCTTGTTTGCAATCTCCAGCATTGGATTGGATTTAATTTTTCACAAGTTCATGTCAAAATAGTTTTATTTTCTTTCCTCTGTGGTGGTTTCTGAATAGTTCACAACTGCCTGGGTGATATGTTTATTGCTATCTAGATTTTCCCTTACAGCAGAATACTACAGTTAATGAGTTTTCTTTGACATTATTCATAAACGGATAAATCAAATCAATTCATTCCAGCTGACTTTCTCTCATCTAACTGCAATAACTGGCATAAGGCTAACTCAAAGCATTTCTAAACAATGAAGAACGTGAAGTTACTGAAGCTCACGCACATCTGCTGTTTGCCTCCACTATAGAACTGGGTTTAACTGGTCCAGACCAATCCTGGTAGAACTAGTGCCTGAGAACATGCTGGGTGGCTGGTTAGTGTGGTTTGATAGATAATATGCCTTCCTCTCAACTAGCAGATGTTGTCCTTTCTCTCCTCAAACTTCACTCTCACAAAATAAAATGCTGTGGCATGGTAATTCTGCTCCAGGAGGAAACGCTTGCTCCTGACTTTGCAACTGATGCAGCAACAGTCATTTTGACAAAATAAGAGCTCTAGGGAAAAGCATTTCACCTGGCAAGGTGAAAAAAGACTTAAAAAAAAAACAAACCCAAGAGATTGAACTAGGAGAAAGAGAGGACGGGGAAAAAATTAACACTTATGTTCAGGAATGGAGTGACATAGAAATGAAATTAAGTAAGAGAATGAGCTAAAGGGAGAGCAGGATGTGAAAATTACTGTGCAAATATCTGGGAGACTTCTCAGAGGGAAGACACAGAAAATAAAAATACAAATGAATCAAGGAGATTAAGCCATGTGTTCTGAGGTAATTAGAGATCATAGTTTCATGCAACATGATGAAAGCTTTTATTTATAATGACAAACTCTGCCATCACTTAAATAAGTCTGAGCTGATTCCATTGACATCGTTAGCTTTCCATGTAACAATTTTCAAATTATAAAAAGTCAGAAAAGTCAGATGACTCCCCTGGCATTCATGGGACATGCAACCATGTAAACTGAGAGCAGAATTTAGCAAAGTAAGTTGAGTCAGTGCCAGTAGTAATCATTTTCTGAGCTATGTTATTTTGGGATTAGTCTTATAAAGACATGAGGTTTGTTCAGAGTAAGTATTCAAACCTTTCATTGTGGTGTTACTTTCATTATCCTATGAGGTATATTTTCCTGAAAAAACTCATAAATATATTAAAAAATAAGCCCAAGTAAGTCTGACAATTTTTATGAACTATGTTAGTAAAGCAATATAATATACACTTAGTAAATGCATATTTATAAATCAATTATCACTCAGCTAGTTACATGCATTCTAAGACATAAGCTACTTTTTTCTTCACGTTTTTTAAAAATACTACGCATAAACGGTTTTCATGTGTGCTTTTCCCATGTTTTTCTTTTGGGATCAATAGTGCCCTGAGGGTTACTATGCTCAATTTGTCTTTCTTGCTGGAGGTTACTGCAGGTCCTAGAGACCATCTCTCTGAAGTAGGAACAAAGGCGATACTTGAGCATATCCTTTCTAATTGAAACAAAACAGTGGGAAAGAAAATTCCAGACTCTGGGACTGGGGTGAGAGGTTGGAGTGTAGGAAGAGTGTAAACTTCTCCTTATACTTTTTGATACACAGAACAGAGATAAATAAAGAGCAGCTATTGTCCAACAGATGTAGTCTGCGTCTGCGCTAAGCCTTTATCAATCCAATCATCATTGCACTAATGAAGTGGGATAAAGAGTTTACCCTGCAGAAAGTGACATAAGTCCTACCCTTTTCCCAGCTCCCTAATAATTTCCTTTCTTGATTTTCTTTTATTGCACCGTCCCTATTATTAGATGCCAAAAGTTCAGAGGATTTGGCAGACTGCTGCTATCATGTGGCAACCCCCTTTGGTGTGCGGTAGATATGTTGTGGGTTTACATTGTGTATCTCCTTTCCACATGCTTGAATCAGAGGACTCTTTTTATCCTGTACAATGCTGAAACATTGCCACAAAACTGCAGCTGGAGCTGTAAAGAACACCATAGGCTTGAAGGCCAGGCCTCAGAGCAACTTTATTGGACAACAAGGAAAATTTTTAAAAAAGAAAGGAAGAAAAAAAGACAACAAGCACAGCAGGCTATTTATTTTCTTCCATTTAGCAAAAGTGGGGTTTCCAAGTGGGGCTGCAGATTTCACCTACCAGTGCGTTGTAATAGTTTGCCAACTGCAAGCACCTTTAATACCTCCAATGTGACTATTAAAAGTTTTATTCAAATATGTCAGAGTCTATAATTGTAAGAGAAGATGAAATCAGCTGTTGTCCAGACCCAGAATAGAAGGATGATTCGACTATTTGCAGCAAAGTGACAAATCACATCCATTAACTCTAAAATCTTCAAGTGAGGGATCTTCCATCTTACACTATACCTATTTTTAAAAAAGAAAGTAATAAAGGAAAGCATTAGAAAAATGGTAAAAAAAATTCTTATATTTAGTACTAGAAATACTTAAAGAGTTCAGGGCAGCAAAAGGGTTTAAATCCTTTTCTGAAAGATAAGGAATATATCTGTACTTTAAATCAGGTTGGTAGGCAAATCCAGCTGTGGGCATGGATAGATTCTCATTTATTCTATTATCATCTGGAGAACAAGATACTTTGTGTCAGAAGCAGTTTCATATATGACTGGAATCCTCTATTTTCCTCTCAACAGCTATTAGGAATTTAATTTTTCTCAAGATTAAAAATAAATCTGTTTGCAGCCTTCTCATACTGGGAAGAGGATTTTTGGAAAAGTGATTTTAACTAAATGAAAGAGTTGCTAGTCCTTACTGTGTGCATCTCTTCATTCTCATTCTCATTGCACCTGAACAAATTCAGTTTCCTATAGGCATGTAATTGATTGATGAGTAGGTTGTAACCCAGTCTGGCAATCGCATTCAGACTTTGTCCTCAGTTTCGCTCTTTCTGGAGGAAACAGCCACTTAAAGAGGGACTACAAACTTGAATACAGGCTGAAGGTGTACAAAGTCAGCTTTTAAGAAGAAAAGCCTATATTAGAGTATAATGCTGTAATAAAAATCATAATACAATATTTAAAATTGCTTCTGAGCTCTCCCCGTGATTGAATCAGCTTGACTCAGCAAAATCTTAAGTGTCATGTTCATTTGACCCTGGCAAATATTCCTGCAATGGAAATTAGTATGCCAGATCTATTTTTGAGATGCTTGTGTCAAAGAACTCAATTGTACTGCTACAAGTGTTCCATAAAGAAAAGACCTGGGTAGGTAACTACTGACCTGGCTTAATTCTTCCTGGTGTTTTTTTTCTGGATCCTGTTTACGCTGGGGATACACAGAACTTTCTGCTGTAAGAACTTTTACAAAATATTGACTTCTAACTTCTGTCACAGCTAAAATATGGTTAAATTTCAGCAGTAAACATTCCTCTCTTTCTCCTTTAAATAGAAATTTGTTTGAGAGCCCATGCCTGCAACGTGCTGGTAGCCTTCAGCTCTGAAGTTGAGGGAAGTCTCACTTTGGAGGACTGCAGTCAGAAGAGCTGAACAAAGCTCTGGAAGGACAGTCTAAGAAGATGTTGGGGCGGACTTTAACCTTCATTAAATGAGCGTTGCCCTTTACAATGTCATGACTGAGATCAGAATCTGGCCTGCAGACTAAGAAAAACATGGTCTCTCGTGTTGGGAGCTGCTAGCTCAGGGTGAAGTTGTTAACACAGGCAATAGAATGGAAGAAGCCAAGAGAAAACATAGCTGCTGGGATTAAAAAGATTTAAGAAAGGGCTAGAAGAGTCCGTGGGGTAGAGAAGTGTCAAGATAAAGCCAAAATGTGCACCAGTGCTCCCTCCTATAATACGAAGTGACTGGGCAATGGATGGGGGTCTAGAGTCTGACTGAAGATGTGCCCCAAAAAGCTGGACCTGAAACACTTATTTTCACAGCAGAAGAGGATCCTGCCCAGGAAGGAAAAGCCTTTGGACCTTACTTCATTCTCCTTAGTTACTAGAAGAGATATTCAAAGGCTGAATGTGACCCTTCTCCTCACACCTAGGGGTGCCTTGGTTTTGCGGTTGAAATATAATTCTGGAAGTGGATTTTCTCTCTCTCCCTAGAGAGATCTGGAGAGTAGCTTCCAAGCTGATGAAAGAAATGCAGATTGCTATTCACAAAAGAGCTGAAGAACATCAGGATACCACCTGCAGAATACTGAACCAGGAGAGTGCTGTAAAAAAACCACTGCAGGAGAAGTGGAGGCACCTCCAAAGGGAAATGACCATATTTTATTTTTCTCCTGCTTTAGGAAAAAGAGCTTAAAACTCCAGGCTTCTGCATTCCCTCCCTTCAAGTCACTCCAAGGCTCCCAGTCTTGTGGTTAACCTAGACAGGTAGGTAGTGAGGACCAGGCTGGTAGGGTAACCAAAACCAGTATGATGTATTTAACAACTACGGATCATGCTGGGAAAAACAATAGGAGAATTAGTTAAGATGTGATGAAGTCTTAAGGAGACCAGTAAGAACATTGAGCATGTGACCCAGTGAGCTTCTTGCCGTGGCCTGAGGTACCAGCAGAATGGCACAATTTATATTTTCAGCTGCTGACAGGGGCCAGTTGAGATATTCTGCCCCTTATGCTGGAGGAAGCAAGCTACCACATAAGCCTGCTGAAATTACAGCAGACAAAGTGAAGTTACAGTGGCCAGCGGAGCCGTTCCTCCTGCTGCCTGGGCAGGACGTGTCCGGTGTTAATGACTTGGTCACCGTCCTATGGGGAGAATCTACAGGTGCTGAAAGTCATATGTAAGCCGTTGCCAGAGGCAGGTTTGCTTTTGGAAAGGAAGTGATAAAATAACATTGGTGGCCTTCTAAAAAATGACTTTTTTCTTTGCCATAGACTAGCTTTTACTAAAATATAAGAATTCTTAGTAGTGTTTTTTAAGTTGACTGTGCAACCAGTTACTGCTTACTGGGTAAAAAGTCAAACAAAACATGAAGTTAATGGGATAAATAGGACTATTCCTTACTGGAATAGCTGCAGGGTCATGTCTTGCACTATTGCTATAAGAAGATACTAAAGAGTGGAATCAGAGGTTGTTATAAATGCTGAATTTCAGAGTGATCTTTCAGAACAGCTAAGGTGCAATGACATAAGTTAAAGATGTAGATTCAACCCTTGATCCACTAGGTGTTACAAAGGCTATTGGTTTCATGCTAGGAAAATATTAAATACTGAAGTTTAGCCTAACAACAGGAGTTTGCATTCTTTTAAATTACACTAGATGGAGTTGAGAACAGATTCTGGGGCACTGAATTTGCAAAGACAAGAAACTCCTAAGGGGAAGATTTAAAAACCAGCCATCCTCGGAGCACCAATAACTGCCCGTAGTACAGGTGAAAGGCAGCCGAAGGGTCTCAGCATCACAGGAGTAGAGGCAATTTTAATGTTAAGAGTTTGAACTCAGTTAATTGCATCTTCAGAAGATGAAGGTTGGAGGCCCATTAAAAGTGAAAGCTATCAGTGTAGGGATTGATATGTTCATGTATTGCTGCACGTACATTATAGGTATTTGTCAAGATGCAAAACAGAAATTGTTAAAAAAAGAAATGAAACCAATGATGTTTTCAAAATTAATTAAATGAAACTTGAAAATCTTTAGCTTTCAAGAATAAAAGAAAAAAGTTCTCAGTTAGAAAAACAAAGTAAAAAGTGCCAAGATCAGGTTTCTTTCTAAATCAGCAACCCCCAAATATTGTTACTCAAGAGTCTGTATTCTTTGCATCCTCAGAAGTTGCTTCTTGAGCATGTTTTGTACCACAGTGTGTCTGTATAAACAACTTTGTCCTTAGAAGAGAAGCCTTGAGTCTACTAGTGGAATGAGTCATTTTACTGGATTTATTACATGAAATGTAGCCCTTTAGAGTAAAAAGAGCTGAGTTTTATATTGTGGCTTTATAAAAACTGTTAAGAAACATAATACAGGTCACTGTAGAAATGCTAATGAAAAGAATAATTCAGTGACTTTTGGATTTTCACTAAGTCATATTTGTTTTTTATTTAAATATGCTGTCAGGATGAGACACCAAGAAAAAACACTTAGTTTTCAGAAGAAAAAATTATTCTATCAATGCACAACAGTAAAGAGATCCATGGAGCGAGGATTTCTAGATATCACAGTAAATCTGCTGACATTTCAATAAACAAGATTAATGGAAAGCTAATGTTAAAATTTTCAACAAAAATGAAGGATTTCTCTTAGAACAATTTTAGTTCACCTCGATAAAAAGTTAAAGATATAGAACTGCATTATGAAAGTCAGGAAAAAGGCAAAAAAATGATAGAATTGGTTGCTCTGTGAAGTGTGCTGTAACTGATAAATAGGCAATGCCAGTGCCTATCTGAGTATCTATCAAAACTCTTCAAAGACCCCAGAATAGAGAGCCAGACTAAACAATTTCCGGAAATTGAAATTCCCTTGTATAATGATCTGACTTGCCATCAGACTCTACAGAAGCTCAGCCAAAAAAAAAAGTAGATTCTGATGTTTATATTGCATGGTATCTCTTTGACTTCACTATGAATTAGTTCTCATTTTTTTTACTTTCAGACCAAGCTCAGCTAAGCTCAGACAGTAATGTGAAACATATTGAGGGCAAAACCTGCATGAATTTTAACAAGCGTAGGAGCTATCTAGGCAGCTTGGAGTCCTGAATTAAAATTAAGTTCAGTACATTAGATACCATTTCCTTGATTTATTTGGACTCTATTATTGTTATTGTTAGTATTGCTCCATTGAAAGGTTAACTGCTTGCTTGCTAATGCAGAAAATGTAAACTGAATATTAGTGAGAGATGTGACACTAATAACGCACTTCTTAATTATTTCCCTATGTGATGTTGGTTCAGTATTTGAAATATTCAGTATTTGTGTGTCTTCGAAAAGGGCATGCCTTAGCAATACTACGGGTATTGAACTACCATTGTGTTTTGCTGGCACTAACAACCAAATTTTCCAAGGATGCTCACTGGTAATTGCCACATTGCTTATTCTGGCATCTCATCCACCAAGCTGCTGTTTTTAAAATGCTATCATCTGCTGAATTACAGCAATGTGGAGGCAAAAGATCCAGCAGTCACCCATTTATACAAACATTAACAGATAATTAATTGGAAGCAGGGATCTTCTGGCCCTGAATGGTAGAAGAAAGAGTCAAGAGTCTCGTGTGCTGGAGTATGGGAGTTTGGGAACAACAGGTGGGAGAGAGAAACAGCAGCTGAGGATGAAATGAAGGAGATGGAGGAGAGACAGAAGGACTGGAGAAGGAATTTCTCAGAGCAAAGCCAGAAGGAAGATGCTCAGGATAGTAGGAAATGACTGGGAGGCTCGGCATCGTTCTTCAGTCAGCCCTTCTACAATTCGATGGTCCCAGTAAAGCTGCTCCTGAAGGTCACCAAGAGGTAGGCCCAGGAGATTTCCAGCCAAACCAAATCTCCCTGAAACTGTTGACCTGGAAGGTGGCTGTATGTCACACAGGTGTGTTCCACAGTGATGCTTTCTGTACAGGTCCTTCTGGTTCAGTTTTTGTCGAAATCCAGTCTGGTCCCTTTGAAATCACTGGGACATTTCTGCCTTTGGGTTTTGAAGAGACAGGGCGAGAACAGCAATTGCTTCAAGTTTGTTTCCTTTCCTCAGATGCTCTTGGGCACAGAACTATGCAAAAGGAGATGTTTTTGTTTTGTGATCTTGTCAGAGCTGCTTCCTCAGGTCTGTCTAACTCTTTGGCACACAGTTAGGCCCCATTGCCCTTCTAGGAGGGGAGAACTCGTGGAGTATGGTGACCACATGCACATAGAGTGCAACATATGCAAAGCCACATCATTCTTCAGTGTAACCTCCCTGACAAAACAGGATCATCTGTGTACCAGTAGACATTTTAGGTCAAATCCTGGCCTTGCTGAAATGACAAAAATCCCTGGTGAATTCATGGAGCCGGAATTTTTCATCCTTGTGTTCTCTTATGGCAGCATTATATGAGGAGATTTAATTTACTGCCACAGAGTTCAGAGCAGGTCTTAGTGTCATACAAGTTAAAATTAATACGCAAAAAGGATAGGAAATCTTCCTCTTTTTTTTCTTATTTTTTTTTTTAACAGATCTGGCAATTTAATAAACCACTTCATTTTGATTCAAGAAAATAATCTGTTCTAAATAACAGCTCATCTCATTTTTTAATAATAAATGGGATAATTTACTGTCAGAAGACACTAAAAATACACTGCAAACACTGTCAAACAGAATGACCCAAACCTCCAGAAGTCTGGAAACTGTTGTTAGCATACATAGCTGTGTTCATTAAAGTATTCTTTTTATACTTGCCTGGAGTACTAGTATATATAATACTCATCCATGGAACAATAAAGAATTTAGTTAACAACTTCTATTAAATTGAAACAATGTGCATATAAAAAATTGCTCACTCAGTCAAAGAAATACAACCAACCACTTCCAGAAACTGGCTTTTCAGTCATACTTGGAGTTTAAAGCTTGGAAAGCGTTGTAGGCACTTTTATCTGCAATGCTAGTCTTTGCTAATAGTTTGGCTCTGGTTTACTTTAGCAGATCTGCTCAGGGTGAAGAACTGGTTGGCACAGATTTTCATTACCTATAGTGTACATGAAACAAGGGAGTACTGAATGTGAACAGCTTCAGCAGATTCGGATCGGTATTTGAAAACAGGCTACAGTGAAAGGTATGGAAACTTTTGTTACTGCATGCAGCATATTTTGCCATTTCATTGTAGTCAGCTGTATATCCTTTTTCACTTTTCTTCAAAAAGTTTGGTAAAAATACAAATAAAGAATATGGAAAAGTCCTTTCTTGTCCATCTCCCACTAAAATAACAAGCCCTTGAAAAAGAATAATTAAAAGAAACCTGAAGGAGTAAAAAAGTTAAAAGAGAAGTTTTGTCAGGGTGTATCAAACATTGTTGCATCTTGCTTCATGTAAAAGATCTGTAGCCTGTTCAGTAAGAGCTGCTGTCTTTCAACTTAGAGCCCTCTATTATCCCATCCCGCACACAGGCTTTGGTTCATAACCAAACTCTTAGGACACTCTTTGGCAAACATTAATGCTATGTAATCTCTTGCTATTAATAGCACTCGCTAGCTTGTTATCTCATTGATTTCAGCCTATAATGGTACTTATATATATTTCTGAGCAATATGTAAGTGAATATCAAATCACTGAAAAGAGTGAACATCTCAAGAAGAGCTGCATGTCTGACTTGCAAGAGACAACCAATCGCTTCTGCCAAGCCATCGCCTCACATGCTTTTAAATCCATTCTTGAAGGGTTGTTTCTTCCACAAAAATACAACGGTAAAATTGACAGTTGACAACAAGAAACAAAACTTCTAGTGATAACCTGTTGGCTTACCTGTTCTGTGTCTCCTGAAGACAACAAACTCTTGCAGGAGAAGCTCAAACAGTGTTTGGGGCCTTCTCTGAATATGCTGTTAGAGCTTAATAATTTTGGACAAGAACAGAAGAGAATTTTAATCTGTCAGAGGGATCAAAGATCGAGCTGGCAAAACTGAGTGACACAAAAGTTGTGAAGTTCAGCAATCCCCATAAAAATGAACAGCTCTCAGGAAGTACTAAGTGGTTTCCAGAAATTAGTATTGTTAGAGTACACCGACATGACAGCAAACCTAGTTCCTTTAGGTCAGCAATAAACGGAGACTGGACTCCAGGTTAAATCAAAATAATGCTAACAGAACAGAAACTGATGTCAACAGAAGCAGAGCTGCATGCATTTCTTTAAAACCGCAGAGATCTGTGAGGCCTGAGGATAAGAAAGGCAATTTCTTGGAAACGGCAACAATAAAGAGAGCTACAGCCAAGAGTGGGTAGATTTTGTAACCTAACAGAAACGGGACTCTGCTCAGTCCCCTGATTTTCTTTGCAAACTGCATTACAGTGTAATGGATCACAGTCTCTGCTGCACTGTTAGCTTCACTCACCCAGAAATATGAGGGTCACTTCTATGCCAGTACAAGTCCCAACTACTGCAGAGCCAAGAGCTGCTCTAAAGCCTGACAACTTCCAAAAGCTTTTCAGGAGCAAGGCTGGCTGCAGCAAAACATGCCTCCTCCTCCTCCGTGGAACAACGTGGGTCCAGCTATGTGACCGAGCTCAGTTTGAAATTCAGTAACCTAAATACAGTTTGGAAAGGGCATCGGTCTTTCTGAGCATCCAGACTGCCCCCAAAAAAGCATCTCTACTACACTAAAACATTGCATCAGTGAATGAGTGATCCCAGGGGAAAAAGGGAAGGAAACAACGCTGCCTTCAGCACACGCATGCCTCTCCCATCAAAAAAGACAAACCCATTTTTGTTCACTTCTGCAGAGCTTAAGTTTCCACACTTTTTTTCACTATGCCTTCAAATATTTATTACCTTTTAAGCACTTTCAGTGAAAGAGTTAAAAAAAATGTTTTCACTCTTCTGCTCTAACTTAATTAGCGTATAAATGTTGCCTTAACAGCCCTGAAGAATGAAGTCTGCTCATCCCCAGCACAGATACAACGCAGTCAGAAATGCTGCATTTTTTTCCACATTGCCGTACCAATAAATCTCAGCTGTTGCTCACACAGAGTACTTCTAGGAGTGAAAGGACAGTTTAATCTCCATGTCCATTCAATTTTTGGCCTCTGTAAAGAGACTGCCAAAAAAGTTGCCAATTAGTGCTAATTGTAGAGAAGGTTTTTGTGATGTGCACCCTTGTCCACTGAAAATTGGATTACAACCATCAAACTCATTTCCTATGCTGCTGATATATTTTATTCAGGTCACCAGCACTTCTGTGGTTAGCCTTTTTAAAAATAGTGTCTGATCATACACGAAGAGAACAGAGGTTGAAGACTCGTTATATTTCACTCTTTTTTCTCTCAATGTGTTAGATTTATTTGGGGGGGTTACGTTAGTTGAATTTTCTCAACCACAATACACAAAAACAAAATAAGACTTCAAGAGTCTTTCGGTTCTCATGTGGTTATGTAATAATACATTAATATAAAGGATTTCCATTTTTAGACATCAAACCCCTGACAGATGTTTTTGGATCTAGTTGCATTTAGTTAGTCTCCATTATTATGGCACACTTTGATCTGGAGAATTCCTTGTCTGTGATCAAATGTAAAATGAATTCAGATTCATTCCCTTTCATCTCATGCGAGCAAGACGTGTGAACCATTTACTTAGCCCTGCGACTCTCTATGATGAGTATTGTCTTTTTCACTGGTTCCTGGTGGGATTTTTTTCTTTTTCTGGTAGATGAACCAGCTCCTTTATATGATCTTACAAAAGACACCGGCAGAATGTCACTTCACATTTGTCAAGAGCAAGCCCCACAATCTCTTTAACAAGTGATGTTTTACAATGTCTTGCAGGAGATTTTTGCAAACTGATGTTAATTAGCCCAGAAAAAAAAGATAGCAATTAAGGCATCAAAACTGTCTTCGGAAAATCTGAGAGGTTTTACTCAACCCCGGAGAGGTAGATATTATGAAGGCTAACACTACAAAAGACTCCTTAACTCATCTCCTTATAAGTAAGCATTGTCGTAATCAGACAAGAAAGATTACCCTTGTTTAGGAGTCTTTGCCGCCACTATTAAGGCTCAACAGAGTGTGCTGAAAGAGATTTTCAGTAATATTCGTTTCTTTGTTTTCGCAGGTTTACACCATATCATTATCATAGCTGTATGCATTTCCTATACCTCCATGTTTTTACTACAAGGAATATGGAAAAGGCAAATAGGTAAAACAAAAATACTCTTCTCCTCACACTTTTACCATCAGTAGTTTAAAATAGAGTGTTACTATATGTATTGAACATCATATGTCAACCATTTAAATTCTGAACTCTCAATTTGCCCATAATCTTTTTTTTAACCTATCAGAACAACTAACGTTCATACCAGCTTTGAAGAACAGGTTCTTACATACTTACTTTGTACATATGATTTTCTTTACTCATTTATTTGCAAACTATTTTATAACTGACTCTTACACCTTATGCCAACATATGTAAAAGTGAGATACTACCATGGGCTACACGAGCATATAAGTGTGCACGTAATTTCAGCAATTTAAACAGCCCCTTAGACAGCATAAGGGATGTCTGCACAGCACACGCAGGAGAGGCATCTTTAGATGGGATAGTTTTAAATTTTTGGTCCTAGGTGCTGCTAGCAGTTCAGCCTCAGCCACGATTCATCTCAATAGCCAAAACTGAGCCTGGCACTGTGCAACACCTCTGTCGTTATGGCCTTCCCTGGGGGGTTTGGTTACGTCCTTTCCAAATTTATCTCGCTTACAAGGTTTTCAGCTTCCTCTGGGCCAGGGTGTCAGTCCAGTCCCCAGTTCCTCAGCGCTGCCTTGAAACGGGCATGCTCTGCCAAACCTGCTGAGCGTCGATGCCATGGGCAAAGGCCCCCATGCCCGCCTGTCCCCAGGCACCCGCATGCCCCCCCTGGGTCATACTCACAGGGTAGATGACTCCCTGTTTGAGCTGGAACTCTTCAACGGAGTTTTAGATGACCCTAAGCAGTTGGATTTGTATTTTGCACTTCTAGGATTGAGATATGGCAACATGGCATGTATCAGCACCAAAACAGAGTCTAATTTCAACTTTAAGATACACTTTTTGTCCAAATTATTAACCCGTAACTTAGAATTGTCAAATAAAAATGCTTACCTTCTTGCTAACAACAGCAGTTATTTACGTGAACATCTGTGCAATATTTTAGCTTTAATTTAACTCTCAAACCATGTTTTTGATATCAGTTGTTTTATTGTTAATTTAGTGCATTTGAACCACTTCTTCAGAGAAAGCTACTTTAATGCCATATTATATTGCAGGTTAGGAAGGAGAAACAAAGTTTATGAAATTCTGTGGAAAGGTCAGTGAAATCCATAATTGCTGAATTGACCCAGGACAAAAAGCCTGTGTAAGGCTAACTTCACCTTTTCAGCCTCACTTATGTCTGGGGGGGGCTGCTTCTGGAAGGACAGAGAAATTTCTGGTTATCTTTTAGAGTGAAAAGATTTAAAAAGCAAGTGTTGCAGCTGGCTGGACTGCACAAGCAGAGGCCGGGGGTGCACTGTGTGGGTGAAGAAGCAGTTTCTCTAAACAGGTTACTAAATAGCAAATGGTGAGTGTAGTTTCACAAGCAGAAACATAAAAATATTATAAGCTATCTGTTGCTGTCCTTTTGGTTGCTTGGAAAGATGGATGCTTGGAAAGCATGAGGAAATTAAACTTCCAGTATATGTGAGAAGAGAAAATAAGTACGGAGAATTAAGTAAAGTTTTGAAAATTTGCTGGTTTTCAAAACAGATGGTTAAAAGTACAATGTGAAAGAGCTGATAAAATCACCTTTTTTATCTGCTAAGGTCCAAGAAAGCACCAACGGTGCATCATTGTTGCTCAACTGATGGGGAAATTTATCAAGCCATGGAAGCCAAGTCCCTTTCAAATGCACGGGCTTCCAGTATATGTTCAAGGCAAAACTATATTTTCACTTTCTTACTACTTTATAAAACTTTCTTCTGTTTTGGCAGGAATTCAACTCAGTGGATTTTTCTCCCCAAGCTAAGCTTTTGGAGGGGACTCTGAACAACACACATTATATTGTAGGGTAGTATGCCGATATTACTGATGGCAATACTTAAAGGTGAAGGAATAAAATGATCCATGTGTTATGACCTGAAGCTCTTATTGGCAGATGATTGAAATACCTTTCATAATCCCTTTTTTGCTTCAGTTGTATGAGCTGGTATAAATCACAAATTCATGCTGGTAAAATCTTAGTATCACACAACCTTTAATCTTATTTCAAACTTATCATTGCCTTTTTAGCCATTTTCTGTTGGATTGCAAATTCTATAGGTGCAATACCTTCCATCATCTCTATTTGCTTTCTGATCAGCTGAAAGTCCTTGGCTGATTTTATTCTTCAAACTTTTTCTGTCTCTAGGGTGGTGTTTACAAGTAATTATTATTAATATTGGTTCTGTACTGCCTCTGGATGGCAGTAAAGAGGCTGATGTTAGAGGAATTTTTTCACATGGGATGTTTGTATGTGTTGTTCAGGCACTTTGAATTCCCAAATGTTACAGTTCTGGGATAATAAGAAGGCAGGGAATGTCAGTCTCAAACTGAAGTGTTCCAGTCTTCAAGAAACATTTGTGACCTCAATTTTCTCTCAGTAAATCACAACCTTTCTGTCTTGCACACAGTTCTGCAGGTTATGGCCAAATAATTTAATGCCATTTGAAATCATTTAAATGTCATGCATGCTTTCTACAGCAGTACACATACAGAATAAATCAAAACAATCTGAAAATTAGCCCCGGAGAAGGTGCATATGCCTGCTACATCTTATTGCTTAGGTAACCAATGGGCTATTTCAACAGTCAAATTAATGGTCCAAAAGATAAAATCATTTAAATAAAAAATGAATTCTGCATTTTGAACAGCATTCCATCCTGGAGAAATGAATGCACAAAGGCTACTTTGCAGCTGTGGAAAAGATTGCAAACAGTTTTGTTCTGCCAACAACTGCCAGCCAGAAAGGGCATGCAACATTACAGTTTGCTGTTCTGTACGGCCATAGTTATATTTTCTGTACATAACAGTAAAAGCGTTATGCCCTTGTAGACAAATTTCATTCAAAATAGTAGGGCCCACAGAGGGCCCATAGTTTCATCACATAAAGGGTGATAGCAAGAACTGTGAGTCAGGCGGACAAGGGGCCTTTTAGTGCTCATGAGCATATCGGAATTAGTTTGCTCTTTTCTTCCAGTTGCAGGATGTTGGGATTTCCCCTTCCTCGCGTTTTAGGGGAAGAAAGCAGCTCCGTGATTGTCGAACACTACCAGCGCAACCAAGGAGACCCCCCCCAAGACTGGCAGGGCTGTTGTGTTGAGCCTATAAACGGTGATGTGCGCAGCTTCTTCGGAGATGCCCTCAAGAGGCAGTGCCAAAAGGCGTCCCCAAAGGGCCTCTCTGGGATCCCCCTAAGCCTGCGGTGCACTTGAAGAGATCGCTGCAGCAGACAAGCATCTTGTATTTCTGTGTGATAAATCTCTAACAGCAAACCTCTGTTCCCGAAGGAGCAAGACATCAGTTACTGCCAGTGAGTAATAGTCCAATGGCTTCAGCCATCCACGCATCCACTGCGCTGCGCACTGCACTGATCCCAAAGGCAGTTTAGGATGTTGCTCAGAGTCGGTGTTGAAGTCATTTCTACCCAGGAACCATTTGTCACCTTCCTGGAGAGTCTGAATTCATCTGAAGAGCACATCTCGGAGAAACCTCACACTTGGTACAAATAGTTTCCAGAACCAGACCTGTCTTCTACTTAGAATTGCTGCTAGGGAACCCTTCATTTCTCCTGTCTGTTGACTTTGTGAGAGCTTGCCTTTTGGAAGAAACGCAAATCTGTGGTGAACAGACTAGGGAGAAATGTACGTAAACTAAAGAAATTCTCTGACACTCATTTTTTGCAGCTCCATTTATGTTACTGTGTAATCTCCAGCAGCCATTCTTCAGAATCTTGGTAAGGAAGTCCTATGGATTGTCCCCATCTTCTGTAGGTCTGGACAGGTTTCACCTAAAATCTTTTCCTCTGTGGATTGTGGCACTATTATAACTGCCTGTTAGTGTGCCATGTCCATCAACAAATTTGGAGCCTTTCATTTTGAGTTGCAGTGGAATTAAATATTCATCTTTTGACTCTAGTGCTCATACATAAAACTGTTTTTCCAGTTGGGATATTTTTAATGGGATATAGTAAGCAGGTTCTCTATAGTCACCTGTGAAGATTTGTTCATTAGTTTTCAGTGCCTGCATGTAGGAAAGATTTAGGAAATGGTTTTGTCTGTCTACTCAACGATGTGCAAATCTGTCAATAACAGTTGCTGACACAATTTCCAGAATTGCTTTTTTACATAAAGAGAGTTAAATCAAACACATGCAAACATTATCAGTTACTCGACTTTCTGACTTTAGTTGCTGTTACTGGTTCCTGCTGCAAACCTTGCCAGGACAAGATGTCTTTTAAATGCTGTTGGAGTGGGATCATTAACTTACATTCAATATACTTTGGCTATTCCATTTTATTTTTCTGCCGCCACAATGTGGGCACCGAGATGTCTTTTATATTGATGCCTCACAATAAGGAAGGGAAAAATGAACATACCCCAGTGTCACTTAAAATAAAGGTAGGGGAAAGGTGTGACTAGATATCTCATGTTTATATAGGCAAATTTGTTTTTACCACTGCTGTTATAAAAAGATAGAAGTTCTACCAGAGTTCCACTTGTTTGTCTATTTTCCCAATGTTTAGTCTCCTGCATTTCAGTCCTCAGCATTTCAGAGCCTCTTAAGGTTTTCCCTTTCCTCATGGAAGCAGTTTCTCTGATAACAGAATTCAGGCAAAGAGCTTCCAGGACTGGAAACTCAAATTTGTTCTGAAAGTCACTCAATAAAGCACAACATCTCAGGGTCTGATAACTCAAGAATCCTTCTTTTACATATGCCTGTTTCTAGGCAAACAGAAGTGCACTGTTACTCGGGAAAGAAAAAAAGTAGCACACTATGATTCCTCTGTGTGTCTAGCAAGCATGACAATTAAACTAGTCTTGGGTATTTTTCAACTGAAACACTTCAGGATTAAAAGAGCTGTCTTGCTACAATTTTCATCTTCCACATTTGGAAGGGAAGTGGAAGACATAACTAACTTTGTACCCGTCATACTGGAGCACAGAATTACAACCATTAAAATCAGAGTTTTGGATCTCGCTGAAGCACATTCTTCCTCATAGCGCATGCCTCACATAACCTCTGGCGCATTCAACGAGGGGTGTGAAAGTGGTCTCGCTCAGGTTGGAAGTACAGACGAATATAGCTCTCTAAAGAATGTAAAGCCACATACTTCACTCTCTCTTCACTTTAGCACCATTTCTGAGATCCATGCATACCGTGGTAAGTGATAAAATAACAAGGTGTTGATGATTTAGCTAAAGACATTTGGGGGAAAGGTATGTTCATCTTAAGTTCAGACAAAGTCTCCAACTATGTTAACAGTGTTTTCTTGTGGGTCACATAGCATACAAATGGTAAGATTTAAACTGAGAGTTTAAATTAAGTTTGAAGTTCTGGACAAAGATCAAATACAAAAGCACATTGCATTTAAAGTGTAAGACTTAAAACTGACAGTTTAAGATGTGAAGTCCTCATATCTGAACATGTTTCATATCTCTGCTATGGATTTCTTGAGTGAAGCTAAGCAAGTCATTTAAATCATGACATGTTATGGAGTTTTGATCTCTGAAATGAGGATAATGACAACAGTTCATCAGGAAGGTTGTGATGATTAATATTTCATTGAAGTATTTTGAAATCTCTGGATGGAACTTGATATATAAATACACAGTATTATTTCTGTTGTAAATCGGTAATTTATTTACTCTCAGGGGATACTACAATTGTAGTTTAGAAACCCCTTTATATCTTAAGTCTTTGTTTGCAGTGGCTTTTCTTGATTACCTTGGGCTGCAAACTTACATATCTACCTTAACCCAGAAGTCTGAAGGAAAGCCATTCAGCTGCTATCAGAATATTTAAAAAAAATTATTTCTTTCAGCTGTTAGAGAAATTGAGCAGAAGTATTTGGCACTTGGCTTCTAGTATGCATGTGCAGTAATCGCCACCATGAACTGCTGCTTTGTTAAAAATAGTTTAAGATCCAAATTCAGTTATCTATTTCATAAAGAAGATGTATATTCTCCTTACCTAAGGGAATGGAAAATATAACACACACACATTTGGATAACTAAAAATACATGGGCACCTGCTATGGGAATATATTAAAAACTTAAGGGTAACTGAAATAAATAAGGCACAAATAAGACATACTAAATCTTTTATACAGTGGATTCCAAACTACAGCTGTTGTGAGAGCCAGCAGTCCTACATCTTGATCCTCTGGCTGCTTTGCCCCAGCCCATCCCTAGCATGTGCTTCCCTTAGGTTTTTCCTTAGAGAGCAAGTATCTCAGTCTATGGATGTCTTGGCACTGGACTATTTTTGCTCCAACCTTCTAAAAGTGGGAAGGAAGCATGGTTAGAGCAGGGCTGTGATTTGGCATCCCTAAATGATGCCTTTGCAGGCACCGACAACTTTGCCCAACGCACAACAGTTCTGAGTCTCTTCCAGGTTGTATTTGGGACCAAGCGTTCCCCCACTCAGCCTCAGCCTCGCGGAGCTCAGAGAGGAGCATCTAATTACTTTGGCTCTCATGCCCTTGTCTTTTCTCCAGAGTAGCTTAGCTGCACCAGAGTCCTGTTTCCACAAACTGTTGTCCAAATCTGTAGTAAGGGTAATATTCCTTGCAGACCCAGTCCTAAATTATGGAGAACTGTATCGTATGCCACCGACACAGGTGACCCATAGTTTTTCCCCACTGAAGTCAGTAAGATTATGCTGGTTTATCCGGCTGGAATCTGAGCAAGTAAGTTGAAAACTATTTTTCACCCCTGTTGCTGGTCTTACATACTCAATTTCTTTTTAGTAATCAAAGACATCCAGGCTAACTTTTGTGTAAATGAAATCAGAATGTGATTATAGATCATAATTTTTGAGTTAAAAAGTTACTACTGAGAAATTCAGTATGTTTACTGCCCAAGTATTGCTGAATGTGGCTGCTGTAAACCAGATGAAATTTACATACTGACAGGTGAAATTTGGGCTGCAAATTCTAAAACTGAATTTGGCCAGAAGTCTAATTCCCAGTTGTATGGATAAGGATGAATGTGCTCCTGTAGCTTGCTTGTTTTAAGGGCTGGATATTGTCAAATAAGGGTATTTTTACCATGAAAAAGAAGAATTTTTTTTTCTTGTATTCACAAGTTGTTTCCACATCACAAGCTATACCAACCGAAGTTTGCTCACTAGCATGGTCTTTTGTTCATACATCCTACATCTGCTCTGTTGCTTTGGTAAGGCCTTAGCAGAGAAAGGTCAATCTCAGCAGTCAGACGGAGTACTGACACTGATGTACGCATCTTTTCAGTGTCTTGACCTTGACAGATCATGTCAGTCTCTTGGTTTGTGGAGGCAAAAAAGAGACAGGTCTTGCTTTTATGTCCTCTTGTAAGAAGTGGGAAAGAACCAGCTAGCACATGCTTAAGAAAATAATAGACAGCCATGTCTTTTTTTTTTTTCCCTAAAGCATCTGTTAGTATAAAGTTCCAAAGTATCAAATACTTCACTTACTTTCCAGTAATATAAGTAGCTATGGTAGTTAGGACATCCACGATTGCTTAGAATTGAGATTGTACAAGGTACCTTTGCAGGATCCTGTTGCCATTGTTCATAACTTTACCAGACTTTGGGTTGATTATATTTGAAAAATTTCAGATAAAACATAGTAGCCATCGGTGATAATTAGATTATAGTAAGTTGTTTTGTACTTGCTAAAAAAAAAGCTGCTCACATAAAAGATAGTTTCTTGGAACAAAGACGTGGTGTATATGATAGTGGATTGGCCTTTGCATTCTCCCAGATTTTAGCAAATTATAAACCTCTTAAAATTCAGACTGCACTAAAGACTTCCACAATTTACAAGCTAGATCCTCTATAGGTTTTCTCCAAACGGAATTTGCGTTATTCCCTTGCAGCTTCTGTGCTGATCAGATTGTGTATACATCATCCTCACTTTTCCTAAAAGGATACCAGATGACTCCTTCTGGCACTTGGTTTATTACAGTGCAAAATAATAAATAAGTTGGAAAAAGGCATCTTTTTTTTTTTTTAAAAACAGAAAAAAAGATCAAATCTGTTAGCAGTAATCAATTTGAATTGGAATGTCTGTAAGGAATTTACTCCTCACCATGGGGAGATTTTTTCCCAGTCCCGGTTTCTACTCTGCTCAGCTGTGCAAACCCCAGGCAGGCTGCTGTGGGGTGACACCCTCTGGGTCCGCTCCTTGCAGCAAGCTGCGGCTGGCTCAGTATTTATCCAGCACACTGGATTCAATCAATTTAAATAGTTATAGCCTCTGCCACAGAGATCAGCAGCCTCTCTCTAGCATATATCCCTCTCGCATGAGCACACGGATGGGGAATGCTAGTTGATCCCTGTTTCCACTCTCTCTCTCTTCTGATTTTTTTTTAAACTCAGCATCCACTGTAGACCTCCTACGGGCTCAGCTGAAGACACCGACAAAGGTGCCTAAGGCCACGCGCTGCCAGGGATGACAAAAGCAGCCATATCCACCCTGCCTGCGTTAGGGAGTCTGAAACCAGGTGTTGGAGTGTAGGAGACAGCAGCTTCGAGGTGGGAAAGGAGCAGTCCCCAACGGCAGTGTGGTTCCCTGTTCGCCTTGTGCAGGAACCCTGGCCCTCTGGAGCTCTTCCTCTGGCTCTCCTCTGAAATTCTTCCTCCTTTCGCTTCCCTCCTTTGCCCTTTCCCGAGACACAAGTGAACTTTCTCCTGACTTTTCAGGCAGCAAAATTGAATTTTGCTTCGCAATGCTAAGAACTTTGAGCTGTCTTTGACTTTGTTCCAGAACCAGGAAAATAAACAAACAAGTAAGATCAGAATAAAGCACATTCCACTAATCAAATACTTAGTCACACTTTAAAAAGCAGAATACTAGTAATGAATGCTGTTGTACATTTATCTCAATACTACTAGATGTTCATGAAAACTAGCTTCCGTATATTTGATGGTCATAAGTAAAAAAAATAGTTTGTATAATTCCATCTTTCCTACAGTGCTGCATGTCATTTTGTGTCTTACATAAGCTTTTATTGTCAATCAAAATGACAACAAATACCTCTTTTAAATAAGAGATGTACTTTAATAATTGAATTTTAGCAGCTTTGGAAGCCCGTTTTAAGCAAGTGTAAAGTTATATTCTGGCATTTCTTCAGGACACTTCATTTCTTCTTGACAGCGTTTTTTTTTAACAGAAGTGTAAAAGAAGTGACAGGTTATTGTGTATGTAATCATGGCTAATTTTTAACTTCAAAAACTCCTCTGTGATCTTAAAAGCTTTTAATTTGTTCATAGGCACAGGTTTGTACAAGCCCTGTGCAACATCTGTATGCCGTTTTAACAAATAGCTATAGTGATAGCTCTCCCTCTCAAAAAGTTTAATTAGTTTTGAAAAGTGGCTTCAGCTCTTCTATGACTTTGACATGTATGAGCATCATCAGAAATGTTCACACTTGGAGCCTGGTACTGCAAGGCACTATGGCCTTCACGGAAAAATGCTGCATCCCCAAATCCCGCTGAGATTGGTGGGTTTCAAGGTGAGGAGCATCTCAGAAGTCATGGCCAGTGCTTTGTTGAGCTGGGAATAGCTGGGAACTCGGAGGTCTGTGGAAAATCTCTCATGTGCTTTGGTGCACTAGGAATTTTGAGTCATGGTGCTCAAATACTTAGCTGATACTTCAATGATATTAGAGATCACGAAAATAGAAAAACATAACTGGGTTGTTCCCAGACACACATTTTCCATTACCCCAACATGCACTATATCACAGATACTCCTCTTTGGGAGGTATTTTTCATTAAAAAGACCTAAAGTCTGTTACTGAGATCATCATACACATCATCACAGTTGAAATACGTTTATATATTGTCATGTGTACCAAGTAATATACATTTCATTCAACACAGATAACTAAATAAGACTGAAATTAATCATATTCATCAGTAGTATTTTAAACTTTGTAGTCAGCTTAATGGCATTTGAGGAAGCCATATATCTATTTCAAAGTGGTTTAAAATTTGTTAAAATATATTATTTTTAAAATATATTAAAATAGCAATTTTTAGAAATCAGTATCAATTTCCATTCCTTCAAAAGAATCTTGAAGTAATAAAACTTTTCCTCTGTATTTAATATTTAAGCCAGTAGAATGTCTTTAAATAGTTCTTGTTGTACAACTTTAAGAATTACCTTTACTTCCTTATAATCAATTTAACATCTTTGTAGAAGATGTTAAACACTTCTAAAATTTATAGTAGAAGTAAATTTAGGATAGTTAGCAAGAATAGAGTTAATTTTTAAACAATGATCGAAATTCACTCCTTCTGTGAAACTATACATACGTAGGTTAACTGGTAAATTTGATACTATTTGTGTTCAAGCAAAAATACAGTATTAATCTCAAAAACATGTGAGTGCTTTCAGGATTCTTTCACGCTTAATTCAATCCCGTGGTCCTTGATGTTAGTTGTGGAACTGCCGCTGACGTCGCCAGGAGCAGCACTGAGCCCACAGAGTTTCTTCTTGTGCAGCTGGAGCCGTCCCACTCCCCAAAGTCCAGAGCAAGGGGTGAGGCTTGCAGTAACACCTATTTATAGCTCCTGCTTGCTCCGGGAAGCGCAAGCAGAGAGTGAAATGGGAAATGTCTGTCCAGTTAGGTGACTGGGGACCCTTAGAGGAGACGAAAAGTGAGCACAGCCTGGGCTGTCGAGAGAGGGACGCAGTGCCTGAGTCTCTAGCAGGCCACCCAAAACAAGGTGGGGGCTCCTCGCAGTCCTCTCCCACTGCCCACTCTCATAGGAGTCACTTGCAGTTTCGTATTTAATCAGTCTTGCTTTTGGATTGTTTAGTGTATGGCTTTTTTTGCTAAAAATTTTAATTTCTGACATTCGTCGTTCATCTCCTCATATTAAAGTGTTTTTTGGCATATCCTAGCAGGAGCAGCCTTGTCCTGCAGGTCACGTTTTGACACAGCCAAGCCACTACCAAAGCTATAGCAATCAAGATGATCTCCCTCCCTGCACTAAAAAAGGCTAGATAAAAGCAGATATTAATAAAGCAGCTGTTTAATGTCAACATTCAGAAATAATGAGCTGTTTCCTCTGCATTTGTCTTCTATATTTTCCTGTGGTCATAGAGATCAAGTTGTAGGTATTTTATCACTTATTCGAAGGAATGACCCGAGTAAGGTAGATTTCGGATTGTCTAACAGTCCGTCACAGCCAGTCTTTGCAGCTAATAGTTTCCATCTCTAAGACACTGCAGCAAAGTTACAGATAATTCTATTTAAGTGTCCCTCTGCAAGGTTTTACATGTCTGCCTGTAAATGACAACGAGAACATACCAGACAAAGCTGGCTGAGTTCACTGGGCACGTGCAGTGCAATTCACAGAAAAGCTCGGTCCTGGGCGTTCTCTAAATGTGGAAGGAGATAATTAGTTTCCAAAGAGGAGTGAGATACAGTAATAATAGCAGTATTACACAAGCAACACGGGTTAATTTTTACTTCCAGATAGATAATGTGCTTGCCATATTTCTGAGTGAGTCTTTTACTATGCCTGAAGTATTATATAATGCATTCCTGAGTGCAGACAAGAGCATATTGTTAGGGCATTCACTAATGCAAGCTATGTGTGTCCAAGTAGACTGCTAAAATCTGTAGGAAAAGTTTCCATGTATTATCAAAAACTATCTTTTAGCAACTAGAGAACATAATTCTCCCTAGCATGCTTTTAAGAAAATTGGATGCAAAATGTTTCAAAATCGGAAAGACTGTATCTAATGGCCACACTTTACGAGTAAAAAAACCCCCCAATTAATACTAAACATAGTGTACAGCCTTGAGTCAGCTATGAGAACAATGAGTGTGTGTATATTTGTTAAAAAAGGGTAAATTTATCGGCGAAATCCTTTAGAAACAAAAGTTTAAAGCAACTTCATTATTGAAAACAAAGTTATATTTTTTAGGAAACGCATTATACATAAAGAACTTCTGCAGGTATACCTACTGCATTTTAAAAATCTGGGGTTTTGTAGGGTATATACTGAATATGTGTCTTAGCAAGTGAACTGCAAGGAGAAAAAAATCATAAACTCTATAAATGAAAATCCTGTTTACAAAAGGGGAATAACAGAGCACATGACATTACTTCATCAAAGAAATATGATTGCATATTTTAAAGCAACATTTTCTTATTGCAGTGCATGGAGAGCAATGCATGTAGGAAGAGGAGAGTAACCAGCACGGTCACTCATGGCAATCTGAGAGCAGAGAAATTTGCGGGCACAGATGGTGTGCACACACAGATCCACTAAGTCTAATGAGAGAAGGATCACGGGCTAATGGACAGTTGACAGTATCTTTACATTCATTTTAAAGAGCAAGTTATAGATTAGATATTAAAAAAAACCCTAAGGAAAGTAAGCAAACAACACTGATACATATAGTGACTTAACCTTATGAATTAAGATGGCTCCCTCACATATTTTTAGTGACCATTACTAGTTAAATTATTTGTGAGATGACTCACTAAAATGGATGTTAAGGAGGAATAGTGTTTTTCTCTACTTCGTGTTAATCTTTCTGATGAGGCTGATTTGCTTTTTATGAAAAGCCTGACTGATGCCACCACCTGCTAACTTGGGATCATTGTATCAGATTATTTCCTTCTACCACCTGCTGTATGGAACAGAGCTGGAATTCAGCTGATGTTTTTACATACTGGTAAGAAGATTGTAACTGTTTCTGTAACCTGTATTTTAATCTAGGGGCTTCCCTGGGAATATTCTGCTAATTTTAGCTAGTTCAAATGCTGCAATTATGAATTAAAAAAATCCAGAATCTGATGACTTGGGTTTTAAGAATTATGCTTTCCTTACTCATAACTTAGTTTGGTTCCCTACCAAATGCAAATACTGAATTTACTTTAGATCTTTTACTTTTTTTACACAATTTGTACTTGTTTTGCATAGGGTTAACTGGCAATAAGATGCCAAGCCATGAAGGATGGCATAATATCTGTAATAATAAAAACTCATTATGTATAAATTAGGATGTAGACTGTCCATGTCTTCTAGAAACAGAAACAGGTAGCCATTCAGAAATTACCGTAACCACTCTTTTTGCCTGAACAGTTTCACGGGAATGCAGACGTGACAGAGCCATGT